>NW_022196911.1:68669521-68683966 GCF_008632895.1 Mastomys coucha | reverse complement strand
TCCATAAAAGTAAGTGTGGTAGTTGAATGAGAATATCCCCATAGGCTCATGCGTTTGAATACCTCATCCCCAAATTAATGGAACTGTTTGGGAAGGATTAAGAGGTGCGGCCTTGTTGAAGTACGTGTGTCACTGGGAATAGACTTTGGGGTTTCAAAAATTTCTCCCACTACCATCCTCAGTGTGCTCTCTCTCTCTCTCCTTCTCTCTCTCTCTCTCCTTCCTTCCCTCTCTCTCTCTTTCTCTCTCTCTCCTCTCCCTTCTTTCTCCCTCCTCTCTCTCCCTTCTCTTGTCTCTCTTCCTTTCTCTCTCTCCTATCTCTCCCCCCCCCTCCTCTCTGCTCTCTCTCTCCTCCCTCTGCTTCCTGTTTGTCTTTCAAAATGTGGGCTCTCAACTGCTGCTCCAGCCACCTGCTACCTGCAACTTCCATTCCTCCATCACAGATTCTAACCCTCTGAAATCATAAGGCCAAATACACTCTTTCGTCTATAAGTCTCCTTGCTGATGATGTCTCATCACAGCAATGGAAAAGAAAATCCCAAAATAAAATAAAAATAAAAATTAAATTAAATTTTAAAAAAGGAAGTGTAGAGGTTAAAATCACAATGATCTAACCAGGTGCAGTGGTGCACACATCCTAACACTAGAAAAGTTAAGGCAAGAAGACCAAGAATTCAAGCAGAGATGGCTCAGTGATTAAGAGCACTGACTGCTCTTTCAGAGGTCCTGAGTTCAATTCCCAACAACCCCATGGTGGCTCCCAACCATCTGTAATGAGATCTGATGCTCTCTTCTGGTGTGTCTGAAGACACCTACAGTATACTCTTATAAATAAATTAAATGTTTTTTAAAAGATTAAAAAATAAATACATTTTTTTAAAAATTCATAATGATTTCAAATTCTGCATTCAGCTCTCTTTTCATGAACCTGTGTTCTCACTCCTGCCCTAAGTTTTACTCAAAGAAAGTGAAACTAAAACTCATAAAGCATGTATTCCCTTAGCTCTAGTTTTTACAGAGAAGTTGGCATAAAATTCTAAAAGGGACCCTCACATTCAAAGAAAAGATCCTGGTTCCTGAGGAGAATCCCCAGTCAGAAAAGTGCTGGCTGTAGGAGCAGGAGGGCCAGCACTTGTGAAACAAAAGCCAGACGCAGCTGCATTTCACTGTTAAACTGGTGCTCAGTATGGAGTGCTAGGTAGGAGGGCCCTTGGAGCTTCCCAGGCAAGCTGTCAAAGAAAAGACCCTTCCCACAAGAACAGCCATGAGACTTAGTGGTGGAGATCCCGCCCATGTTGCTTGATCATCATGTGCCCTTGGGAATACACTGAGTGCTGCCCAAAACCTGGACCTGAACACCTGCCGGTTCCCAGCTTCACCCACTCAGCTCTCAGCCATTTGTCAGCAACAATAGAAGCCCACAAGTTGCAAAGGTATGCTCACCCCTCGGAAGAAGAAGTAGACTCCTCCTGACACAGACAGGATCTCTCCAGTGACTCGGAAATAGTCCCCAGTGGTGTTATTCAGCTTATAGGGAGGCTGTAAGGCACAGAGGAGCTGGCGACTCATTCATTCATCCAGTCAACAAACATTCACCAGGTTCCACCAGGTACCAAGCCTCATAATTAAGACTTGGCTCCTGCCTAGGAGACAAGCCTCCATTAAAAGAGAGAAAGAGAGGCCTAGCAAGATGACTCCGCAGGAAGAAGCGTGCTCTGTGCAAGTCTGAGAACTTATTTTGGCCCCCAGAGCCCATTGTGAAAGGACAGAGATGACTCCCAATAGTTGTTTCTTTTCTGATCTCCATGTGTGCACACACACAATCATCATACACATATCTAACAACAACAATAATTCTAAGGATTGAAGCACAGAGACAATGAGTTATCATAAGACATCTGCAAGGACGATCCCTTTGGAAGACTTGCTTCCCGGAGTCTCTAGGTATAAGAGCATCCTTCCAGTGCTGAGCCATCCCCCTAAGCAATGTCTCTGCCCAGGGCTCTGAGTGAATGGGAGCAGGTGACAGGGTAGGTGGAGGTGCTCTTACAGACCTGGTGTGTTGTAAATCCCGTTCTTCCCACAGCCTATGGTGCCCAGCTGCTCCACCAGGAGGTAAGGTCAAAGTTCACCATGGATGGGGCAGGGGAAGGGAGGTTATCCTCCACAGGCCCTCACGTTTTAGCATTTTCTGGAGAGGTTTGCCAGCAGGCTTTGCAAGCCCTAGCTTTCTTACTTATCCTACTTATTAGCATATGTCTCCTCTTTCTCTCTATCAAAATATATGTATCCTTTCTTTTTGTTACTGTTGCGATGCTAGAGTGCTGGGGATCAAACCCAAGGCCTTGTGCTTCTTAGGCAAGCACTGTGCCACCTAGCTATACCCATTACCATTTTCTTCTCTTTTCAAATTAAGTCACTAAACACCTTTTATGCACAGACAGAACTCCAATTTTTACACCAAATTTACAGGTAGAGTACTCTAAGTATAGGGTGGAAAATTAATGCCCTGGGTATTAAATGAGAAGGACTCAACTCTGAAACATAATGAAGTCCATAGCTCCGAGAAGGAAAAAGCGTCTCACCCTAAGCTGAGCTGAGAGATGGCACCCAGTCTAGCACAAAAGACGTATTCAAGGGCACAGGCCCAAGAAACAAATTTGTAATGAAATTCATGAGCCAAACTGTGCAGGCCAGCAAATAGGCCTTTCACCACCCTATGATCTGCAGACACTCCGCTCAAGGGTGGCTGCCTCCCCAGATCTGAGTCCCAATACTCAAGAACTTCAATGCTCGAATGTTCAACCTCCCAGGACCACAGACTTAAAGAAAAAGTCCAGGGTTGGGTCAGAGAGAGAAACTGAGGCCAAGGAAGTGAGGCTCTCCGGTCAGTCTCTCCACCTCTCAGTGAGCTAGGAAGGGAATCCCAGGCAAGTTCTGGCCCTGGAGTCCATAGCATCTTAGGGAAATATCTCACCCAACCCCAACCCCCAAAGAGGGCCCGTGTTCCTGGCCGCACCAAGCCTTCCACGGGCCGATAGTAGGCAGCTGTGGTGAAGATGATCATATACAAGCAGTAGACGAAGAAGTTGAAGTAGAAGATGCGCTTGACAAATCTGTCCCACTTGTCCTGTAGGAGTCTGTTCAAGGGCTCCACGAGAAGCATGTCATGGCGGTTCTATGGGAGTAGAGAGAAGCGAGGCTCACTCCTGCACCAGCCACTTACCTGGATAGCCATACCAGTCTGTGGCACCCCTCACTCCCATGTAGCCCACACAGTTAAGGAAGCATGCCAAGCAACCAAGAGTCACCAGAGGTCTGAGGCATTGTACAGCCAGGGCCTTGGGGTGGTTCCTGCTCTGCTGTGATTCCTTGGCTGACCATGCTCATAGCCTCGGTGTGTCCACGAGTACAGTGACTGGTGAGAAACTGGGCAGGCCCTAAATTGGTGGTTCTCAACCTGGGGGTCGAATAACCTTTCACTAGGCTTGCCTAAACCCTCAGAAAACACAGAGACTTACATGGCAAAAACAGCAGCAAAAATACAGTTATTAAATAGCAATGAAAATAATTTATGTGGGGGTTGGGGGGGTCACCACAACATGAGGTTAACCAGTCGTAGCACAAGAAAGGTTGAGAACCACTACCCTAAGGACTCACTTTAAGGACTTCAGTATTTACCAACAATCTAATCCCATTATTTCTAACAATTGGCTCTCTTCACTCCCAAACAACACAACTCTTGGGAAATTGGGATTGCCTTTACATTCTTCATTTCTCCTGTTTGCAGCCCTGGGTCAGGCAGAGATGGCAAGTACCTATACAAGATGGCAAGTACATGATATATGAAGGAATCTAAAAGGCCTGTCCTGGAGCAGGGGGATGGTGCCAAATACTGTCATTTGAAGTAGTCTTTAGGCAAAAGTCTCATATACAAATGCCTGAAGGCTCATGGGACAAAGGAAGTATAGCAGATGAGCCCAAGGCAGCTTGTCCTAACTTCTTGTACTTAAGCTCTACCACAAAGACACTTTCATATGGCTTCTTATACACTTTGGGGGATGGGAAGCTCCTCACTCCCTCAAGGGCCTCTAAAGAGATGTTAACTATAGGGATGATCTATTATTTGGAGTAAATTGGGCATCTCTGCCTTCCATCATTGTATTAGCTCAAGCCAAATGGCCCACCAGAAAGCACTGGGGACATGAATTATTGATGGCTGTCCCTGAGCTTTTTCTCCTCCAGGTTAAATTCCTCAGTCTGTGATGAGGCCATTCTCTATTCAGACCACCCCTTTAAGACTCAGAGACCAGATTCAACATGGCAGTCTAGGTGGGATTGACATGGCAAAATAGGCTAGGCCTCACCTTTCTTGGACTCTGGTCCTATAAATACAACTTTATCCAATGAGGCAGCCCCTCCCTGCCTCCAGCAGAAACATCAGCTCCCAAGTCCACTTCAGGGGTATGACTTTAGGAAGAGAGGACAGGTGAGGTGGCCTTACAGACTACTCAGTAAATATCGCTAAGCCTTCACTTGGAGCCAGAAATACTAAGTAAAATGCCTTCCTTGAGAGTACAGAGAAGTAAACTCCAGATAAAGTAGCCAAAATGAAACACCTACCGATGAGTAGAAAGGGAATGCAGGAAGGCTGCCATGTCACTAACCCTATAAAGATCAGAGCATGGCACCATCCCAGAAGCCATAAGAAAGAAAGAAAAAACAAACCACCAAGCAGCTCCACCCATCAGAATGAAACCCTTTTATAAGTAAAGGGTGGTGTGTGTGAAATTAAAAGGCAAAAGACAGACAGAGAGAAAAACTACACTGCAGCACAAGCAATAGAGAAAAGACTGGTTCATTCAGAAGCCGAGGGTGTCTATAAACCAAGAGCAGCCAGCACACAGTCCTATAAACCTTTGGAGACCTACCAAAGAGGTACAAAAGGCCAGTAAATGCATAACAATGTTCCTCCTCACTTTGGAGTGTCATGGCCCCTGGTTTACAGTCCTAGCATTTTAGAGTGGGGACAATCAGGAGTCCAAGGCTGGCCTGGGCTGCAGAGCAAGCCCCTGTCTCAAGAAACAAGAAGAGGTATGTTGGGTGTGCTTTTTGATTTGGAGATTGCAGTTTCCCGTATCTTTCACGGGAAAATCCTCAGGCTTGTGTCAGTGGCCTGCAGTGTGATGAGCACCTGCAGATAGCTTGACTGCCCTGTGGGTGAATGAATGCTGGGCAACTGCTTTGAAATGAGACAGATGCCTGGGTGCTAAATAAGGCTAACCACAACGCACATCAATGAGTGAAAGCAAGTGCTTATCCTACAGTGTGTACAGTGTGATCCTGCTTACACAAATGAAGATTCTATGAAGCTTTTTACATGGCATAAGGAGAACTGTTCTTATCTCTGTGCTTCTGAGATGTTCTCATGTTTATGAGCTAAGGCTGCCATTCATTTGCTAAGGAAAACATAAGAGAAAGAAGGTAGACTTAGGTCTACAGAACACATGAGAGTCCAGATGGAGATGGAGCAAGCACAGTGTCAGGCTGGGTACACATTGTCCTGGCCCTGGCCACTCACAGGGGTCTCACTGCTGCTGTAGGCGATCACCTCCAGAACTGAGTTCTTCTCACAGGTGTCAATGCATGACAGGTCATAAAGGGAGGAGTGCACGGGCCCATAGGCCCATTCAGTGAACTTCCTGGACAGGTGCCGGCACTCTGGTTCATGGATCTCTCTTTGGAGAATATAGGCCAAGACCTGTGGCAGGTAAGAGATCCCTATCAGGCCAGCCCAGGCAGGCTCTGGGGTCTTATGATAAATGTGCCCAGCTTCCCAGCTCCATCACTCAGCACCCAGGTCAAGCCCCAGAAACTTCCCCACTATCAAGATCCACAGAGCTACCTTCTGGCCTCAGCTACACCCATGTCAGGTGCATTATTCCCAAGATTTATAGTCCTTCTGTGAAGGACAATGAAGCTTTCTAGAAAACTTCAAGCCAGAAAGAAATAATCAAAATCTAAGGAGTAAGCCAGTCACGTTGCTTCATGCCTGTAATCCCAGCATTCAGGAGGATTCCTGCAACTTTGAGACCAGGCTAGTAAATAACAGCCAGCCTGGGCTACAGAGTGAAATACACACACACACACACACACACACAGAGAGAGAGAGAGAGAGAGAGAGAGAGAGAGAGAGAGAGAGAGAGAGAGAGAGAGAGGTATAAAAATGCAATGAAAGCCAAAGGTAGGCTCCTACAGGACTTAAATGGGCAGGGACAATTTCCCAATATCTCTACTACTGAGAAAGCCCCTCCCCTCTAATTTGAGCAGCCCAAACACATCCTTGGCCTGTCCTGCTGATATTATCTATGGAACCCTGATTTGTGTGGGGCCTGGTATTCTCCAAGCTTCCCCCTTAGGACCTTCCCTGTCACTCCAAAAATCTTGCCCACCCTGGTAAAGCACCACAGCCTCTTTCTTTCTCTCAACCTAGCTACACACACACACACACACACACACACACACACACACACACACACACACACCCCTTGAGTTCCTGTGACAAAGCTGGAAATTAGAAACTGCCATGATGACCTTCATGGTTTATGCTCACAGCTCCTCCAGCTCACATTCACAGCCTCATTAGCTGGTAGAATTACTCTACACACAGTCCTCTATCCAGCCACCCTCCCTGCCTGGTATCCACAGCTCCAACCCACCCCGATCTTCCCACTGCTAGCAGCCAGAGCCAGTGGTGTAAGCCCCTTCTTGTTGGTGAGTTCTTCTAGCTTCAGTGTGGGATGGAGTTTGGCCCCCAGGATCAGGATCTCGTTGTACATGTTTGTCACGAACTTGGTGTTGTCGACTGTGTTATCTGCCACCTCCACCAGGGCATGCAGCACCGTGTTGCCCACCGAATCCCGGGCACTGATGTCTGCTGGCTGCCAGGAGTTCTGCAGCAAGAACTTCACAATGGCCAGTTGGTTGGTGCACGCAGCCAGAGACAGGGGCAGCTCACCTGCAGCCAACACAGGATCCCCAGTGGAGCCCCACAAATGAGGCTAGTCCCTGTATGACTGGGCCTCTAGCTCCCTCATGTCTACCACATGGCCTCCCTACCAAAGTAGAAGCCAGGCCTCCCTTTGGTTTTCTTGAAGAAGTCCCCGTTAGCGGCAGCCTGGACATCTGCTCCATTCTCCACCAAGAGGGTCACCAGTGCCATGTTCCGCCTTTCAATGGCAATGTGCAGTGCTGTCTGGCCTAGAGAGGGAAGTGCACTGTTGGCCTTGTGATTATAGTCTTGTGGTGGCCCAAAGAGATGTGCCCAGGGAAGGACCCTGAGCAGGTAGCAACTGCTTCCTGAAGAAGCACCCAGAAAATGCCTGTGCAACCTCTCACTGTAGGAGGCCAAGATCCACAAATTAGGCCAGCAAAGTTTTAAAGCAGCAACAAAACAGAACAGAAAATACCAAGCTACAAAGAGAAGGAGGCAAATGGAAGGAGGGAGGGAGAAAGGGAGGAAGGGAAGGGGGGAGAGTGAAGGAGGGAGAGAGGGAAGGAGGGAAGGAGGGAAGGAGAAAGAGGGAGGGAGGGAGGGAAGGAAGGAGGGAGGGAGGCAGAAGATGTGACAGCAAGGGATAGGGACCACCAAGTCAGCAGGAGGGCAGCAGAGATCCCAGGGCTACAGATGAGCAAGGCCAGAGATCAAAACCAGGAGAAAGCAACACAGTGGTAGAGATTGGGGCAGTCCCCCCCCTCGGGGTATAGATGTTCTGCAGCTGTACCAGGCCACCCCCACCTCACCCTTGTAGTAGCTGTCTGTGTAGCTGGCATTGACAAACTGCTTCAGGCTGTCTGTCTTGCGGGCGATGTCCAGGAGCAGAGCTATGGTGTCATTCTGCCCATTGTGCAGGTTGAGCATGGCTTTTAGCAGACAGGTCTTTCCTGTCTCAGGGTCTGAAGGGCAGAGAGAGGGTCAAAACCAGGTCAAGATTGGAAAAGGCCCCTGGGAAGCCAGTCCTCACAGGGCCACCTTTGAACTCGTTGTCAGTCAGGCGCTTCTTGCTCTTCTGCAGGAAGGACAGTAGGCTCTCCAGCTCCTGGCAGTTACTCTGAGCCACAGCGTCGAAGATGCTTCTGCGATCATAGAGCCTTGGGGGCTTCTCAACGCCAGTGGAGACAGAGTCCTGGGACGACTGCCTGAGAAATACGTCATACCCTCATCTCAGGCCCAGCAAGGAGTGTGACTAAGCCCCAAGGCAGACCAGACAGTTTAGGAAACATATGTAATTGTAACGAGGACCCTGGGATACTCGTGTTCCCATCCTGCCCCTGGCCTACCTGCAGACAACATGGAGAATGCTTTTATTGCTACTGTCACCTCATCTTCTGCCCAGCCTACCTGCCTTCCTTCTGGGGCTCTGAAGGCAGAAGCCTAGAGGGGCTAGGCATGGTTGGCTTGTCCCTTATGAATGAAAAGGCGTCTTCACATTACTCAGAAGCCATCCTGAGTGACTCCCTGCCCTGCTTCAGAGGAAGCGGGAAGGTTGGTCGGCTCCTCACCTGTGTTGTTTGCCTTCTTGGTCCACAAGATCCTAGCCTTGAACCTGAAGTATTTGGGGCTGGTGAGCATCCGGGGCCTGGGAACTTAGCATGTGCTGGCAGCTGGGATCGGTGCGTACATACGCTCCAGCATCTGTGACTGTGTGTCCAGCGGGATCACAGGATTGTGGGCCAGACCACCTCTGAAGGCTCCCCAACTTGGGTCTTGGAAGGGAAAGCCTCCAGACTTACCTGACACAGGCAGGTCCATCCCCAGACCTCTGGATAGTGAGAACAGAGCTGACAGTGATGATAGGGCAGGAGGCCAGCCTGTCTTCCTCATAAGGGCAGTCCATGGGAGAGGCCTCCTCTGAATCACCCTTCCCGAAAAGCCGGGTGCGACTCCTGGTAGTGAAGATGTGGGGCTTGGCTGGAGGTGGCTTGGAGTTAGGGTCTCTGTCTGGAGGATCCAGGCAGGAGTTCTCTTGGGGTGGGGGCTCAGATTCCTCCGAGTCTAAGCTAGCCCATTTCTCCATCCTTTCCAGATCCTCTGTGGCCCAATTTGCAATCTGCAGGTAGACACAAAGATGAGGTCTGTGCCCATCTTGGGGACCACGGATTCTCATGCCCTCCCCGCTCTCCTTGTCAAGCAACCCCTCTCCCCCTCTCCCCCGCCCGTGAAGCAGGACACCTCAAACATCCAATTAGTAGTGCCCTGAAGAACTAAAGTTTTCAGGGCGGTGCCTCCCACTTCAGCAGCCCTGGGGAAACTGAACCGTACTGATCAGCAGGCCCTGTGGCCACACTGGCCGGGCTCCCCACCTCAGAGCCAGCAAGGTCGGGAGTACTCAGCTGCCTGGTCTGTTCTTCCTGCATCCCTATATCAGAGCAGAGAAGCATTGTGGAGGAACTCAGTATCAAGACTGATGAGGATGACCAAGCCCCAAAGAGCCAGGTAGTCTGCGTTCAAAGAGGAGGAGAATGATCCCATCTGTACTGCAAAACCTCTGTGCTGGGTGCCAGCAGCCACACACACTAGTCGACTTTGCCCTTCCACACAGCTGCAGCCACAGCCACGACCGTGTCGTGGAGGGAACTGGTGTGCGTGCATATACATGGGCAGCACAGAGCACACCTTGGGTCATTTTTTGTGAAAATGGTATATTTCAAGCATCCCAGTCTATATTTGGCCACACCATTTGCCGTGAGGCTGGCAAGTGTTCTAGACCTGAACCTCTGGAGCTAAGCTGGCCGCCCAGGTGAGTCCACTCCACTTGAGAGGGAGCGGACACTTCCTACCCCATCGCCCATGCTCTCCCTCCACCTGCTGGCTGTCCTGCTCCCTGGTGCCTAGGTCTCTCCTAGATCAGAGGCTTTTCCTCCCAACCTGCCTCCACCTGGACTGTGTTCTCCTCTTCCCTTCTGAAATCTTCCCACTTCTCAAATGCCACCTCCCCTCAGGAGCCAACATGAGTATTCCTACCTCAGCAAAGCCCCATCATCCATGAACCTTCAGAGTGACCAGGCCCCTGAGCCATCCTTTGAGCACAGTCCATCTAGTTGTCTATCTCTGTCTACCTGCTTGCGTCCTTCCATGCCTTGTGACCTCAGCCCAGCAAAAATCTTTACCTAAAGAAAGCCATGATGTGTCCCTTCCTACCAAGGCTCAAGGAATATCATGGAAGAGTCAGTGGTCCATGAGGACCACTATGAAACAATGACTTCTGGACATGAGAGGACCACTGCACTGGGGGACTCACAGCAGCTGTGGTCTCCTGTACAAGATCAATCAAGCTGGGCTGTGGTGGCGCACGCCTTTAATCCCAGTACTTGGGAGGCAGAGGCAGGCAGATTTCTGAGTTCGAGGCCAGCCTGGTCTACAAAGTGAGCGCCAGGACAGCCAGGGCTATACAGAGAAACCCTGTCTTGAAACTCCCTCCCCCCCCAATAAAAGATCAATCAAATCTATGCTTTAGTGAATGGGAGAGGGCTATGAGTTATTGGTAGTTGTTGGCTGATGAGAGGTAAAAAGTCAATTTTCTTCACAAGTGTGGTCGCTGGCAGGTTGCCTTACTCAAATGGATGATCCTATACCCAAGCACATTAGGCCTATACTCGTTTCATTCATGAAGAGGAGGAGAAGAGGAGGAGAGGAGGAGAGGAGGAGGAGGAGGAGGAGGAGGAAGACATGAAGTTCAGAGGGTGACATGGGCTAGCTTGGGGCTAAGAGGGTGCATATGATCAAATATACTGTATTCATGTATAACATTCTCAAAGAAGAAATTTTAAAACTTTTTTTTTTTTTTAGAGAAGAAAAGGTAGTGTTGGACTCTGAGAGAAATAAAAGCCATCAGACATACACTCTCTTGCCCCTCAGTTCACAGATGGTTAGGGAAATGAACATTCCAGCTGTGTCCGCATTCTGGAAAGCAGCCACTGACAGAGGTGGGGGAGGTCTCTTGAGTCCTGCGTTTTCAAGGGAAAGTTCAGACTGCACAAATCCCGAGTACAAGGCCAGGCCAGGCCCATGAATCTGTTGTGGACTAATGTTCACAGCCACAAAAAAGAAAAAGAAAAAAGAAAAGAAAGGCCTGACCCCAGCCTGTGACTGGCAGAGCATAGCTGCTTCCTCTGCTGGTCTGCTCTCAGGAGCCCCTGAGCTGTCTAACCCTAGGTCAGGGCAGCAGAAGGTGCTCCCAGACGCAGATGCCTCCTTCTGACCTCTCCTCATTTGCCTGGCCCGTCACACAGCTCCATGTACACTGTGCTACACTTCAGACAGCAGCAATAGGACCAGAGGCTGTGGGCCTTGAAGGTCAAGAAACAGAATGGGAACATAATCAGGCAGACGACGGGAAGCCATGAAGAGGAGCTTCAGAAGCAAGGGGACTGGTGCTGGTGTAGGCTTTCAGAAGATAGCTTCCTGCCCAGGACTGTTCAGAGTCTGAGGAGACTGTAGTAATGTTTAAATCTCAGCAGGGCTAGGGGTATGCTTCAGTGGTAGAGCACATATGTATCCATGAAGCCTTGGCTTTCCATTCCAAACACAACTAAAACAAATAAACGATAGGCACAGGAGGCAAGTGAGAATAAGATTGGCCAGCATGTTTGAGCACGGGCTACGTATAACACAAACATTTGACAAAATTCACTTAATCCTTACATCTCTAAGAGGTAAATCTTTTGCTGATGTAGAAGCTGAAGCCCAGAGAAGTTGTGTTATTTCCTAGACGGCACACGGTGATCAGGAGAAAACCGGGATTTGATTGAGAGCATCTCTAGCACTCTGCCATCCCTCTGGAAGGCTCAGGGCTACTGCTCACATGTTAAACATGGTCCTAAACTCCACAGCAAGGCCTGGGGGCTGATCGGACCAGACACTCCTACTCCTGGAACCAGTCACAAGCTCAAAGAACCCTCCTGATGAAGCAAGCAAGCATCCTAAGAGGCCCCAATCCCCAAGCAAAGTTCAGATAATGTACACATCCCATGCCTCGCTCTCTCATGTCCATGGCTGCCCTGTGGATAAGCTGGCTGCACTCCCAAGAATAAAGGAATCCTAATAGTTGGGTCTTTGCCTCTTCCTTAGGCTGATCCCAGTCTAGCCAAACCGGGAAGCAGGAGGCAGCCCACATTCTACTTCCAGCTCCCTGTTGAAAGCCAAGCTTCTCCCAGCTTAAGGGTGAGATGATTCCTGTGGCAGCACACAGGGTCGGAGGTGCACATTTAAAATGAAAGGGAAAGGACAGGGGCAAGACAGTCTCATAGCTATGCCTGAAGTGTGCCATGCACATAAGCCCCATATGACACCCTGTCACAGTATTACAGTGATCAAGGAATTCAGCCCTATATGACACCGTCACAGTGTCACAGTGATCGGGGAATTCAGCCCTGTTTTAGGCAAACTACCTGTTGGTTTTTGGGTGGAGGTGGAAGCTCTGGTTCATGCCAAGGCTATGAACCCATATACACCCAAAAGCTGTCTTGAAAAACCTGCCTACTGAGACCCACATTAACCCTGGGTCTGCTTTCTTTGTCAGTGGGTGGTATTCAATCTGGCTTTGCAGGGGAGTGTATCCCTCCTTTCTCTCCAGGCTATGAGGACATCCTAAGGGTGTTTCTCCCATCTGCCTCAGTGCCCAAAATTTCTCTCCCATTAAGACCTTGAGAGCATCTCCCTCTGGCTGCCTGTGATTTTTGAGAAACTGGGGGAACATAGTCACTCGCATCACACCCATTTCTACCAGATCCAAGCATCAACTCAGGAAAGATGGAGAACTGAGTGGGGTTTCCTACACTGGAAAATGAAGAGCAGAAGGGCACAGCTAAAAACACAGAGGAGCCAGAACAAGAATTCAGGCTGCTGCATCCAACCCGACACCTTTACACAGAGAAGCCAGCACACAGAAGGCGTCCAGATAGGCACAAACCTCTGGGCTCTGCAGCAGCTACAGTCTCTCGATCCTGCTGCAGGAGCCAACATAAGCCAACTAGCCATCACCTCTCTCAGGAACCCATTGCCTACAGTCAGCCAAGTTAAGTGTGTAGTACTGCTGCTTCAGTCTCCCAGAAATCCCTAAGATAGTCACTGAACTACCCAGTTTTCAGATAGGGTAACTGAGGCCCTCAGAGCCCAGCAGAACCACACACAGCTGGACAATGCCGAGCCACCAGCCCATGAGAAGGACTTACCAGCTAGGTGCAGGCACACCCCAAATGGAGCAAGTGCCTTGGAGCTGTTCCTTGTGGGAGAGCCAAGTGGCTGTGATAAGAGTGGCCTTCCTGCCTCTGTGAGGGTCCTCGCCCCTCCCTTGGTGTACGTCAGGGATGGGCTCTGAGTATAGTCTGGCACTCAAGGAAACATTTGCAGCAATGGCAGCAGCTGCTGTTGCCACGGCTCCGATTCCCAGAGGATCCTAAAGCTTTTCCCATCATTTTTGCCCTTTTTCAGAAACCACAGCCAATGCCCCACCCCCGAGCCATGCCAGGGCTGAGGTGCACTTAGCCGCCTGCAACCCAGTCCAGCCTAAGCTATGCCTTGGCTCTCGGAGCCTTGATTTTCCAAACCATCTCTCCTATATGTCTGGGAAGTAGCTCCCTTAAAGGATTGTCACAGCCAGAGATGTAAAACCCAGTGTCCTAAAGCTGCCATGTTTTCAAAGGAAAAGGACTGGGACCGCTGAGCCACCTGTCTCGTCCGGAAGCCCTGCCTCCTTTGGGCCTCTGGGTTCCTGTGTACTCAAACCCAGGGTAGAGATTAGGACCCAGCCTTACTCGACTGGGGTTTCTTAGTGAGCAACAGAACACACACACACACACACACACACACACACACACACACACACAAAATGATGTGTGCTAATTTCTCACCTCCTCCAGGGCCATCCTAAATACCAAGAAGCAGGTTCATCCATCACACTCAGTGGGTGATTAGAACAAGTCCACTCCTTCCCAGATCCTACCTAGGGAAGTCCACCAGCTTTCAGGGGAGTACATGCAAGGCTGCACCCACAAACATTCTGCAAAAGCCATCCACTCAATCAACTGCCTCCAGGAAGCTAGTAGGATGTGAATTATATTATATTTCAAACCCTGGACAAATGGCTGAGATGCCTATTTAACATCAAAGTGGATCTGACCTCTAGGTTCTCTGAGCACCCATCAATCCCTACAGTACCTGGCTGGCATACCCAGCCCTCTATCCTGAACTCTCCAGCCTGGGGGCTAGGCTGCCCTTCCCCCAGAGGCTCTTCCCTACATAATCCAGACATTGTGGATTGTGGTTGCCTACCCCTTTTGTACCATTGGCCTCCTGGCTGCTGCATACAGTTATCCTCTCTCCCTCTCTCTTCCTCTCTCTCTTTCTCTCTGTCTCTCTCTCTCTCTCTCTCTCTCTCTCTCTCT
>NW_022196911.1:68654629-68668913 GCF_008632895.1 Mastomys coucha | reverse complement strand
TCTCTCTCCCTCTCCCCCCCTCTCTCTCTCCCAGCCCACATGGCTCAGGGTCACAATCAATCTCTCTCTCAAACATGCCTGCCTCTGGCTATCCTCTCCCTTTATCTACAATAAACGTTCTCCTCCACCATATCTAGCAGCAGCCATGCCCTTTTCTTTCCTTTTTATTTCTTTTTTTTGTTTTTTCCTTTTCATTCACACAAGCCATGGCTCAGACACAGCCTGACTGGAGCTCAGACAAGCCACTGCAGCTCTAACTGGAGTAGCACAAAGCTGGGACCAAGAGTGGAGTCATCAGAGCACAGTAACCCCCAGCCACCCTGCAGAAGGGCGGGCTACCAAAGAGCTTCTCCACACCCACCTCTCAGGCCCAGGAACAACCATGGACACGGGTGTCCAGGAAGAACCATGGACACGGGTGAGCAAAGACTGTCATGCCTAAGCTGCTGAAGAGAAAGAAACCTGTGGCACCGAGGTGTCACACAGTTATTCAGATCACACGATTAGCCTGGGCCTGAGAGCCAGGCTTAGCAAACCATTCTTCACCACACTCCTCTATTGCGGATGCCATTTTAGCTTCGATTCATAGGACACCAAGGGCTTGTTCTCGATTTTTTTAGATTGTGGTATGACATAGGGAGTCTAATCTTCATTATCCTAACCACTTCAAGTGCACAGTTGGGTGGCCTTCGGTTCTTTGACTTTATTGGCATCTGCTACCACCAGCTCTCCAGAGCTTCTTCACCTCCCAGACTGAAACTCTTTCTTAAACAACCCTCCAAACCTTGGTCCGCAGCAGCTGCTTCTCTCTCTCTCCACAGCGGCTCCTTCTTGTCAGCTTTCCTGTATCTCTTTGAGGTCCACCTCTGCCTCCCTGAGTCTGTACACGGGACAGCAAATCCTTCTCTTGGCTTGTCTCAGTACTGTTTCTGTTCTGTCTGAATTAAGCATCCAGAGACTGGCTGTCCCCTGGCTGTAAAAAGGCTCTCCTTCTTCTGGTCCTCTAGTCAGATACTATCTCTTGTCCTCACCCTCTCCTTCTCTCATCTGTCTGCCCTCAATTTCTAGGCCTCCCACCCATCCCTCCTTCTGTCCCCCAGCCAGTCCCTCTCTCTCAGCTGGGAGGTCAAAAATGCCCCTCCATCCCTACTCCCTGATCACCAGTCATCCTGGTCCTTCCCCCCCCCCCCCCCCCCCCGCCTCCTGGTGGTCTACACTGCTGAAAGATGCTCCAGCCTTCAGCTCTGTGTCTGTAGCCCATAGTGCATTTCCTCTCCTATGGGAACCCATCTTCTATCATTACAGGGGGCAGGGATGATTTTCCACTATACTCACTATGCTGCCTCCACACTCTTCCTCTGCCCCCCATTCTGCCAAAGCTACCAGCACCGACCATCTTGTCCACCTACTTAGCAAAAGTACCAAAGGTACCAGGTAAGAACTACAGATATCATAGTTCCGCCACTCAGCCTACGTCCACAGGCCCTTCCCTGTCTAAAGACCAGCCTAAACTGACCACTTCCAAACTCCTACAGACAACTTGGCCTATACACTTCCTATGGTAGGTGGCCCTGTGGTTCCCGCTCCAATGGCAACAGCAGCAATGGTCAGAGGTACTTAACTGGAAGCATAGAACATTCCAGGTTGGTATATGCACTTCATGCATACTATCTCACTGGACTCACAAATGCTTCATGAGCCAAGTATGAAGTGTGTGTGTGTGTGTGTGTGTGTGTGTGTGTGTGTACATATTCCTGAACATATGAGGTTCATGTGCCTGCATTTGCATTTGCAGGATACAGCGTAGGATAGCAGGTGTCTTCCTCTCTCAGTCTCTGCCTCAGTCTCACACTAAACAGGAAGCTCATTGTTTCTGCCTGACTGGCTGGCCAGCGAGCATGCAGGATCTGCTTGTCTCTGCCTCCCCAATCACCCCAATCCAGGTTGTTACATACACTTCACATATACTGTCTTGTTGGACTCATAAAAGCTTCATGAGCCAAGTATGGTGTGTGTGTGTGTGTGTGTGTGTGTGTGTGTACACATGTTCCTGAACATGTGCCTGTGCTTGCATTTGCTAGACCCATATCAGGTGTGGGATTTACTGGCACATGCACCCATGCCTGACTTTTTATAGGGTGTTGGGATTTTGAACTAAAGACCTCATGCTCAAATAGGAAGTGCTGTTCCTGACCCAGCCATCTCTCTAGCCCACCGGGTATGACTGTCCCCATCATATAGATATAGAAATGAAGCACACACAGGCAGTGTGACCTGCCCAAGCGTGGTGATGGCTGTACTGGTCTCCTCTGGAGCTTCCTAATGCTTGCTTAAGATTGCACTTCTTGTTTTTGTGACTCGCTACTGAGATTTCAAGTGGCCTGGGGTGATAGAAGCGGTTGTGCTCATCACTGTGAACCTGCACTGTGCCTTGCCCAAAGCAGCAGGTGTGGAGTGTGGTCTGGTGATGACTTTACCCGAATATCATTTGTGCTGAGCACATGTGGCGAGGACAAACCTTCCGTTTAAGCATTACAGCCATCACTGAGGTTCTCTGAATCCCAAGCCGAAGCACGGTGGCCTTGGATCTGGGTGACAAGGTGCTCATTAACCTCCCTGGAAGTCAAGCCTGCTTTCACGATGACTTCTGGGGACCGGTGTTTTCCTACGGCCATCCAGGGCCACTGTTTCCTCTGAGTGCTACACCAGGGACCACATTCACTTAAGATGAGCTCTTGATCCCGGCCCTAGGAACTAAATTGCTTCTCTCTGTTTGCGTTTCTCTAGGATTTTTGTTTGTTGTGTTTTGAAGTAGGATCTGACTACATAGCCATGGCTGACCTGGAACATGCTGTGTAGACCAGGCCGGCCTCAGACTTGCATCAACCTTCATGTTTCTGCATCAGAAGTTCTGGGATGACAGAGATGAGACACCACACCTGGCTCCTCCTGAGGTGTGAGGCTAGAGTGACACAGCCAGAGCTGGAGAAATGGCTCAGTGGTTAAGAGCACTGACTGCTCTTCCAAAGGTCCTGAGTTCAAATCCCAGCAACCACATGGTGGCTTACAACCATCTGTAATGAGATCTGACACCCTCTTCTCGTGTGTCTGAAAACAGCTACAGTACTTACATATAACAATAAATAAATCTTAAAAAAAAAAAACAAAAAACAAAACAAAACAAAAAAAAAAAAAAAAAAAAAAAAAAAAAAAAAAACAAAAAAAAAAAAAAACAAATAGAGTGACACAGCCAGAAACCAAAAAATCCTCAGGTGCTTTGAAGTCAAGCTTCTTAGGCTGTGGGTTCCAAATTCCACATGTCACGTTACTAAATTTGGGGATAGCAAAAAAAAAAATCAAAACAGTGAGAGGTTTCTGAATGCTCAGAACTTAATTCAACATCAAGTACATAATGGGGTTAAGGTGTTTCTGGCAACACTTGTCCGCAGATGTCACATTGCACAACTTCACTGCAGCCTTGGCTCTGAACACAAACCAGGTTCACTTTGAACTGTGAGCACTTCCACGGCACACAATGCCAATGATCAAAACCTAAAATACCATGACTCAGATTTGTATGTTATGAACTGCAGCAATTTGATTGTGCAAACAAAGTTGTCTATACATAAAAATATAATGGTAGAATTATAGAAAATGACGACTTGTAATATTTTCCTTTTTAGCATGTAAATATCAAATCAGTATGTTTGGGTGTCTATTTTGTTAGACAAACTTATCTGCCTCATTAGTATTTAAATTTGATTTAATAAAGGTAAAACTATGTGTATATGTAACAAATAATTGTCTTTAAATAAATTTCTTGTCTGTCTGTCTGACTGTCTGTCTTGAGACAGAGTCTCTCTCTATAGTCTGGTTGTCCTGGAACTCATTCTGAAGATCAAGCTGGCCTCAAACTCACAGAGATCCACCTGCCTCTGCCTCCCAAGTGCTAGGATTAAAGGTATGCACCACCACACCCAGCCCTAAAGTAAACTTTTTTATATTGTACACAAACATCTACTCCATATACCTATTGTATACACCCATATACAGTCAGGTAAAGTTTTCTCACGTGAAAAGAGACCCAAGGTGGAGAAGGTTTTAAAGCCTTCCTTGAAAGGACTGGTTACCAAAATGGCATCTCCAGAAGAGCCAGATAGGGGTGAATGGTGCCAGTCCCAACCACAGGGAGCAGGGTAGGCTTCATGGCTCACCTTGAGCTCCTTAAATCTCATACTGGGACTCAACTTCCTGACTTTACAGCTTCCTTCCCAGATTTTAAATGGCTTCAGTGGTCCCTGACCCAGGTGACAAGAAACCTAGACAAGAATGACTTCCCTCCCACTTTTTGCCTGTGTTGCTGGGGGTCCATGTGAGTCTAAAATGGCCAATCAGGAGGAGAGGAAGGGGTCAGCATCCTCCAGAAACAGAAGGAACTGACCATCTGGGCTAGCTGGAGAAATGAGGCACCCACACCCCAACACAGAAGACTGGTCCCTGCTCTCCAGAGCTGTCCCAGGGCAGTGACAGGCAGCAAGGACAAAGGCATCTAGAGGGTTGTGTGGGCAGAACATGGATTGGCACACAATAGGTCCAGCTGTGCTCAATGCCAGCTGTAGGAACGTGAGCTGGAAGCTGTACCTGTAAGACTATGCTGAGGACTGATGAGCTGGTGGTAAATGACCTCCAGGAGCCAAGGCAGGTCAGAGGAATTAATGTTCTCAGAACCACAGCTGCTGACTACTGAGCTGCGTCCGGCCATTAGCCTGAGGTTGTGACTAATTGCTTTATAATGAAAAAAAAAAAAGATTCGCTTAATGTTTCATGAGTCAAGAGTCAGCTCAGCAAACATCTCTGAAAGGAGAAGAATGTCTTGCTATCTAAGATTTGCCCTGATGCGTTTCTTACCTTCTGATTTTTCTCAGGTTGGAATGGATTTTACATTTTAATCTATGCTTAGCGTGCTAGGGATTATTTATTCCTAAAACATTTTTTATTAAGCCTCTTTCAATCATTAGTACCTTAGAAATTAAGAAGTATGGTGAGTTGCAGTTGTTTTTATTTTAAGATAGATATTTTATTAGGGCATCTTCTTGTGTCAATAAACAAAGAAGACCTTGTGTGAAATGAACGTAAGGTAGTCCGTCATCTGGCTCTATACTGGATGCAGCTAGACTCTTCCCCTTAGCATTAGAAACAAAAACAAAAAAAACCAAAACAACTTGACCTGGTCGGTTGCCCATGGCTGAGACAAAAGTCAGGTGGTAGCTTCCTCACATGCTTTGAGACTCTCACACTGATACAAGAGGGTGAGCAAAAGGTCTCTGCCCACTGGGAGACCACAGTGGGTAAGAACCATACCAGACCCATGCACATCAGGCAGAGCCTATAGCAACCACTGGCTGGGAAACTGTGCCCCTGCTGCTACAAGGAATCCCCTGGTAGATGTGCCACCAGGACTATGCAGCAAGCACATGCCGTTTAGGCAAAGCCATAGACGCGGGTAGGATTCCACTTTCCAAACATGAGCACTGAGCAAATCAGGATGAAATAAGACAGGGCGGAGAGCACATGGACAGCTTCAGGGGTTTCCGCTCTACTTGGGAAGGGGAAAACAATGAAACCGTGAACCCTACATGATCAGTATGGAGCTGCAGTCTCAGGCTGAGTGGTGTTGTCCAAGAAGAGTAGGCTGAAGTTCTGCCCAACTCTCTCCAGGTCATATGATAGCTCCTCTCAAGGCCGCTGCCTTCTGTCGAAGCTACCCTCACATCCAGTGTCCACACCATCAAAACCATCACCCATACTCCTCCAGCCCAGGAAGTCCCCGCCCTCTAAACTCCACTGACTTCAGGAGAATGCACCCTTCACACTTTGGCCAACATGTCTCACCAGAACTCCGGGGGTCATCATTTCATTTGCCTTCTGACCTAGTTCCTCCAGACCAAGTGTCACACGCTGGACATATCAACACCTGAATGTGAATACATGCACCTGTCCCGATCCCCTTCCCTAGAGTTCTAAAGAGAGTGGGCTCTGTCTTTGCAGCCCACCTTCATCCCCTTGGAACTTGCAGACCCAGGGTCCCCCTAGTCCTTCCTTGCCACCCCCAGCCACTCTTCTTAGCCCACCTTCATCCCTTAGTGACATCCCACCAGCCTACAGAACCAGTCTACCAGGAACCCCACAGCCCCTGCTCTCAGCTAGAACCCAGATCTGTGCCTCACCCAGCCCTCATCAGAGAAGCTTCTTCTTGCACTAGATGGGAATTAGCACAGAAAAGCCACAATGGACAATGTACAGAGAGCAAGAGACCCTGGTGCACTCGGCCCTAAATGGAATATCTTCATCAAACCTCTCCCATCAAGGTCCAGGGATCTATGGGGAAGAGGAGGCAGAAAGATCATAAGAGCCAGAGGCACTAGATGACTCTGAGGACACAGTATATGGACTAGCATAGAGTGTGACAGCTTGCACAAGACCTGAGCAAATTTAAGCCAGACAAAATCTTGGCATGAGAAGTGGGGGTGGACACAAAATCCCACCCCTAATCAAAAAGTTATTTGCAATTGACATCTGCTAGGAGAAGGGAAATCACTTTTCTCCAAGGGAGTGACACTGGGTATATCAACCACACAACCACACTCCAAGGGAGGCTTATCCTCAGGAGTTGCTGACCAACACAAAACCGACTCCTTGGTGTGTGTGTGTGTGTGTGTGCATGTGTGTGTGCATGTGTGTACATGTGTGTGCGCACGCATGTGCATGTGTGTATGCATGTGCCTGTGTGTGTGTGTACACATGCATGCGCACGCATGTGCATGTGTGTGTGCCTGTATGTTTGTGTGTGTTGTTGTTGTTGTTGTTGTTGTTTTATGGTTTGGTTCTTTGTCTTTGGGGGGTTTCGTTTTGTTGATTTCTGGTTTGTTTCTGTTTTGGAGATAGAGGAAGAGAGAACGTGAAGTGTTGGGTAGGGAGGTGGAGAGGATCTGGGAGAAGTTGAGGGAGGGGAAATAATATGATAAAACAATATTGAATAAAATTTAAAAATAATAAGAAATGTAACAAAAAAAATATGGTCAAAATGAATAAGTAAGTGAAATAAAGAGCGTGAGCTCTGGCGGTTTGACTCCCCACCATGCGCTTTCAGCTAAGTTACTTAGCTTTCTAGTGTGTCTGTTTCTCCATCTGTGAAATGGGGGTGACGAAACTCACCTCCTAGATGAAAAAGATTAAATGGGTTCAAATAAGCAGGACTTAGATCAGTTCTCACTGCATAGTAGGTACCAAAAAATATAAAATATTATCAAAACTCTTAAGATTTGTCTGGATGTCATGGAGAATATACAACTCCCCCTTCTGGGAATGTAGATTACTGTCACCCATTCCTTATTTTATTTCCTGGTGATGAGAATTCATCAACACATCAACTGACAGGCTTCCCAGCGTCCCTGTTGTTTTGGAAGTAACACTAGTGCGGGCTGCATTGGGAACAATGGAAGCGTTGAAGACTCCATGGCTATTGAGGCTGCATAGCCAGGATGATTTCAGATCAACAGCGATAATAAAACATCCCCAAAACTCAAAACTCCAGACAGCGAAGACTCTCTCACAGTTGTGTTCTTCACTGACTGGTAAAGTCTCAGTGCCATATTGCCCTCAGTCCAGGACCCAGGAAGACAAAATATATACCACCTGGAGCACCACCAATCAATCACGTGGGCATCGAGAAGAAGAGTGTGGCAAAGATGCCTCCTCAAAACAGGCACACTTCTGTTTACAGTTCCCCAGCCAGGGTGAATCAGACAAGGAAAAAAAAAAAACCCATAAGTGCTCCTCAGACTAGAGCACTGATGTCCAGCCTGATGCTAACAGCAGCCTAATTCATCATCGGAGGAATAAGCTGGCTTCCAACCCACTGGCACTTTGTAGCAACGAGAGCTGAAGCAGCGAGCGGGTCATAACTTCAAGCTACAGAAGAGGCCCTGATCTATGTGTTCAACCCTACCTCCACTAGGTGTGAGGGAGGCAGCAGCAAGACATTTAGTTAGCAAGCTTGAACTCCAAGGCTCAGCCCTTGGGGTACAGCAGATATGTGGCCTGAAAAGGCTAGACTTCTAGTGCCATGCTGGCCCTATGGCTTAAAGAATACCCATCCCAATCTTCACCTTTCAGCAGTAGCAGCAGCAGCAGCAGCAGCATCACCACCACCATCATCATCATATTACATTTATTTATTTATTTGGGGCAGGACATGCGTGTGCCACTGCACAGGTGTGGAGGTCAGAGGACAATGTGGATCCTAAAGATAAAACTCAAGCCACTGAGCTTGGCAGCAAATCTTGTTTACCCACTGAGCCATCTCAGCAACTCAAGATCTTGATCTGCACCTTAGAGAGCTAAGAGGTTCTAGAACACTGCTCCTTCAGCTGACAAGGTTACTTAGAAACCCCTAGCCTTTCCTCTCTCATAAGCCTTCCCCAAGGGCTGCAACATGATGTCCCAACTCATCTGTCCAAGGGAAACCTGGTTGACTTATGTAAGATGTGCATCCTTGCCCTGGGGAACGCAGGTTTGTCTGTCTGTGTTCTGTCTGTCTGTCTTGAAACAGGGTCTATGCATCTCTGGCTCTCCTGGAGCTTACTATGCAGACCTGGAATATACTGATTCAGCTGCCTGTACCTCCCAAGTGCTGGGATTAAAAGCATGTGCCACTATGTCTACCCATGAGGGTTCCTGCGGCCATGTCAGTCATGTCAGCTTCCCCCCAAACAGAAGGGTATGTGTTCATCAAAGGGACAAAACTCTGGAAAAATGAAATTTATTCAGTTAGCTGAGCCAGCAGTGGAAGGTAAATTCATCAAAGGGGTCATACCTTATGAAATGACTCTTACAAAGAGTTGACATGGTTTCTCCCCCAAAAGTCACAGCTGCCCCTGAGCTGTGGGTCCTTTAGGAGTCTAGGAGTAGACACAGTGATGGTGACTCTCTCCTTGAAGGTATGGTAACATGGGAAGACTGCTGGTTCTCTGACGCTACATGCATGCCCATTCGAACAGGACATTTCTACTGGGCCTGAACCACCAGAGGCCAGCAAGATCTTCACCATGGAGAAAGAGACCTGTGAGATAATGGTTCTCTCGTGAGACTGGTCACCCCTTGTGGCAGGGGTTAGGGAGACACAGTCATAGAAAAGGGCTGACGCCTTCTTGCCATCTTGAAATCAGTCTGTTTCGGTGTTCCTCACAGTGCTCTGTGGTCCCTTTAGCTGTTCATACCAGCTGCCTTTCCTTCTCTGGGATGTGCCTTTAAGCCAGCTGTGTTGAGAGGACTCAGGGTAGCCATGGTGCAGCACTTACCCAGAAGCACATGGCAAGGCAAACACACAGACCTCGGCTTTCTTCTCCAAGGTGTGTTGCTTCATGTCCTTTGGTCTCTGACTGGAGAACATACTATGGCTGTTCCCTTCAACTGACAGTGTTGTCAAACTGACTGGTTAGATAAGATTCTCAGCATTCCTCTAGCCAAAGAGCTTGTTGAACTAAGTAAGGCGCCTTCTATTTCCCCAAGACTAGGAAAGGGGCCTCCAGCCCCCTGCTACAATCTGGCAGGGAAGAGTTTTCCAGTAGTGCCTCTGACTCAAAGCTGGACCAGTCCAAAAGCCGGGCATAAGCAGGTCTTTGCTTACTTGGCGCCATGGCTACATACGTCATCTTTCTTTTCTTTCTGTCTACAAATGAATCACAGTCAAACCCAGTGACTGAGAAGCTGTTTGTCTCTCTCTTCTTCTCCCTCTTCCCATTTTCCTCCACCATTCTCTCTACCTCCCACATCTGCATTTGCAATCAGCTCTCAGGAGAGCCTGTTCTTGGAAGGTACTGGTTTGGGGTCTGGTTAGAGATTCCTGGCCATATGATTATCATGTGTCCTGAAGGTAAGATCTTCATCAGTCAGTCTAGATAGTACCTCGAGATCAAGTATAATTTACAGTTTGCCCATAGAACTGTCCCGGAAAAGGACAACCCAGAGATCATGCTGACATTGTCAATTAGGTAAGATTCCCAAAACTCTTTAGCCAAAGAGTTTGCTGAATTAAGGCTCCTTCTGACTGAGGTCTCTCTGGAGCATGACCAGAGCTGCCCCAAAGGCTGCATCAACATCCTGCCCAAAGCACACTGGGAAAGGAAATGCCCTCTGGACCTCCTGCTTCAGCACCTCATTCCTGGACAGTGCACTTCCACTCCCCACCACACGTTCCACACCCCACTCCTTGAGCTGTTGGAAAGGAAGCATGGAGTGCAGGTTCTGAACAATGCCTCTGCATAGGGCCCGGGTCACATGGCCCAGGGAAAGATCAGAGGAGGAGATTCTAGTCACAGAGGCCAGCTGGTCTGGCAGGTGCCTCTCTCCCAGCACTGTTGGAGTGATGGTGAGATGGGTGTCTTTCTGCTGTGCAGCTGCCTGGATCATGCGTGAATAGACAGTGGATTCTTCAACCTCCAGACCTGTCAGAAACAGGAGATCTGTGTGAGACCATGTAGCCCCTGGTGGCAGGTAGAGACTGTTTTAGAATCCCTAGGGCAAAGGGACAGGTCCCTCTACTGCTGCTCTTTATACTGTGGCCAGAAGCTTCATGGGTCAGAGATTCAGTCTGGCTGTCTAGACTCTGCTCTAGATCCCAGTCATTTGTCCCTCTATGACCACAGTTAGACTTCTGGGAGATTGCTCATCCGTATTGTTATGAGTTCTAACCCTAAACTGAGCATCATAGCTATAGCACAGATAAGGGATCCTAAGGGGCAAATGTAAACATCCATTAACAAGCATCATTAGAACTACTATTTGAGTCATCTGTGGAATCTCTACAATCCATAGATCCTACACTAAGCCATCCTTGCTATACGAGTGCAGTCTAAGCCGTTCACACTGTATACATGAGATACCTGGGTCCAGGAAGAAGTGATGTGTTTGTTATCTTCAGTTGACTGATGTAAACCCAGTGTCTCAGTAAGATTTTAATCCCCTATCCAATATTATCTCTACATTCTAAAAAATATCATTACCTGGGTGCAGTGTAACTCCAGAACTCAGAAAGCTGAGACAGAAGGATCACAAGTTAGAAACCAACCTGGTCTATATAGTGAGACCCTCATCCCAAAAAGGAATTAAAAGTAAGATAATAACAAAAGGGTTTGTTTTGCTTTGCTTCAGTATACTTTCTAATTAGATTCACTTTGGAAGCTAGGGCATGGCTTGGTGGTAGAGCACTCCTAACATGGTTAGAGCCCTGGGTTCAATATCAAACACCATAAAAGGAAAACATGATTCTAATCTCTAACTTTCGATTAGCTGAGGGACAGAAAATCCAACTTTGATGGGACAGAAAATCCATACTAAGGATTCTTTACTTAGTGTAGGTCATCACAATAGCCTGAGTCACTCTGAAGGAACTGTGAGACACAGTCCTAGACCCTCTGATGAAACCAATCTAGGCTACAGATTCTGAGATACGGTCAGGTTGCAGAACCACCAGCCTAAGGCTGTAAATGCTTCCAGATTTCGGCTATAAAATATGAGTACAGCTCCTAATTCATGGAATCTAGAGCAGACCTTGATATTCTGCGTGTATGAAAAGCTCCCAGTGGTAGGGCATTACTGGTCCCAGCTAGAGCACTGCAGATGTGAAGCCACCAGAAAGGCATCTATATAATGCCATGCTTAGCCCTACCCCACTCCCAGGCTAAGTCCATTATTTCTGGCAGTCAATACTGAGTCTTGAGGGGCCTTGTATGTATGTATGTATAAACATGTGTGGTGTATGTACTTATTCAAATGTGTACATGCATGTGAGCAGGGTGCACGTGTGCAATATGTGCATGTAGAGGCCAAAAGTTGACATCAGGTGTCTTCCTTGATCAGCCTCCACATTATTTTTTGAGACATGGTCTCTCACTAAAACTGGAGCCCACCAGTCTTTGGCTAGGCTACCTGGCCAATGAGCTCTATGCATAGCCCCCATCTACATCAGCTTTCCCGGGGTCCAGCTTGTTTTGGATGCTAGCAAGCCAAACTTAGGTCTTTGTGCTTTACTTTACCAAGTTAGATATCTTCCAAGCCCTCAATGGGGTTTTAAAACTCCACAATTAAAGGTGGGGGTGTGACTCGCTGTTAGGACACTTGCCTAGCATTTGTAAGAACCAGTAACCTAGAGAGCCACAGTGAATCACATGGTCAGAGCATCTAGCATACAAATGCAATTGTGTGCACTCAGGAATGGGAAATAGAAAAATAATTCCAACACTGTATGGACTGAGTCACAGTCTGATCCCTCTAAGAATGTCACTGAAATGTCAGCTATTTCTTTCCCTGCTTGCTTTTAGGTGCTGGGGATCAAACCCAGGCCCTGGCATATGCTAACCTTACCCTCCACCACCAGGCTACAACCCCAGTCCCAAGTTTCTTCCTCTCCCTCTCCTTCTCCCCTTTCCCTTCCTCCCTCCACTCTCTCCCCTCTTCTTCCCACCTCCTCTGAAACAAGGTCCTACTATGTAGCCCTGACTGGCCTGGAATATATATAAGGCTACCTGGACCAGGTTGGCCTCAAACTCATAAAAATCCACCTGTCTCAGCTTAAAGGCATGCATCACCCCACCCAGCTTCCAGCTTTCTTTTTTAAGTGAGAAAATTAGGAAGAAGAAGCAAAGAAGAGGGAACATCATGCAGTAAGAGGGTTTTGCCCCATGTTTGGAGGACCAGCCGTACAGTGTGAAAACTGGGTTTCCACCGAAGCCCAGAACCTGCCGTCTATGAGTCTATGTAGGAAGATGCTAAGGGGGAAAGCCAGGTCCTTCCCCCATACAACCACCAATAGGGATTCAAAGCTGGGAGAGCTGAGATGCTTCTGAAGGCGGGGGCAGTCTGCCGGAGCTACAGCCAAAATCTATGGACACTTTTGAACCTAAGTAGCCAGTGAAGCCAGGCAGGCTCTATTTTGAGGCCTTCTCATCAAGAAAATTTTTCTCAGCCCACATTTGGAGAATATATAAAATTCAGCTCCAAGTGGCTGCTCTTCCAGAGAACTTGGTTTCAATTCCCAACACCCACATGGTAGTTCACAACTGTCTGTAACCCCCAGGCCCTCTTCTGGCCTCTTAGGTACTGCATGCATGTGATGCACAGGCATACATGCAGTCAAGAACACCCATACGCATAAAAAATAAAGGAGAAAAAAATTAATCTATTTCCCATGCCAAACAAAACTGGAGTATACAAAAAGTACATAGAGAAAGTAAGGATTTAGGGTGCCTACCTGTCACAACTAGACTTGGGGGGAAATGGTGGGTCTGTCTCTTTATATGTAAATCCTTCATCTATAGTTAGGTTTTCATAAAACTCCGTTCTTGGGTTAGGCAGAAAGTATCTGCCTAGCATATGTAAGGAGCTGGGTTAATCCCCAACCCAGAGAAACGTTTTGAAAACTCATGTTCTTTAGAGTGCACAGCATATAAATGTGTAAGACTAAGTTCTTTGGGGGAATTGCTCAATCAAAGGAGAGGAATGTACATCATAGTAGAATTTCATAAAAGGGTAAATTACACTAAAGCACTAATCTTCAAAGCATCATGCATGTGAAAGGTCTTACAGAGAGATACAGGGAACAATGGTGGAACCGGTCCAAGAATGGGGTTGTGGGAGGGGGAATCTGAGAGCTGTCAGAAAGCGCCAAACAAACAAGACGAGAGTCTTTTGACCTCATTTCTTCAAAACCATGCAACTGTGCTTGGAATGTGCTTGCGTGCCCCTCCCAGCTGCTGTGGACAGGAGTGGTTTGGTTTACATTATTCATTACAACTGTCCATTGGTATTTGTTTATATGCCCCTACAGAAAAACATGGTTTTGCCATGTTCAGCTTGCCCACCACCTGTGGCTTGCCCTTGTGATTGTACCCTTCACTCAAGTGAGTCTTTTTAACCCTCTGAGTGTAAATTGTCTGATGCTCTGAATAAAGTTGGCTATTGCATGAGACTTTAATCTACCTCACTTTTAGAATCTGTTCCCCCAGGTTCACACCACCAATTAGAGCCATTGCCACGGACCGGGGTTTCTCGCGGGGGGCCCCTTGTTCCGCGGGATGAGGGATTCTGGCCAGGTGGGCACGGGATTCGGCTTTGACAAACTGACTACACACGGGTGGTGTAAAATCTGAGTGTATTTTTTTTAAAAATGACATGAGGCTTTTACAATCATTGCAAAAGAGAAATGAAAAATCTGGCAGCTCAACAG
>NW_022196911.1:68652957-68654131 GCF_008632895.1 Mastomys coucha | reverse complement strand
TCTGGGCCACCTCTGAGTTTGGGGTGCCAGGCAACAATGTGGAGGCAGGAGGCTGACTTTCCTTGAAGCTTTTGCCTCAAATACCGCCATCACGCAAGTGTGCGTGGCAAGCCATAAACAGAATAGTTCTCTCTCTTTTACAGGGAAGAGAAAGAAGCCCCTGCCAACAGCTCAGAGAACAGTTGGTAGACCCAATCCAGTCACAGCAGTATCTGAATATCGGGTCTGCCTAGAGGGGCTGAGGGCAACTCTCAACTCAAAACCTTCTCCTGGTTCTCCCTATAGAGAAACACTTAGAGGAGCCCAGCCAAGGAGGAAGACATTACCACAAGATCTGCCAATCCTGGCCTGCCAACTTGTGTGTCCTGCCTCCCAAGTGCCTTCTGTCTGTGCTTCAACTTGTTCCCATATTTCATATTTCCTACAGTTATCTGACTTTGACATGTTCTGGTGATCACTGTACCTCATGGCCATAATTTCCGTAAACCGGATGGCTGATCAGAAATGTCTACCTTCAGAGTTTATGGGACAGACTTCTGGTAGAAGTCAGTTATGCATGCCACTGTATATACAGAGCAGAGGAAAACCTGGCAGAATCTCTCCAGGAATAAAAGAAGGCAGAAGGAAGGCTCCATAATTCCCAGGGAGCCTTGCAAGAAGTCAAGACAGGAAGCACCGACCAGAAATAAGTGCTATCAGGACTTTGTGGTGTTGTCAAATGTCAGTCAGTGGTCTTTTCCCTCTTGAGTTTCTGGTCATTCCGTTACAGATATTTGTTGTTTTGTTTTTTGGTTTTTTGGTTTTTTGGTTTTTTGAGACAGGGTTTCTCTGTATAGCTCTAGCTGTCCTGGAACTCACTCTGTAGACCAGGCTGGCCTTGAACTCAGAAATCCGCCTGCCTCTCCCTACCAAGTGCTGGGATTAAAGGCGTGTACCACTGCTGCTCGGCCATTTCAGATATTTGTAATCACCAGAAAGAAGGCCTTAAACGTAAGGAACCAGAAGACCTGGACTCTGTACTAGAGAGAATGACTGTGGGGCTGGGGGTAGCTAAAAAACTGTCTCAATAATCCACAGTCAAAGTCAAGGGAAAGGTGCCCAGCCACCTGCCACAGAAAGGGGGCAGTGTACTGGTAGGAGTATGCAGGGACTCAGCTGCCACAGAAAGGGGGCA
>NW_022196911.1:68651612-68652924 GCF_008632895.1 Mastomys coucha | reverse complement strand
GTATGCAGGGACTCAGCTGCCACAGAAAGGGGGCAGTGTACTGGTAGGAGTATGCAGGGACTCAGCTGGTGGGAGCCTGGGTCTGGAGAGTACACATAAGTGACAAGGGCAATGAGCACAGAACATACCACTCTGTGGACCACACCTTACCTAGGTCTGCCATCCACTGAACAAGCATGTGGACAAACGTGGCCAGCACATTGCCTCCATTGAGTGATGCTGCCACCCCTAGGTAGGTCCTGTCGAAGTAAGGGAAGAAGGCAACTGGGGCTGCGGGATCCGGAGTCTGCAGTGGCTGGAATCCCACAGGCATGGAAGCTGCCAGCTGGACCGAGGTGCTGATGTTGAGAACTGCACAAAGACAGCAGACAGAGCTCAGTCCTGCAGGGTTAACTCAGGGTCACATAGCATAACATCATAACAAAGTAAGGCAGGGGGAAAAAATGTGGCTCTGTTCAAAATCTGTGTATTCTTGAATAGTACTTCTTTTAAGAGGCATAGACGATTATCCCCACCAACTGAGCTGGACTCAGCAACTTATGTCTAACAAACAAAGTGAAGCAGGAGCAGGAGTGCATTACTTCCAGAACTAGCAGGTTAAGAGACCAAACTGAAGTCAGTGTCCAATTTCCTTACCTGCTGGGGGATCAGAAACTACGAAAGCAAAAACAGCCTCAAGAGGCAATAAAGAACCTTCAAGCTGTGCCACAACAAAGCAAGGCTATGATATGCCTGAAGCAGCGCATGGCCTACCTGCCTCTCAGCCAGGTGCCAGGGATGGGACCCCACCGACCCTGCCCATGGACCCAGAGAATCTAACCACCCCAGAAGGGGCAGGGGACTTGCTATGACTAGAAAGTCCTCCTCCAAAATCGTGGTTATAGTCAATTCCATTATGAGGTTAAGAAGGGCACCCAGTAGGAACTTTCCAAGTTGGGTCAGATGGCTCACTGATAAGTGGATTTGTGAGTTATGGCAAGGCCAGCTTTGTTAGAAAAGCTAGCTCACATCAGCTGGTTTTCTGTCTCCCTATATGATGATCTTTGTCATACCATGATCCAGCAAGATGACTAGATATGAGCTCTAGAGGCACACACTGAATAAATCTTTTTCTTTATAAATTTCCAGACTGTGGCATCCAACTATAGCTTTGTTATCCCAGAACATTTAATGTCATGGTTTAATGGGAGGGAAAATCTAGTTAAGGTGTCACATACTTATATCCTAGGACTCAGGAAGTAGAGGGAAATAGAGACAGAAGAATTAAGAGTTCAGGGCCAGCATGGGCTATATTAGACTCTGCCTCATAAAA
>NW_022196911.1:68638976-68651558 GCF_008632895.1 Mastomys coucha | reverse complement strand
CTTAGGTGGCTCTGTGGTTAAGAGCATTGGCTGCTCTTCCAGAGTACTTAGGTTTTAAGGACAAGATAAAGTGGGTTCCCATAACTAAGGCATGGAGGATTCTGGGGTATAGTGTGGAAGAGAGGGCATAGAAACTCACATGCTGTCTTCTATACAATACCCTCCACATCCATCTCTTCAACTGTATCCTTTGCTATATCCTTTATAACAAACCAGTTACTATGTCTCCCTAAAGCACACAGAGAAAGTATGGGAATCTCAGCTTGTAGACAGTTTCTCAGAAGCACAGACCAAATAGCTTTATGCTGACATATGAATGGAATGGGGCAGGGGACCTTCTCTTGACCTAAGCTCTCAAGCTATGGATCTGAAGCTATCTTTATATAGAAGGTGTTAGGGTTGAACTGAATGAGAGGACAACCAGCTGTGTCTGCTGTTGACTGGTTCATTGTTTGCTGGTGAATGGGGAAACCCGATGCATCCAGTGTCAGAAGTGGTCTGAGTTAGGAAGTAGTGTTTGGACAATAGGAGAAAGTTGGCCTTTCCCCATCTCGGAACAGCCTTTACCACTAACCAATTTTAGAACATTTCCACCACTCAAAAAGGAAAATATACCCTGTACCAATCACACACCATGGCCTCTAACAACCAACCATCCTTCCCTCACCATGGATATGCCATGACATTGTGACATTGTCTATTAATAGAAGCATGCAGTATATGCTTTGTGCCGGTTTTTCACTCTTCGAATTGTAGAATTCAATACTTCCATTCCTTTTAACTATGTAGATAACTGTATATATAGATAGACCACAGTTTCACACTCCATTCAGGTCACTTCTACTTAGGGTTGTAGTGAACAATGCTGGCATGAACTAAGGGGTTGGAGTGTTTGTGTGGATCTATGTTTCTAGTTCTCTTGCTGTGTCTCTAGGACTGGAATCATCAGGTCCTATGGTAACTCCATATTTAACTTGTTAGAACCCATAGACTGTTTTCCAAAAGGGCTACACCACTTTACAACCCCACTAGCATGTTCTCAGGTTTTTATAGAGTCTTGAAAAGAAACCAAATGGAGACCATATCCTGACAGAAAGGGTTCTGCACGTAGCAGTGCATCTAATGTACCTTTCATTGACAAGCACACAATAACAACAGTGCTAGACCCCTCCTCTTGCCTCACCCCTCTCATTCTGACAGGAAAACCCTGGGCCTCATGCGTGCTGGGCAGATACTCTGCCTCCGAGCCATGGTCTTGGTCATGGAGTACACAGAGAGAAAAAGAGAGCCTTCTCCCACTTCTAGCCCTAGCAGGGGTAAAGCCCCAGTGGTCAATGCAAGGGGAGAGAACTCTGAGGCCTGTCCCCTCCCCAAGCAGAGAGAGATTACCTGCAGGGATGAAGGGGTTTCCACCTTCTCAGCACCTCAGGATGCTGAGCCTGTGGCTATACTGTAGGTTGAAGACCCTGAGTCAGAGCTGGTAGTGAGCAAACACCAGCATGAGTCTAAGGAGGGAACGGAAGCTAACCTTACCTGCATCAGTCCTTTGGCCCATGCAGGAATAGACAGAGGCTTGTAAGTCACCCAGGGCTATGCCCACCTGTGTCCCCTTTGAGATTTCAAACCATGTGTGAGAAGTTCTGCCTGCCACGCTGCCTGGCTCTGCAATGTCGGGGAGAAGGTGGATAGGAAAGCCTGACATTTCCAGTCTGCAAAACAAAAGTTTTGGAGTTCACATGGTGTTTGGTCATGTGGCTTTTACCGGTTCCTGGAAGCTTGGTGCTAGAGCACACACAGCAGAAGGGAGGACAGAATGCAATGTTATCAAAAAAAATGTCTCAGGCATTTTTAAAGTCATGGGTTTGGGGTTGGTAGCTAGTGAACAAAAAGTTGAGATTCACCATGAAGTGAGGTTGGGGGGCAACCAGTGGGGGACAAGAGCAGCCACCAGAAAGGGGTAGAGATAACTCCAAGAGGGGAATGGGGTGGGTTAGAGATGAGCCAGGCTTCAAGGGCATTCCAATGCCTGTGTTTGAAAGAGACACAAACCCTCTGCACAGGGGACACCAGAGCCCCAGTACCACTAGCGTCGTTAAGTGCATTCCAAACCATATCAGGCCCAGCAGCTGTATGAACACCTGACGCATCCACTGCTTGTGGTTAGTGAAGGCTGCACGAAACACACCAGAAAGGTCTTTACCTGAACTACCAACACCTGCTTTTAACTGTACCTCAGGGCTCAAAATTGAGGCCCTGAAGGAAGTGAGCTCACAGGGCCCTGGAGTTCTGCTCCTGCAAAGGCAAACATTTCTGTAGAAAGATCTTGAAAGGCATTCCTCTGACAGACTTGCTTTGTGCCCACTCTACTCTAACATACAGTGACCAACAAAAGCTCCACACCCCCACTGAAGCTCTCCCTCCCGGCACACCCTCCATCTGGACCCACCCACATGGTCACACTCACATGTCCAAGTTCCAGCTCTGGCTCTGGCTGTTAAAATAGCCCCAGCTAGCAGCATTCTGGTCAGACATCAGGGGTCTTGGCAAGCCACACAGCATGGCAACTACATAGTCTTGAATGGTGCCAGCTGCATCATAGGACTTCAGAAACTCCGGGCTGTTTGTCACACCAAAAACAGTTCAGTACAATCTAATGAGGATATGGAAACACATGCTGTAGCTTCGCTGTGAGCAGAGGGCACTAGACATGGCACAGCCGGGACACAGCCACACCCCACACACTGAGCCTCAATACTGTGAGTCCCTGGGAAAGGCTATCCCAGTCACCGTAGATAAAGCTATCCCATGTTATCCCCAGGGGAAGACTTGGGGGAAGAAGCTATATGCCCAGGGAAGAAGGTCATGGCCCTGTCCCCTGTAGTCCTGACTCCACTGTGAACTCAACTTTGCAAGTCACTTGCCCTCTCTGTCTCTCCCTCTCTCTCCCTCTCCACTCCCAGCCCTATCCCCAATTCTGGTTGGAAGCTGATAACCAATGGTGATCCTCCACAAATAGAACTGTTCTAGACCAAATCTGAGCCTTATGACTCCACCTTGCACCAGGCCACACTAAAGGCCCAGGGCAACAGGTAGCGAGATGCTGACTAACTACAGATGCAGTCCCTGATGTTTCTCACCCCAGAAACCACATGCTGGTTCAAAGAACAGTTGTCATACCTGTTTTTCAAAAGCCAGAAGATGGTTGCACAGCCAAATCCTGTGGCCACGCTGAGATGGGATGCTGGCTTGGGCAGAGAAGCCAGGAAACTACTGTTACAACGGCCATCCTGCCATGTGACCAAATGGCTCACGGCTCTGGGCTCAAATACAAGGACAGGCCCTCTCTCTTTCCATTCACAGCCTGCAACAAAGGCGATAACAAAAATAGAGAGATGGTACTGAGTGTGAACAGGCACATCCTTGAACCTTCTCTGCCCCCTGAGTTTATAGCACAGACACCCCCACTCTGTGGCAGCTTCATTCAAACATGGTTCTGATATCAGAGTGGTTGAGAGACCCTGGCCAAGCCACTCACTCCTTCCTTGAGTCAAGCCTCTGTTCTGACTTCTTTCTCTCCCTCTCTCTCTTCATTCTTCTTGTGTGGAGGTGGGTCGTGGGGTGGAGTGGATGGATAGGTAGGGAAGGGTTCAGTTAGTTGGGGTTTTTTTTTTTTTTGATTGTTTTTCTGGGGCATAGGGGTTGTTTGCTTGTCTGTTTTATTTTTGGTTTTGGTTTTGGTTTTGGTTTTTGGGTTTTTCAAGACAGGATTTCTCTATAGCCCTGTCTGTCCTAGAACTCATTCTATAGACCAGGTTAGCCTTGAACTCACAGAGATCCTCTGTTTCACAAGTCCTGGGATTAAAGGCATACCCAGACTATTTTCTGCTTTGGTTTGGCTTATTAGATTCATTTCTAACTTGACACTGTGCCTACCCACCCCCATAAGAGAAGATGTTTAACAAACTTTCAGAGTCCCCTTCTCTTCGTGTCCTTCCAACCTCATGACAAAAGGGTTGATACCAGAGTGATCACCAAGACATTTTCTCTTTTCTTTTGTTCTGCGCCAGCTGACTGCTGTTGTACCACAGATGGCACCAGGGCCTGTTGAATACTGAGCACATGTTCTGCCACTGAGCCACATTCCTAAGCCCAAGGTCACTGGTTTGTTTAAGAGGTCTGGCCAAGCTTCTTTCATCTATATCTCCTAGCATCCTATGGAATTCCCTGTGCTCTGACTTAAATATTTTATCCAAAACTGCTTGCAGCACAGGTCTTTCTGCATCTGCAGGTCTTTGTGCCTCAGAATGTTCTTCATGTTCTCACAGTTGAATGACAGCTTGACCCATTGGAACAGTCTAAGTTCAAAGTTCCCTTCCTTCAATGTTTAAAAACATTAGCTGTGGTAGATTCCCACAAAGCCTTTGCTGTGTCTCCTGTTAAGTGGCAGTATCTAAATCTTATTCCCCTAGGTATATGCTTACCTGGTGAGTTATGTGACCAAAAGAATATGAAGGATGTCATAATTGGGGACAACCAAGGCTAGGTTATAAGAAGTATTGTGGCCAAGGCTGAAGAGATGGCTCAGTGTGTAAGATCACTTACTGTTCAAGCAAGAAAACTTGAGTTCAAATCCACAACACCCAGGTTAACACTGGTCATGGCCATCACCCCAGCATTAGGGAACAGAGATGGGTAGGTCACCGGGGCTCACTAGTCAGCCAGCCCAGTGAAGAGGGTGAGCTTTAGGTTCAATGAGAGATCTTAGCTCAAAAAATAATGTAGATGGTCAGTGAGATGGCTCAGTGGATAAGAAGCAGGCCACCAAGCTTGAGGATCTAAGTTCATTCCCTGCATCAAATGGAAATAGAAGACAATAGACTCCTAGAGCATCCACCACACACAGTCAGAATGTGGCCATGGTGCACATCTGTGCCCACATGTGCAAACACACACACACACACACACACAAAGGGTTGCAGCCCCACCTCTCTCAGAGAAACCAGCCTCTGGGTACAAAGTCCAACTACCCCGCGGCCACTGTGCCAGAAAGTACATAAGCCACATGTAGACATCTAGCAGACATTTCCAGGGGAATAGACCCTGCAGCCTTCCTCACCAAGGTGCAGGCACAGCGTAAGGCCATCTAGAGCCATCCTCACGAGTCTGCCCCCGAGATGAGTACCAGCAAGCATCCCCCTTCAACACCACACACAAGAATCAGGCAGCTGATCCACTGAACTGAGTACAGGGTCCCCAGTGAAGGAGTTAGAGAAAGGACCCAAGGAGCTGAAGGGTTTGCAGCCCCTTAGGACGAACAACAATATGAACTAACCAGCACCCTCAGAGCTCCCAGAGTCTCAACCACCAACCAAGGACGATACATGGAGGAACTGATTGTTCTGGCAGCATGTGTATAGTAGAGGATTGCAAAGTCGATCATCAATGGGAGGAGAGGCCCTCTGCCCTGTGAAGGTTCTGTGCCCCAGTGTAGGGGAATGCCAGGGCCAGTAAGTGGGAGAGGGTAGGGTGGCAAGCATGGGGAGGGGGGAGGCAACAGGGGTTTGTTCTTCTTGTTTTTGTTTGTTTGTCTGTTTGTTTTTTGGAGGAGAAACTAGAAAAGGAGAAATCATATGACATGTAAATAAAGAAAATATCTAATAAAACAAACAAAAAAGAAGAGAAAAAAAAAAAAGAATCAGGCAGCTGAAGCCAAAGCTTCATGAGCTGTGCCTAAGTGGTGGCTGTCTGCAAGTCACTACATTTGGGGATAATTTGTGTTGCAGAAATGGGGTGATCTCACTGTTGTTTTCCAGAGAGTACTGCTGTATGAAAAAGTCTAGTGGTCATCTGCTCCTTTTTCTTTTGTGTGGGATTTGACCTGGGGCTTTGTGAGCTTTTAAATCTTCTGCCTTTGAAGTCCTTAAAATTCCCTGGAACAGAACATTCTGTGGGGTTTGGTGCATATTCCTTACACCTTTTCAGTCTGGGGTATTCCATCTTATTTTGTCAATTAGGAGAAGTTCTTCTTCATTATTTCTTCAACTACTTCCTCCTCTCCACTTTCATCTTTCTTTCTGGGTCTCATACTTCAAATTCAAGTGCTTCTGTTTATGTCCTCTGTCTTGAACAGACAGACAGACAGATAGATGACAGAAGATAGACACTAGATAGATGATAGATAGATAGATAGATAGATAGATAGATAGATCATAGACAAAGATGGAAAGATAGATGAGATAAACAGAGATAGATGATAGATGGATAGATGACAGATGGATAGATGATAGATAGATAGATAGATAGATAGATAGATAGATAGATAGGTAATAGATGGATAATAGACAATAAATAGACCACAGACAGATAAATCACAAAAAGATAGATAGACAGACAGATAGATAGATAGATAGATAGATAGATAGATAGATAGATAGATAGATAGAGATATGATTGGTCAACTGATAGATAAATAACAGATGGATAGATAGATAATAGATGGTAGATGGATAGGTAGGTAAATAGGTAGATGATTCATAGATATCTGTCCTTTCAATCTTCCTTCTGATTGGTCTTCAGTTCTAATTACTACTGTCACATGTATTTACTTATGTGCGTGAACTCATGTGTGCACATGCATCTGTATGTCTGCATGCCATAGTGAGTATGGAGATCATAGAACAACTTGCAAAGATGGTTCTCTCCTTCTGCCATGTAAGTTCTGGGGATCAAACTCAGGATGTCAGGCTTGGCAGCAGGAGCCTGTGACCACTGAGCCATCTCACCAAGTCCATGACAGATCTCAGTCTGATCTTTCAGTCTGATATTTGTTCTAAACTTTCACCCGTGCTATTATTAACTTCGTGTATTACACTCTCTGTTTCAACTGTCATGCTTTTCACACCTAATTTTCCTGGTTCTTTTTCTTTAATTTTGCCTTTTTTTTTTTTTTTTTTTTTTTTTTTTGAGACAAGGTTTCCTTGTGTAGCCCTGGCTGTCCTGGAACTCACTTTGTAAACCAGGCTGGCCTTGAACTCAGAAATCTGCCTGCCTCTGCCTCCCAAGTGCTGAGATTAACGGCGTTCACCGCCACTGCCTGGCCCTGGTTCTTTTTATATGTTCCTTGTGGTGTCTTCCTGAGATATCTCCCTTTAATACTTAATGTTTAGTATATGTGCTGGCTAGTTTACTTCAACTTGACACAAACTGTAGTCATTGGAGAGGAGGGAACCTCAATTGAGAAAATGCTTCAATAAGATCAGGGTGTAGCCAAGCCTGTAGGGCATTTTCTTAATTGATGATTGATTATGGGGAGGGCCCAGCCTGTTGTAGATAGGGCCACTCCTGGGCTGATGGTCCTGGCTTCTATAAAAAAAGAAGAAGAAGAAGAAGAAGAAGAAGAAGAAGAAGAAGAAGAAGAAGAAGAAGAAGAAGAAGAAGAAGAAGAAGAAGAAGAAGAAGAAGAAGAAGAAGAAGAAGACTGAGCAAAGCATGAGGAGCAAGCCAGTAAGCAGCACCCCTCCATGGCCTATGCATCAGCTCCCGCCTCCAGAAGCCTGCTGTTTGAGTTCCTGTCCTGACCTCCTTTGATGACCAACTGTGATGAGGAAGGGTAAGCCAAATAAGCCCTCTCCTCCCCAGATGGCTTTGCTATGGTGCTTCATCACAGCAATGGTCACCCTCGCCTAGTGTATCAAATTAAACTGTGTAGACTGGTCTCACCATGTTACCCCAGGCTGGCCTCTACCACACCATCTTCCTGCTAGGATTACAGGCATGCACCAATATACCTGGCTCGTATGGAACTAATTTCAAATTCTTAGTGTGTCCTATTCTAAGAGTTCTGTCTTATACAATCAGATTAACCCAGTACAATATTTTCCTTGAGGAAAACTGTTTCTCACGCGTCTGTTATCCTGGTCTGTGGACTCAGCAACACTGGCTACTCTGCCTGCGAATGTCTGCAGGCCAGGTCTTGCCCTGAAGTACAGAGGAAGGATTTATGGATCCTGGGTAGACCCACGAGTAATCTATCCTTGCCCCACAAATTATCTCTTCATGCCAGGGCTTCCCACCTGCCCCCCAAGAACAAAGGATGGTAAATGAATCCTTAGATGATAAGTCATCAACTCTGGAGCTGGATGGAGACAACTTCTTTTCTCTAATGCCTTTGTTTATCCCCAAAGACACTGTGTTCCTATGGGACTGTGGTGGGCTGGGGAAGCCAGAATTCTCCTCCTAGCTGTCTGTCTCTTACCCAACCCAAACCACCACACATACATGCACAACAGCTCAAATAAGTCCACATCACCCCAAGGTTTTTCACAGTGTTCTCCCATTTTGTGTGCTTTTCCCCCTCTTACGATACCTCTGAAACCAATCATGGCAACGAAGGTAGTGTTAGCTCTGTATCTTGGTGACAACCATCTGGAAATTCGGAACTAGAGAGCACTTGGAACTCTGCAACTCTGGATCCTAGTGTTTGTGACACATTTATGTCAGGCTCTAGCAAGGGTTAAAGGTAAGATTCTGGTTGGAGTCCCATGTGTAGCCAGTCAGTCTGTGTGACACTGTGTGACTACATTAAATGAGAGGGTACATGAAGAGCACTCAGAACACTGCCAGCACACAGAGAACACCCAGTAAACACTAGAGAAGGTGATGCCGATGATGAACCTTTAGCCTTGGTTACAGTTCAGACTGGGACGTCTCCCAAAGTCCCTTCTCATACTGCTGAGAGGTGACAGAAGCTTTAAGAGATGGAACCTAGTGGGAGATCTTTAGGTCAAAAAGAGATTGTGACAGGGAGAGGGGGTGCAAGAGAGACTACTCAGCAGTTAAGAGCTCTGGCTGCTCTTCCAGAGGTCATTAGTTCAATTCCCAGCAACCACATGCTGAGTCACAACTATCTATAAAAGGATCTGATGCCCTCTCTTCTGGCATGCAGATGTACATACAGAGAGAGCACTAACATACATAAAATACATAAAGAAATAATAAATTTTTTTGGTTTTTTGAGACAGGGTTTCTCTGTGTAGTCCTGGCTGTCCTGGAACTCACTCTGTAGACCAGGCTAGCCTCGAACTCAGAAATCCACCTGCCTCTGCCTCCCAAGTGCTGGGATTAAAGGCATGCACCACCACCACCCAGTGAAATAGTTCATTTTTAAAAACCTAGGTGGGGACACATGTTGCAGATAGAGGAAACAATGATAGCAAAGACTCTAAAGAGACCTAGTCGGTGTGTCTGTCAGTGTTCCTGACGTGCAGCACAGGACCTAGATGGTCTGTCTGTCAGTGATCCTGATGTACAGCCCAGCAAAGGGAGGTTACAGATAGAAGCTGGGACATTCAGGACCTACAACATCTGCCTGGTGTTATGTGGTCCTGGGAGGCGGGGACAGGAATGGGGAGCTCCTCCACTGATAGACTTCCTACAGCTGCACTGCCACCTGAATCTAAGTGTGGGCATCTTACCTCAGTCCTGAAGCTTTACCTCAATCCCTTCATCTGTCTCCAAAACTCTTTCGATCGCGTTTTTACACTGTTTGAATTGTAACTTTATTATAAAACAAAAATAGAATGCTTATAATGTACCATAGATTGACACACTTTAAAAATAGTAATTCATTTACTCTATGTGATAATTTTTTTTTTAATGTGTGTGGATGTCTTATTTACTTAGGTATCATCTATGCACCACATTCACGCAGTACCTGTGGACGCCAGAAGAGGGCACAACATTACACTGGGACTGGGATTACAGACAGCTGTGAGCTCTGTGGGTGCTGAGAATTGATTATGTGATTGTTGTCCCCACATGAGAAAAAAAATGAAGCAGGATGCTTTTAAAATTTGCCCAGCTTCATAGACCTAATAATCAGCATGGTAGAATCAGTAATGGAAATCTAAGAAGCCAGTTCCCAGAATCTGACCCGCTGGGTCCCTCCTCTTCCCATCCCTCATTTCTTCTTCCTTCCCTTTGCTAAAGACCTGCTCTATTTTGAAGCTTTTAATGACATAATAATAAATAAGCATATTCTCAGTTTTAAAAAAAAAAATCTTCAACTATTCCAAGCAGGGCAAAGGTCCTCCTTGCCCATCCCCCACTTAGTCACAACCCCCTTCTTATCACTGGATTCTCATTGGATGACTGTCTATTGTTGACATTCACACAACAGGTCTTGTTTTGTATAGTTGGCCTGGGTGTTTTTGTCTAAACAGAGAATACTCCACTGTGTCTATTGCTGCCCAATAAACATGTTTTGAGTTCTCTGTGTGTCTGTATGCTTGAATGTGCCTTATTCTAATCACCAAATGTCATCCCACAGCATGGGCCAGACTGGGTGTATGTCATGAGTCCCCACAGGTAAATGTCACATTTTTACCATCACAAACAAAAAGGCAGTGACAATGCCTCCTCCAGTACTTCTCCTGGACCGGTTCCAAGTAGTACAATGTCTGTCTTTTTAAACAGGCCTTGCCAAGCCGCCCTCCGAAACAGCTCTGCTAATTTACACCAGTTAAATACCAACAGTGACATTTATAACTTTGACAACTCTTGATATTCCCAGACTTTCTGTTTTCTTTCAGCCCTGTGGGTGTAAAACGATGTCTCGTGGTTGTTGACATCTGCATTCTCCTAATTGCAGATGACATTGAGCATCGTCTCCTTGGTATTTCCTCTTGCAGGTACCCTTGTTGGTCGGGACCCTTGGTCCATCTGACTTTTCTTTGCTGGCTGTCTGTCCTTCACCTACTCAACATTCGCAGATATTTTCGTCCCACCTGCAGTTCGCCTTTTAGCTTTGCTTTATGGTCCCTCTTTCTCGCCCTCTTTTACTGAGCCTGAAAGTGGACTCTGAAAACAGGCCTAACCACAGGCCTTGCAGAAATGTTCATTGCTCCCAGTGCCCCACTAGTCGGCCTGTGTCCTCACTGAAGCACTTAGCCCTCTGCAGGCGCCTGACCATGCTGGCAGTGTGGTGGAAGGTACAGGTTTCTACACTCAAAAGCTATGTCTCCCAGGGGGACGGTACCGGGCTTGCATGTGGTAGGTACTAAAACCAACCTGAATTATGGCTACCATTAAAAATGGCACAACTCGATCCCATAGCTGACTTCGCTGGACTCCATCAACAGGAATCAGCAGCAGTAAACACGCTCCCCACTTCCCAGAAGCACAAACAAGACAAGAAGGCAGCAGGCTGGCTCCGTGAAATTTTAAGCCGCACTTCCAATGATGTGGCTGATGGTTTGTGTGGTTGGTACAGAGTCCAGGAGACACAAGAAAGGAAGGCCGAGATGACCAGACCACAGTCATTAGATCCCTGCTCTGCCCTTTAGGAAGGGTTTTAGTATTAAAAGGACATTTATTCTTGTTAATGAAGAATTAGAGCGTTGAAAAGCTTTTACAACCTAGACTCCCTAGGAGCAGTCCCTCTGGGGCCCTCATCCCACTCCTGCTGGTGCTTGGAACCAAGCAGCCAGCTTGTCTGAAAGAACCTGGCAAAGGCAGACAGGGGAGGGAGGGGACAGCTCCAAGGACACACCAGTAGACAAGGTGGTGAGTCACCACTCGCATGACCCAGGGAACCTGAGTTGCTAACTCTCAGGCAGAAAGGAATGAGTCCAGCATCCCAGCCTTTGAATCACCTCACCCACCAACCCAACCAGTCACTTCTCCTCTGCTTGAAGTGCCTGTGCTCAGCCAGGTGCAGTGCCATGTGTCTTTGTCTGGGGGGTGCAAAGACTCCATCTCAATAAATAAATAAATACACCCATCTGCACTCAAACGGGTACTATTTCTGAGGCTGAGTGATAGTTTTGTAATATAATATTATCCTTTCTGGTTTATAGCAATATGATATTTTCTATCATTTAAAAAAAAAAAAGTAATGCCTGGGGGCTGGAGAGATGGCTCAGTAGTTAAGAGCACTGAAAGTCCTGAGTTCAAATCCCAGCAACCACATGGTGGCTCACAACCATCCGTAAAGAGATCTGATGCCCTCTTCTGGTGCGTCTGCAGACAGTTACAGTGTACTTAGATATAATAATAAATAAATATTAAAAAAAAAAAGTAATGCCAAGCAACTCAGGGAGCTGGTGAGTTGCTGTAAAGTCTACTTCTTCTGTGGGCATTTCGTCGGGAAGTCCTTCCTTCCCTAAACACTACTCTCCTGTGGTCTGCTCTTTAAAAGCTCAGTGTCAGAAGTGGGACAGACCTGGATTGCTGCTGTATGGCCAAGAGCATGTTATTCTAACCTCTCTGAACTTCCTGCTCTCCATCTGCACAGTGTTGGCAGTCACACGCATCATAAAGCTGTTGGGAAAGACAGGTGAGGTCATGCAGGTAACACCTGGCCCCTGAAGTGCTCCTTGTTGTCTGTCTGGCAGGGACTCCTCCTAAGGGCCACACAGAATAGGTCACCACCATTGCACTGCCACAGACTTCCCTCAAATGACAGCTGAAGGGATGCTTTGCAGGCTCATGCTTAGCATGCATGAGGCCTCGGGTCCCAACCCCAGGACCAAATAACAAGAAAATAAGGAGGAGGAGGAGGAGGAGGAGGAAGAGGAGGTGAAG
>NW_022196911.1:68621534-68638788 GCF_008632895.1 Mastomys coucha | reverse complement strand
GGAGGAGGAAGAGGAGGAGGTTTTGCCTGTTAAAGTGATAGCAACTAAAATTATGTGAAATTATGTAAGGATTAGAAACTCTACCCAGTTTGGGGGGGAGGGGGGAGGCAAGAAGGATGGCACAGACCTGTAATTCCAGCTACTTAAGAGGTTGAGACAGGAAGGTCATAATTTTTTTTTTTTTTTTTTTTTTTTTGCAGTCTGCCTGAGCTACTGTGAGTTCAAGGCCAGCCTAAGCAATTTATCTATCAAGTCACTACCTCAAAATAAAAAAAAAAAAAAATTAAAAAGAACTGGGGCATAGTTCAGTGATAGAGTACTTGCCTAGCACACATGAGGCCCCAGGGTCGAATCCCTAGAAACCACAAAAGGTTTCCAAGTACCACCCTGGGTAGTTGGAAGTAGACGCAAGAGGATCAGGAGTTCAAGACTAGTGTTAGCTACATAATGAGTTCAAGGCCAGCCTAAGCTATACAAGACCAAATCTAAAAAATTAATTAATTAATTAATTAATTAATTAATTAATTAAAAAAACTATACCCAGGGCCAACAAGATGGCTGAGCAGCTAAAAGTGCTTACTAGACAAATCTTACCACCTGAATTCCATCCCCAGACCTCTAATAGATGAGAACACACACACACCCACACACACCACATGAGCATAATAAATTTTATATACTTTTTTTAAATGCTCAAATCCAGTTCCCACTGGCATCTTGTCCAGTTACAGCTAATCCTGTTGCCCCTGGCACAATAAAAAGAAAGCTATGGGAAATCCTCTCTATTAAATCCTGAGGAAAATTCAAACTCACTTTCTCCTCTGACTGTCCCCAAGTAACAGGCATGGATACACAAGCAGACAGTTTGAGTCTTCATTACACATTTGACTCAGACAAAATGTACACAGAACACAGGTGACAGCATATACTGGGCTGTCCTGAGGAGCGAGGCCCTAGGCCCGTGCCAGGACTACCTGACCCTGGTCCAAGAGCCCCTTGCCGCCCTGTTCTTGGTCTGGTAAGTGACCGCGGCATGAGATCATTACCCAGCATACCTTGTCCTGCTTTCCAAAACACGATGCCATGCATCTGTCCAGACACTCCGATGCCCCCAACTCTCTGGAGCTGCTGCCGGGGAAGGGCATCAAGGCATTCATTTAGGGCTTGGATGATTCTAGTCACATCCTGCTCCCGCCCCTAAAAACAGAACAGGACAGGGTGGGCACGGGCAGACAAACAGACGGACCAATGAGGGAAGGCCTCCAGGGATCTCAGACAGAAAAATCATTCCCCAAATATGGTCTGCCTAGCTCCAGCTGTGCTGGCCTGAGACTATCCGACAAAGGCCCATTCCCCACCTTCAGGGAGGAAGCGCAGCGCTGGACAGTTCAGCTGATATATTAAGCTCTGCTGAGAAAAGTCGATTCCACCATCAATAGGAGAAATAAGCAGAGGGTCTCCAAACAAGGAATGTGGAAGGGTAGGGCTAGAGACAGAGGGTGGCAGGTGAAATTCCCCTCCCTCCCCTCCATTCCTGGTGTGCTGGAATGAATGACTGCACACAGATTCAAAAGGAGAAAAAGCAAATAGATTTATTAACAAGCAAGAGGACAAAAATAAATAAATAAATGAATCACAGCATGGGGAGAAGGAGAGGCAACAAGGACCCAGTGAAGTTTATATTACCACTCATTTATAGAAGTAAGGAAAAAAGAATAGGGAATACGGAGAATTTGGAAAGTTCTACATGATAAGGGAGGAGCAGAAATTAGCTGGTAAGATGAGTCTCTTCAGAACTCAAATGAACCCAAAGGATGGAGATTAATCACCGAGAAAGAGAAGTTTCTGCGTGAGGGCTACATCCCTCAGTCTTTCCGACTGAGCCTGAGGGTGAGCTTTCAAGTGGGATGGAAGGCAGGTCTAACGCCCTTGTAGACTGGTCTTTGTGGGGGACAAGGAGGGGAGTGGAAGAAGCCATCTTGCCCTATTGCCCAGGCTGGCTCTGAACTCCTGTCCCAGCAATCTCCCTTCCAGCCTCGGCCTCCCAAGGAGCTGATATGCAGCTTGCAGCTTGGTCTTGACAGAACTAAGAGAAATGGAGAAGTCCATGTGTTGGGGTGAGGAGAGACTAGGCTAGGACCTCTAACTTCCACTGTATCAACATTCTCGGTATACTGAGAGATGCCAAACTGGGGGATATCATCCTCCTGGGAACAAACTGAAGCATGGTCAGGATAGCTCAGGCTAACAGGTCAACACAAAGGAAGAACAAAGAAGGAAGATAAGCCAGGGTGAGCCGGGGATGGAGTGGATTGTGTAGAGAGCATGTCCCAAGCAGCCAGCCCCAGACCCTAACAAGAAGTCCGTCACTGTGGCAGCCAAAGTAGACAGCAGTGAAAGAGACACAAAGGAGGTCCACCCCTGTGCGTGATCTCCACGGAGGAAGGAAGACAGGGAGGGGAGTGGTGAAAGAAGTAAGTAGAGGGGGCATTGCTTTAGGACACAGTCCAAATGGCAGCCATTAACCGTATGTGTCCAGTCTGAACTGAAATGTTTCATATGTATAAGTTACACCTGAGGGCCGAGGAGATGGAGGTCAGTCAAGCACTTGCCATACAAGCACAAGGACCTGAGTTTAATCCCTGGAACCCATGTTTTAAAAAGTCTGGTGCTATGCTGTGTACTTGTAATACTAGCACTGGGGAGGCAGAGATAGGCAGATCCCTGGGGCTCTGGAGCAACAGCCAACCTCCAGGCCAGCACCAGGCCAGCAAGAGGTACTTTAAAAGGGACAGAGTTGGTCATGAATAAAACCTGAGGACTAGGGCTAGAGAGATGGCTCAGCGGGTAAGGGCACTGACTGTTCTTCTGAAGGTCCTGAGTTCAAATCTCAGCAACCACATGGTGGCTCAACAACCACCCGTAATGAGACCTGACACCCTCTTCTGGTGCGTCTGAAGACAGCCACAGTGTACTTACACAGTGTATAATAATAAATAAATCTTTGGGCCAGAGCGAGCGGGGCCAGAGTAAGCAAAGGTCCTGAGTTTAATTCCCAGCAACCACATGATGGCTCACAACCATCTGTACAGCTACAGTGTACTCATATACATTAAATAAATAAATAAATATTTTTTAAAAAACCCTGAGGACTAAGGAATACAGTACAAGGTTGGCCTCTGGCCTATGCATGCATACACATACACATGAGCATCTAAGTGCACACACCCTAGTTCAGAGTTAATATGAATAATGCATAATATCTCATTAACACATCTCTACTATCGAATGTTAAAATGATATTTTATACACAGTAAGTAAAACTACATAATGAAAATTAGTTTTATCCCAGCACTCAGAAGGCAGAAGCAGGTAAAACTTTATTACATAGCAAGTTCCTAGCCAGCCAGGTTTACATAGTGAGACTCTGCCTCTCAATAAATAAATAAATAAGAAACTTTTAAATTAAATTAATTTTACCCATTCCTTTTACTTCTTTTAAAATAGCTACTCGAAAGCTGATAATTACATGTGTGGCCCACATTTGTGATTTGCATCTCTGTTACAGACAGTGGTAGTTGAAAAGTCCCCCAAACGGCCATCAGATGGCACACCATCTCAGGACAGAGGGCCTCTGTTTAAAGTGGGTCCAGGGTGAGTGAGTTGTGTGGGTAGAGAGCACGGAGGAGGAAAATGAGCCAGCTCGAAGTAAAGACAAGGAGGTTGTGTTCATTTTAGGGTTGAGCTGGACCACGGACAGCCCTGGGACAATGGGCACACCCATACTGTAACAGGAAAGCCATTGTTGCTGCTCTTTCTTAGTTGAAAACATCAGTGGGTCCATACCCAGTTCAGGCCCTAGAACTCCAGACTTGAAAAAAGTGCTCAGCAACTCATTCAAAGCCACCCATCTCCGTACCCTACAACTGAGGAGCCTGAGCCAGAGACAAGCAGCTAAGACTCTGTCTCCCTCCAAAACCTTGTATTTTAGCTGCATGGGGTGGAACATGTGAGGAAGATCCAAGTTTGAGGCCAGCAAGACCCTATCTCCTAACAGGGTGGGGAGGTAGGGGGAGAGATCAATTTCATGAGAAACGGGCAGTGCCTGAACCTACTGTACTATAATCCTGGCCCAGCTCCTTACTTCCCCAGGATCAGAGCCAATTTCTTCATGTTATAATTCATGAAGTCAAGTGGTCATTCTAAAATGCCCTGAGGCCCCAACCAAATTAAATGCGAAGGCCTCTGGGAAAATTAGAAGTGCTCCCACAATCTTTATCTTCTGTAACACACCCTAGCAAAGTAGATTCTGAACCCCCAAAGAACTGAATACAGACCCTTAGCAAGAGTGTTTGAGACATGAAGCTCAACTGTGGGGTACTGCACTCAAGCCAAGTTTCTGGCTGGAGAAAGCCTTAGTGGCCACCTAGTTCAGATCAGGGAACAAGTGGAGACCAAGAAAAAAGTGAGAGGTTGACCTCTCACCTTGACATTCATATCTGTAAATTCACTGACTATAAACTGGCCCTTTCAGGAAACTAACATGAGTGGAATCTGAGGCCATTCTGAGCCTATTTACATCATCTCCCAACAGAATCCATTGTCTTTAATTCATTAGGTTTGTTTTAAAGATGTTTGTGTGTGTATGTGTATATATATATATATAATGTGTATATATATTTAGTGTGTGTATATATATACATGTGTGTATATATACTGCATGTGTATGAATATATATAGCATGCATATGTGTCTATGTATATATATATGTGTGTGTATGTGTATGTATATATATACTATATGTGTATATATTTATATAGTGTGTGTTAATATGTATATGTGTTTATGTGTATACATGTATGTGTGTGCACACACACACACACACACACACGTGCCTGTCATGGGGCACATGTGGCAGTCAGGGGGGAGCTTTTAAGAAGTCAGTTCTTTCCCTCCATGATGGGTTCTGAAGATAGAATTCAGTCACCAGGCTCACTCAGCAATTGTTATTACTGCTGAACCATCCTGTGGACCCCTGGATATGTACTTTTCTATCTTCTAGTTTTCAAAAGCCAGTGGTCGTAGTGTCTAATCATCAGTCTGATTCTTTTTTTAAAACTCAATCAGCTTATCTCAGTGTCTTCCCACCTGCCCTGACAACTTTCCCCCAGAGACTCTCGGCTGGAGCGGGAATTCTTTGAGTAACCAAGTGAAATTATCAGTTCACTTGCACTTCTGCGGAATGAGGTGAGCCTAATTCTACATCTCGTTTCCAAAGCACAACCTGCCTGGGGTTGGGGGTGGGGAATGTTGCCTGAACTAGAGGGCACTGGGCCATGAGCGGCGAGCGTGATAGTCAGGCCTGTGGTTATCACTCTGAAAGCAAGTCCTCTCAGCTCAAAGTACAAAAAGTGATGGGCGGAGAGTAGAGGGATCCAGCGCCATGGTCAGGGGCCCCAGAAAAGCCTGAGAGCGGGAAGATCAGTGTCAACAGGTGGGAAAGCTCCCTGGGCAAAATCTAACGGCTTAGCTTGAACTGCAGCAGGCTCTGAGGACCTGGAGGAAAAGGCAGCAGGCCTTGGAGGTCCGACAGATTGGGCAGTCAGGGGGACTTCTTCGCGGAAAGGTGTTGCCCAGGGTCGTCCGGGGACGGCGGCTCCAGGGCTCTGCCTCACCTGGGGCCCGGCCGCCGCGCTCTCGGTCTCTGCCCTCGCAGCCCGGGCGCAGCTCGCCAGCACCACGAACCCGGATGGGTGGCCGGGTGCAGCCTCCAACAGGGCGGCCTTCACGGACGTGGTGCCCAAGTCGATACCGAGAGTGACGGGTCGCGAAGCCATGGCAGCGGTGACAGCACAGCTCGGCTGGCTTGCACAGCACGCCGGAGGCACACTTCACCCGGGAGGGCAGGAAGGGGGCGGAGCTTCCTTGTCAATCTTTTCACCGTTCCTATTGGTCGAGGGAATCAGACACCGCGCGCTCCTCGCAGCGGCCTCCGGCGATAGGTGGAGAGACGACAGAAGGCGGGATCTATTGGTCAGAGGTTCCGGGACAGTGCCTGGCGTCCCAGGGTCTTTCAGCCAGGAGCACAGGATTTCAGAGAGACAACAGAAACCTCGAGAGCCCTCCCTCCCCTACAAGAGACTAGATCTCCCCTCACATCCTAGCTTCTGTCCCTGCCAAAGTGCCTATGCTCTTCTGCCCTTCCACCCTTCCCACAAGCCTACCAAGCGTTATCCGCCTATGACTCGTGAAAACTACAACTTCCAGAGCTCCCTGCACGAGGCTCTCGGCTTCAAGTCAGGTGGTTCAGGTCAGGTGACAGCTGGCCCCGCTTTAACACAAAGTCAGCGGAGCCCAAAGAGTCCCTTACATTCTTAAGCGGTATCTGGTACAAGATTGCTGCTTTCTCGGTGAAGTTCGTCCACCAGGCCTGGGAAGCTGTCAGGTGAGAACCATCGCGATCGAGACAGCTAACCCTTTTTCTGGTAGGACACCACCCACCCCAACAGATGTTAGCCCCGCGCCTCAGAGGGGCATCCTACCGCGAATCTAGCCACTTTCAGCAGCGCCTGGGTTTCTAGCCTCTGGCCCCAACCCTGGCCCGCACATCCCCAGGTTGTAGGACCAGGGTGTTTGCTTGCCTTATGTGGCGCTGCCTGAATCTGCCTTGGGAATGTGCAGGTAGCTTGGGGTTGAGGGGTAGATGCCGATAGGACCGTTCCAGGAGCTCCTGTTGATTCCCCCAGAGAAAGAGAGGATACGGGTCTTGCCTTTTCAGTAATATTGAGGAAAATAACTACCTATGCTTGCTGGGAGCCCTGGGTGGTAGTAGTAATAACATTACATCATTGTTTCTCAACTTTTTTTTTTTATCTTATCAATCCGCCTCCTTAAACTTTTAATACAGCTGGTAAGCTCTATTTTTTGTATTATGACGTTTGGGAGAGAGATAAGCAGTAGTTACAGCTATTTTTCAGATCTCCAGAGCCCGTTTTAGCACCTTTGAGAATGTATGCCTGATATTTCATCTCACTGTAATTCTGTGGTGTGAATACCACTGTCCCTGTTTCCCCATTAGGAAGCATGGGTTAATAAGTATTCCAAAATCATACAAGTAAATGGAAAACCTGGGACTTGGATAGTTCATCTCCAGGGAGCATATTCCTAGTCCAAACTGTGCTATCCCTTCAGGAATGTGTGTCTCCCCACTCTCGTGGATTGTGGCCAATCAGGTCCACTGGGGCAGTGGGAGTAGAGACAAAGAGAGATGGGCATGGTTTTGGAAGCCCTGTGAGTAGGTATGGTGAATGACCACTCCAAGATCAGCTTATAAAGTTTTGGGGACTGAAGGTAGGAACATCCAGGATGGGCAAAGGTCATTGGCTGAGGGCTTAGGGTAAAATGCCCTATTAGCATGGGGAAGCATTTCGGGAATCTCAGGTGCTCACTGAACAGGTTCTTATCAAGAGGAAAGAAATTGATCCTGTAATCTTACTAAGGCTCTGTGGCATTTGTCGGGTAGGGGCCTGTGTTGGGGCTTTGAATTCCCCAGACAAGGTCAGAGAATGAGAAGCCCCACTGTGCTGACCCCATAAGCTATCCAGTCATGGTGGACTCTGACCTTAATTAGCAGAGTTTTTCTACAGAGGAAGCTCCAGGTTGTGGACCAAATACAAGACTACCTCAGACACCTGACAAAGGGAAGCTGCCACAGGAGATCTCTGATTCCAGGTTGCTCTTGAGTGGGGGATAGTAGAGGCTCTTGAAAGTGTGCCATCTGATTGAAGTGGGGAAGATGGTTAAAACACACACACACACACACACATACCAGAAGATGGGCATGGCCAGTCTTGTAACTTCTGCCTTGTAACTTTTTACAAGCCTAGTTGTGTGTTTGACCAACTGATCTTTTTAGCATTGTGAGCGCCATCTGTTCGGGGGTTTCTCCTTCAGGATGTCTGAGCCTTTAGCACTGACAGAGTGAATTTCACAGTCCATATCTGCTTCAGAGAAACTAGGGAAGGGATTTTTATTGTTTATTATGTATATACCATTCTGCCTGCATGTATGCCTGCAGGCCAGAAGAGGACACCAGATCTCCTTACAGATGGTTGGGAGCCATCATGTGGGTACTGGGAATTGAACTCGGGACCTCTGGAAGAGCAGCAGTGCTCTTAACCTCTGAGCCATCTCTCCAGCCCACAGTTTGTTTGTTTGTTTGTTTTAAGAGAAGAACATTGCCAGTGAAATGTGGGGGGTTGGGGAGAATGTTAGTTGATTGGTTGGTTTTCCTGTTAACTGGCTGAGGAAAGCAGTTGAGGGAAAAGTGCAGACCTGTGCTCACATCCTCAGAGTAGGACTTTACACAACCCATATAGCTGCTCTGAGTGGCTCTACCCATTACATGAAACCTAGATAGGTCCTCTCCAGGGCCTCCTTCCCAGAGGTTGTGATGCCAGGCCTGTGAGGTCAGAGGTATGGAGGAGAAGCCCTTTATGAACTGTCTCACTGTCATGGGTGAGGAAGCATGTTGTCCATCAAGAGCTGAACTAATCCAACCTTAACATGCCTCTCTCTTGCTCTTCTTTTCTTCCTAGTTCTGAGAAAGCAAAGAACATGATGAAGAATTGGCTGCTTATTTTGACCCTTTTCCTCTTGAAGTTCACAGAGAAATGTGGTAAGTTTAAGAATGGCTTCTCGGCTTTGTTAGAAGGAAATAGTGGAAAGAGTAACCTTTTTTTAATTTAATGCCTTTATTGTATTAATAGTATGTTTTTTTCAGCTTTTCATATCTAGGCATATTGTGGTGGGTTTTAATTTTGTTAGGGATGTAATTTTCTTCTCATACTATTTATATAATATAATTTTTTTTTCCTCAAGAACCAAACTTCAAGGTTTATTTGTAAAGAGTAGCCTCTTTGTCACCAAAGGTTTGGTGCTGTCCAGACAACTTATGGTTGGCCTGCCACTCAAGAGAGGTAGCCAGACCCAGTTCTGGTGTAGGGACATTATACAAAGAGCCAGATGGTCCCAAGCATAATTGGCATTTTACCCTGGGGTACCTCTTGCCTTCTTGGTATTAGCACAGGTAACAGTTGGTTCTCTAGTCAGCCTGGATGGCTCACTCTCAGAGTCTCACCAAGCAGAGACAGTATCTGTAAAGAATAGCCTGGGCTTCTGCCCTCTGGGCCTTGCAGAAAGGGTTATAGGCCCCAGGAGACACTAGGGAGGCCTTGTACCTAGTTCTCCCAGATACAGACACAAGAAAAGTCTACCTGGCCCCACACTGTAAGAGAAAATACTTCTCCCTTAGAGGAGATTGGAACTGGCTACAACATCCCAAGCCACACAGGAAGCACACTGCTGGTATTTATACATCAAGTGCTGTTGTCATCCCAGATATCCTTGCAATACCGAAGACATTTCTCCCTCCTGTAAATAGCTGTGTTTAGAATTCACAGTGCCCAGATCATCAGATAGGTTGTTACTCCAAAGCAAATGTACCCTGAATTCCCTCACTAACAATTTCTAGCAAACCTAGGGCATACCCTAGAAATCCTACACACGTTCCATGAAGCTGCACACACTGTCTATATCCACCATTATGGTTGTCTGTCCTCTTGATGGCCATGGAACTGCTCATCTGAGCAGCTCATCCAGGTTTGGTAACTGTCAATCATGTTCTTTTGAAGCCACACCTCATAGAGAAGTAATCTCTGAAGAAGGGGGCGGGAGGATGCAGGGGAAACGACCTCAGACCTTGAGGCCTGGTCATGCCACCTTTCTTCAGAGGAATGCCATAGCCACACTCAGCCCTACAGACTCTACTGAATCTGCCTCTCTGGGAAGTGAGTGCCTGCGCTTGGGTGTGCATGAGTGCATGAGCACATGATGGATTCTACCTAGGAGATAATGGCAAATCCTGCTTGGACTCAGATTACACAGAGGATAAACTGAGACTCAGTCCAGGTAGAGAGCTTCGCAGATGGAGGACTGGAATAGGGACTCCATTCACCCCTTCTCTGTGAAGGAACAGTGAAAGGTACTGTAAAAGTAAGAACCTGAGATTGGAGTGGATCCCAGCCTCACTCTGCCAGACTTTTCTTCTCTGTTGGGGGCATCAGCATCAAGGACAAGAGATCAACAGAAAAGTCCTCCAGAGTTTGTCGTTTCTGACTCTGAGTGTCGTTTCTGACTCTGAGTGGAGTTGTGGCAGCTCAGTCTAGTATCAGCCTGGGCTTTGAACCCAATGAAAGAAGCTTTGAGTCTTTGTTTAGTTGTTTCTAGTTACTATGTGGGCAGAGCTCCTTTACTCTTAGAGGGAGTTTCCTTGACTTAAAATAGGACTGAAAATTGTTCATTGTCGAGATCATTATCAAGTGGGGATTGAGAGAGTAACAGAAATGGTAGTGTGCCTGTAGTCCCAGCACTCTAGAAGCTGAGAAAGGAAGATCAGTAGTGTCCATGTGTCCCAGGAAGACTTGGCAACATAGTGAAACCTCACTCCCCCAGTCCCAAAAGTACCAGCAGCAATGGCTAGGGTGAGGTGGGGTGCAGAGTGGGCACTAGCCAATAGCGGTGGCTTAGACCTATAATGTCAGCTACGTGAGAGGCTGAGGCAGGAGGGTAACAGGGTTAAGGTATTTGTGGGCTATGGGAAAAAAATTAATTGAAGGCTACAGGGACCAATCTGTCCTGAGTCATCCATCCAGGTGAAGGGTCTTGAGACTGTGTACTATGAAGAGTCACATCTGGGAGACTTGCAACTTGGGGACAGCCAGCATCTGCATTTATACATGGGGACCAAGCTGGAGAAAGCAGTTCAGATGTGGCAGAGCCGAACCCCAAAGTATGAGTTTCAAGCTAGTGAGCACCTGGGGATGTGAGGTGACTCTCCCAGGAAATGTCCATGCAGAGGAGTAAAAACAATCGGTGGAAACACCAAGGAGAGAGACCAGTTGAGGAGGTTGGAGGAGACACTGAAGCTCCTCCTTCCAGTCTGAGCTCTGAAACATCAGGTCCTGGTTCTTCATCCCTGCTGTGGAGGGTTCTAGGTAGAGGCCAGCAGCTTCTATCCCTGTGAGAGCCATCTTTACCATACTGAACACTTCTTCCAATACATAAGATGCCCTCTCCTCTCCTGGTCTGGATCCCTGATCATGACTTCTAGGATATGCATATCCTTGAAGTCTGTGAGAGGGGCAGGTATGTCATGAAGCACTGAGCATATTTGAGGATGGCACAATGACAGGGGAGGTCAAAGAATACAGAAATTACTCAGGGAAGCCAGCCAGCCATGCCCTGGGACCACAGTGTGCTGGAGTACTTGATCTCCTGTCTTTTTTGATGCTGGAGATTGGATTCAGGGTCTTAGGAACACTGCCCTTATATCCTACCTCCTCCGAGCTGCATTCCCAGTCTTCCCCTCACCCCAGAATGGTTTTCTAACACCCAAACCTGCTTCCTTCATGCTGGCAGCCTGTTTGTCCTCCTCCTCCTGGGTTAGCACCTTAACGCCAAGAAGCAAGCCCTGATAGTGAAAAGCGTATGTCCCTCGCCGTTCCAGTCCCCAGCAGGCAGACAGCCTCAGGAAAGCAACCATGCATGGGTTGAGCTGAGTCTGCAGGAAAGCCCAGAAGGTTCTTTAGAACTATGTCAGCCAGGCCTTGTGCCCATCTCAGAATGCAGGAAGGAGACCAAACCAAGTTTTCAGAGGGGACCCATCCGCTGTCCCCCTGCTGAGGTAGATGGTTCTAGTCTGCCCTTTCCAAACACAGATGTTGCTTTGGATTTCTTTTTTTTTTTTTTTTAATAACTTTTGGGCTCTGTAGTTCCTAAACTATTTCTGGGGAACTCAGATTGTTCACAGAGGGGAAGGAGGAGGAAGTCCCAGCACTTCCTGCTCTAGCCTGTGGCCATCTGGCCCTGGTTGCAGAGATGGGAAGAGCACAACATATGCCTGGAAGTAGACCTAGGAAGCAGGACTGAGCAGGGGCTGGTGAGTTCAGATGGCAGAGGCCCAGTGCCCACTTCTCCCTGTGGGCTGAGAGCTCTCTGGCATGATGGTGACTCATGTCATTGACTTGGGTCTTTTCAGAGTCTACTGTCAGTCTCACTGCTCCTCCCACTGTGAAGCTGGAAAATGGTACTTCAACCAACGTCAGCATCACCACTGGGTAAGTACTCAGGCCCAGTTCTGTCCTCAGCCCCTCTGGCACAGTCTGCATGTGATGTTCTTACATCTCTGTTGTAGGACTTAAAAAAAGAGTGGTCCAAGTCCAGGGCCTCAGAGCAGGGTCCCAGAGTCAAACATGTACAGAGCCTGGATGGAACATGAGCTCTTCCCTCTGGAAAGGAGGTCACAGGTGATGCCAGACTTCAAGACCCTTCCCAAGAATAAATATTTGAGCAAAACCCTAAAGATGAAGGGGCAAGGAGCTGAACCCCTGAGCACCACAGCGCTGCTGAGATCGCTTGCCAAAGCGGACAAAGTGACAGTATCAAAGGGTCCCACTTGTCCCAGCTTACACTTTGCCTTTGTCCAACTTGCTGACACCTACTGGTTTCGGCCTGAAGGTCCTGGCTTGGTTTACCCTCCACCAAAAGATATTCATCTATGTTCATGGCCTTCGCTGCTCCACCGTGCCTACGGCTCCCAGCCATGGCCTTCGCTGCTCCACCGTGCCTACGGCTCCCAGCCATGGCCTTCGCTGCTCCACCGTCCCTATGGCTCCCAGCCATGGCCTTCGCTGCCCCACCGTGCCTATGGCTCCCAGCCAACACAACATCCTTTACTCCTCACCTGCTCTGGAAAGCCTGATCTCAAACCCAAGCTTTGGTGCCCAAGCCTCCTCACAGACCTGCTGCTCTGTCCTCTGGGCCGTGCACACCTATCTCCTGTAAACCATCCAGCTTATCTGCTTACCTCCACCTCTTTGGAATCCTTAAATGGCTTCCCACATTTGAGACTCCCATGGGTTGCTCCCAGAGAACATCTCCTTCAGTCCCTGCTGGCTTTCACACCACACCCTGCTCAGGCCTAACTCTATCAAAGGAGCCTTTCCCACTGGGACAGAAAACCATAGGCCTTACCCCCTGACCCCTGTTATTCATAACCAGGATTCCACCCCACCTAACCCCAAAGGGACATCTAGTCTCCTGATAGAGCAGGAACAGGGTTCCACCTCTTAATTCTCTCAGTTTAGGGGCAAATATCTAGATAATGGAGAACAATGAAAGTAAACATAAAATCATGCAAAAGATACCTGACACAAAAAACTCTGAGCTGTCAGATCATCTGTGTATAACATATAAAAACAGCAACTCCGTGATGTCAGGGTCGTGGTTATCCTCGGGGTCAGGAGACTGGAGGGGAGCAGAACAGGGCTTCTGTGGTGTTGGAAATCCTGGAGGTTGGACATATATAAGCTGAGCACATTGCCCTTGCCGGTGCTGATTTCTAGAGAAATGAAGGCCTGGTTGTGAGATCCAGAGGGTTGATTGCTATCTTACACGGTCCAACTTCCCAGCAGTAACAAGGCTCTTATCTTCCTTCCATAGGCATCCACTAAATGTAACCTTGGTGATCACTTTTGAAATCACATTTAGTTCAAAAAATCTTACTATTGTGGAGCTTCCTGATGAAGTAAGTAACAGACCTTCGCTAATGCGTAAACATAAAGCAGTGCTAGGCAACAAAACATATGTTAGTTAAGAGCTTGTGGAAGTAAGTCACTTGGGCTGTCCCATTCCATCATCCTAGAAATCTGTGGTTTGGGCTTTATTGCACTCTTCAAGGATCAGTATTTTTGCCGGGCAGTGGTAGCTCACACCTTTAATCCCAGCACTTGGGAGGCAGAGGCAGGCAGATTTCTGAGTTCGAGGCCAGCCTGGTCTACAGAGTGAGTTCCAGGACAGAGAACCCCTGTCTCGAAAACCAAAAAAAAAGGATTTTCTGCAGTATAGTTTGGAAGCTTTCATCCATCCAATAGGATGAATAGCTTCTGGGGTCAGTCCTACAGCGTAACCATGGTCAGTAATAATAGGGTATAATGTATAGTCAGGTGCCAAAAAAAGAAGCCTGAGGCAAAGGTCGTTCTGAGAACGGAGAAGTTCTAAAGAATTTTAAGGCCCTGCCACATCCACGGATAGGCGTTATCAGCCTTACTTTAAAACATTTTGGGAAATGACAGAGTTCTCAGTAACATACATGAGGCTTTAGCTTCAGCCCCTGGCACAAGCATCCGCACACACAGACACACACACGTAAAAGGATTTTTATTCTCTTGGCATAGTTTTCTTCAAAGCTTACTGTCTCCATCTAACCTAGCCTTAGTCCTGGGAGCTTTAGCCTTTCACAGTCTTACCTAGATCTAGAAAGTTTTCAGCCTCTAAGACTTACTGCTGAATAAGCTCACCCTTTCTTGTTCTTTCTGATCTCTGGCTGGCTGGTTCAACTCAGCTGTTCTAGCTCAAACTCCTCACTGATTGAGTCAACCTGGCCTCTTTCTCAGCCTCTCCTAAATATTGCACTGCTTGGCCTCAAAATAACTTTGGCAATATGTTCCAATCTTCTGGCTCCTTCTTTTTCTTTGGCTCATTTTGTCTTCATCTGTGTCTAGCTTGTTCTCTCTCTCTCTCTCTCTCTCTCTCTCTCTCTCTCCCTCCCTCCCTCTCTCTTCTCTTCTCTTCTCTTCTCTTCTCTTCTCTTCTCTTCCCTCCTTCCATCCCTCCCTCCCTCCCCCCTCTCTGCAACCTTTGTACTCCTGTCCTAGTAAAACTGTCTTCTTTTATTCTCCTTTTTTTCCTCCTCTTTTTTCTCTCTCTCTGTGCTCTTTGTTTGTTTTGTTTTTGTCAAGACAGGGTTTTTCTATATAGCCGTGGCTATCCTGGAACTAACTCTGTAGACCAGGCTTGCCTCAAACTCAGAAATCTGCCTGCCTCTGCCTCCCAAGTCCTGGGACTAAAGGCGTGCACCACTATCACCTGGCCTCTGTGCTCTCTTAAATACTTTCCCTTTCTCTTTCTTCTCAAGAGAGTTGGGCATATTCTGTCTCTGACTCATTCTGTCAAATCTTTCTCTGATTCGTCACTTTGTCTGCCACTCAATTAGAAATCACATTCAAACATGGTTGCTTCCTTCTACAAACTAAATTTAACTTCTTTGAGATTAAAGGTGTGTACTAAGGGCCCATCTGTATTCTAGATAGAGGGATTAAAGCTGTATGCTAAGGTTGAACCACACCAAAACTAAAAACACTTTTTCAATAAATAACATAATCTTGGGGTTCACAGTGTGATCAAATCTATCTATCTATCTATCTATCTATCTATCTATCTATCTATCTATCTCAGCTTTATGGCTGAGGCCAGCATACACCACAATGAAAGACATAGTCCCAACAGCAGGTCTGGTGCAAAGACCCTGAGCTTTGCTTGATCTGCAGACTCCCAGAAGAACAGACACGATAAGTTAGTTTAGATGTAGACATCTAAATAAAGGTATCCATTTGTAAAAATACATGAAAGTCAAGAATTTCAGGCAAAAGAAGTTAAACACACACACACACAAAAAAAAAAAAATGGGCTTTTTAAGTTTCCTTGAACATAAAATACAAAGCAGTGAATCCATGGTGTCAGGCAGTGGATAGCCTCAGGGTCAAGAGACTGGAGTCAGGTAGAATGGAGCTTCCTGGGTATTAGAAATTCTCATTTCTTGTTCTGGAGGATGAATGTGTGCAATTTGTAGACACTTCATCAAGCTATGATGTATGTACTTGCCTGTATATGTATTATAGGCCAAGCTTTTTTCTTAATTAATATTGGGAGTCAAAGCTAAATCATTTTGGGAGATGATCTTTATGAATACCTGAACCCACCTTCTCAGTCTCCTGTCAGAGCTAGCCAACAAGGGTGAGGCTGAAGTAGAGAGGGTGACTGAATGAGAACGAGAGGACCACCACTCTGCTGGCAATGGCAATAAACTTTAATGCAAGAAATCTTATATAGTAAAACTCAGTAAGACTAAAAATAGAATTTAACAACAATCATATAGCACAGTTTCTGAGCACCTTCTCACGGCAAAAGCATGCCCACTTCTTCATATCTTACAGCAAATTTTTTTTCCCCATGCCCAGGTGCATGAGGTCTGTTTCTTTAGTCCTTGCACGCACAGCTCTCAGTAGCCTTGAATTACTTCCAAAACATCTTGGGTTCATGGAGCAGTTATGTCCTCAGCTGCAGGGAGATTATCAGAAGGTGCCGCCTCCTTCATGGAGCAGTCATGCCCTCGGCTGCGGGGAGATTATGTGAAGGTGCCCCCTCCTTGCCTTTCAGCAGAGGGGCCACCCCTAAATCTTCCCCTATGCCAAAGAACATTCCCACCATTCAGCAGAGGGGCCACCCCTAAATCTTCCCCTATGCTAAAGAACATTTCCACCACATTTCACCCTGTTTTATTTTATTTAAAAGTCTTCATTGGAAGTTCATCTTGTTCAGCATGCATTTTCATCCTTTTCACCTCCAACGTGGTTCTATTTAAACGATTAATGATTATGCACATACAGCAAGGCATTGTGGATAAAAACACTAAAATAACAAATAAAATCAATACAATCCCTATTCCAAAAGAAACAACATCATGTAAAGAAGGAAATCTAAAAGATAAACTCTTAATAAATCTTAGCTTTTGCTTTAAGCTGGAGAAGCCATAAAATGCTGGAGAACATGAGCCAAGACAGCCAACCACTTCTTAAGATGCTTTCTGCTATTTCTCCTCACTCTGGGGCGAATGGTCATTCTCTGCATCTTCGCCTTCAGTTTTGTTGTATTGCTTTTTGGCATGCCAGACACACCTTTCAGGTATGTCCACCGAGGATTAGGAGAATCTGTAAAGAAAACACAAACGTACCCTCGCCCCCATATTAAAACTGGAAACAGGCCATGTAATGAGTTGTCTAAAGGATCCTTCCATAAAACAGGAGGATACATTGTATAAGAAGGATGCCAGTGTCGATCAGCAGCAGACACTCCGTTAATATCCACATTCAAAAAATTTAAAATAAAAAGGGAATGAGATAAAATAGTTTTTGGTATCATAGGATACCATGTTCCTCCCTTTAATTTTTGTATTTGAGCTTTTAAAATCTGATGTGAATGTTCTACTATGTCTTGTCCTTGTGGATTATGGGAATTCCAGTCTTTAATTCAATATGAAAGGCAGCACAAAATTTTTTAAATCCAAGACTAGTGTATG
>NW_022196911.1:68601597-68620589 GCF_008632895.1 Mastomys coucha | reverse complement strand
CTGAAGTCTGAACCCCCAACACTGCCCTCAGTCTGCTATGCTAGTGGATCCTGTCCTATTTGGAGTCCTAAATTGTTTCTAAAGTTTGCAATGCATTAATAAGAGCTATCAGAATATAAATTAAATGATTGAGGGAATAACAACAAAGCCTGATAAACAGCATAAAGCTCTACTACTTGAGCAGAAGTATACTCTGTAGACCAAGTTAAGGATTTATCAGGTGATATCAAGGAAGCAATGCCATTAGGGGATCCATCAGTAAAAAGAACAAGAGCTGCAGCAACAGGTTCCTTTCGAACCACAGTATGGAAAATTACAGGATGATAAGAGGCAAAAGTTAATATTTTATCTTGAGGATAATGAAAGGTAATAGATCCTGCAAAATTAGCTAAGGCTATAGGAAATTCATCCGTCATGTTAAGAAGCCAATTAAGTTGTTCAGGATTATAAGGGATAACAATGGAGGATGGATCTTTTCCTAAATGAAGGATGCTACTTCGATGTCCTTCTCTAATTCTATCAGCAACTAAAACATAATAACTAGGTAAAACTTTATGAAAAGAATGACTACCATGCAGCCATTGTAAAATGCCATCCTGATATAAAACACCTGTAGGCGAATGCTTAGTGGGTAAAACAAATAAATGCCAGGGTTTTGAAAAATCACAATAGGTTAATTTTCCAGAAGAGAGAGCTGTTTCAAACAACTCTAGAGCCTTTTTTGCTGCAGGCATCAATATCCGAACAGAATTAGGATCAGGGTCACCTTTCAGTATTTCAAAAAGAGGTGATAAATCAGACGTAGTTAATTTCAATGCAGGCCGAATCCAATTTATATCACCTAACAATTTTTGAAAATCATTCAAAATTCTACATTCCTTTTAATTTAACTTCATCTTTTGAGGAATAAAATGCCTGGGATATAAATGGAAACCCAGATATGAATAAGGATAAGAAACTTGAGTTTTCTGTTCAGCAACTTGCAATCCTTTTGCTTTTAAAGCAATTAAGTTTTCCATAAACCATATGTAACTCTTGTTCAGTTTTATTAGCCATCAAAATATCATCCATATAATGAATTATAATAGTATTAGGAAATTCCTGTCTCACTGATTCAATAGCTGAAGCTACAAACTTCTGACACAAGGTGGGACTATTAGCTATACCTTGGGGAAGTACTTTTCATTAATATTGTTGCATAGGTTCCTGCAAATTTATTGAAGGAACACTAAATACAAATCGTTGACAATCTTCAGGATGTAATAAAATAGTATAAAAACAATCTTTTAAATTTACTATTATTTTAAATGTATCCAAAGAAATAGCCATAGAAGATGGAAGGCCAGGTTGTAAGGCTCCCATAGGATACATAGTAGTATTAACTTTTCTTAGATCCTGCAATAATCTCCATTTACCTGACTTTTTTTCTTAATACCAAATGGTGAATTCCAAGGTGAATTAGAAGGTTCAATATGATTAGCATCAAGTTGTTCCTGCACCAACTCTCAAGCTGCTTGTAATTTTTCTTTATTAAGAGGCCACTGATCAATCCACACAACATCATCATTTTTCCAATGAATTTTGTCAGCATGATTGACAGGAACATCAGTAGCCTTCACTAGGAAAAACCCAGACCATGTCTGTTAGATTTTTCCTTAATTTGTATAGGATTAAGTATACCCTGACTATGTTTTTCCAGACCCTGAAAAGGAAGTAGGCCTTGATTTAACAATTGACCTGAAATAGTATTATTAGGACTCCACAAATATATTCCCATATTTTCCATTATATCTCTTCCCCATAAATTAACAGAAAGTCCTGGAATAATAAAAGGTTGTATTTCCCCTGAATGACCTTCATCATCCTGCCATTTCAATATTTGAGAATTTTGACTAGGAGTATCCATCTGTCCGATTTCTTGTAAGGAAGTCATAGAAGGTTGTAATGGCCAAGCTGATGGCCAGCATTCTTGAGAAATAACAGTAATATCAGCTCCAGTATCTAAGAGACCTTTAAAAGGTACTTCCATAATTTTAATTGTTAATTCCGGCCGTTCTTTGGTTATTTGCTGAATAAGATAAGCATCAGAAGAACCAAAGCCCTTATCACCTCGTTTAATTACAGATTTAACTTTTCCTATTTTATCTATCATAGGTAATAAAATCAGCTGAGCTATCTTAGTCCCTATAGACAAGTTTAAAACTACTGTTTCAGTATGAATCATGACTTTTATTTCTCCTTCATAATCTGGATCTATTACTCCTGGTGAAACAATCAATCCTTTCATAGTAAGACCACTTCTTCCTAATATTAAACCAAACAAACCACGGGGTAAAGGTCCATAAATCCTGTGGGAATGGCTTGCATACCCATATCTGGTGTTACTACGACATGGGTGGTGCTACTGAGGTCCAATGTGGCACTGCCTGAAGTGGCCCAGAGGAGGTCATGAATGGATTTTTGTTACTGGGTCCCTGAGGTGGGTTCTTCTCATTGGAATCAAAGGGCCCATATATTTGCTGTTGGGCCTGGGGCAGGCCCCAACGTCCGTTTCCCGAATTTTGCCCAGTTATCATATTACCATCCCTATCTCTTTTAGAGCGACATTCATTTGCCCAGTGATTTCCTCGACGACATTTAGGATATAACCCAGGTGTGTTAGGCCTTTTCTGAAAAACACTTTTTCCTGTAGGACAATTTCTTGCTGTATGTCCTGGCTGCCCACAATTAAAACAACTCCCTGGAGAGCCAGGGGTTCATCTTTTTTGCTTATTATATTGGGTGGCCAACATTTCTTATAATATTTTCCCTTTCATAGCAGCAGCCATGGACAATCCCTGCACATATCCAGTACCTATATCAGCACAGAGTTTAATATAATCATTTAAGGTAGCTTTTCCTTTCCAGGGACACAAAGCAGACTGACACACAGTATTTGCGTTTTCAAAAGCCAATTCCCTTACTAATACCATAGTCACATCAGTATCCTCTATCAGTCTAGAAGCAGCCTGTAACAAACAAGAAACAAATTCCTGGAAAGGCTCATCAGGACCTTGTCTTATTTTAGATAATTCTTCTCTTTTTATTTTGGTAATTTACGCCAGGCTCCAATGGCTGCCCATCTGATTAAGTCATAAGCCTGGGAATCAAAATTTAATTGAGTTTGAATTTGTAGAAAATTCCCTGATCCTGTTAATTGTTCAAATGTTATTCCTCTCTGCCAAACAGCAGGGTCTTGAAAATATTGGCCACAAATATCAGAATAATCAGCTGTCCACAATAAGTATTCCCCTCCTGATAAAACTGCCTTACATAAATTTGTCCAAGCTCCAGGAGGAAGGGGAGATGCAGCCACTGTTTCTAGAATAGCCACAGTAAAGAGGGCAGTAGGCCCATATTGAGAGCATGCCATCTTAAGCTCCTTTAGCTGTTTAAAAGCTATTGGCTCATAATCATTAATAACCTGTCCAGCTTGTGTTACTCTTTGAACAACTGGATAGGCTTGGAACCCTTCCAATGGTTCTCCAGCTTTCTTGGCTTGTCTTAAAGATAATTGCAAAGGAGATATAGCATCAAATAATATAGAAGGAGTGGGAGTATATCCCTCCTTAATAATAGCAGGGCAGGCAGCAAAAGGTACCTTAGAATGTGATTGCATCTACTGTTCTAACTCTGCATCAGAGGCATCAGGAGGCGGAGCCTGCCCATATTCCTTTGCAGCTTCATAAGTTTTTTGTAAAAATGTCTTAGTGGGGCAGGGACAAGAATGAGAATCAAGCAGCTCCTTCAAAATTTTTGTCATATCTAACAAATCTTCTCTAACCTCAGTAAATTGTTTTGGAGCTTATTTTAAAGGAGCAGCCATAAGTGCTTCCTTAGAATGACATCTAGTGGCCTCCTCCTCAAGATCTCCCCAATCTACTTCACCTGGATCTGAACTATTGTCTTCTCTCTCTTCTGGTAAAGGAAGATCAGGCTGCTCATACTTAGGGAGATCCTTGAGCATAGGAGGTGCCAAAGGGACAGCTGGAGGAGAATGAGGAGGTGGGGAAAGAGACTCAAAAGATCTACTCTTTCTTACACTCCCTTTAGTCACTTGATTCCATTTTTCCATTTCTGAATCCCTTCTCAAACAATCCTTTATAAGCAACCATAGGGAGAATGTATCTACAGGCACCTTTTCAGGTCCATTAGCAGCATAAAAAGTACAAATTCTTTCTCCAATTTTATTCCATGTCTCTACATTAATAGATCCTTCCTCAGGAAACCAAGGACACACAATCTGTACAAAATCTAAAAATTTAACTATCTTTGATTTGTCTATCTTAATTCCTCTAGTATATAAAAGACTATACAAAACTTGAGCAAACAATTCCCTTTCTGGCTCAATTGTATTGCCCATGATTTATGCTCTCGTTCTCGGAATCCCACGCTCCCCGTTACTTACTCTTAATTTCTTTGCCTAGGCCTTGTAACGGCGGTCGTCCCTGTAATCTCAGTGTTTCAGCTCTCCGAAGTCCTGGGTTTCGGCACCATTTGTCGGAGCCAGCCGACAAGGGTGAGGCTGAAGTAGAGAGGGCGACTGAATGAGAACGAGAGGACCACCACTCTGCTGGCAATGGCAATAAACTTTAATGCAAGAAATCTTATATAGTAAAACTCAGTAAGACTAAAAATAGAATTTAACAACAATCATATAGCACAGTTTCTGAGCACTTTCTCACGGCAAAAGCATGCCCACTTCTTCATATCTTACAGTAAATATTTTTTCCCCATGCCCAGGTGCATGAGGTCTGTTTCTTTAGTCCTTGCACGCACAGCTCTCATTAGCCTTGAATTACTTCCAAAACATCTTGGGTTCATGGAGCAGTTATGTCCTCAGCTGCAGGGAGATTATCAGAAGATGCCCCCTCCTTGCCTTTCAGCAGAGGAACCACCCCTAAATCTTCCCCTATGCTAAAGAACATTTCCACCACAGTCTCCTGCTTCACTGTCCCCTCCTTGCTAAGCATCCCATGATATTAGAACCTGGGAGTCAGGTAGTTTAGGAGTTCAGCCTTGAAGCCTTCATTTGTAGGCATAGGGTTCATCACATCTCCTGGACCGCACTCTTGAGGGTTAAAAGTAATAGCAGCAAATATTAAATGGCTAGCATCGACCTGACAGGGCCTCGAGAGCCTTCAGTAGGAAGGCTAGCCTGGCATCCCATCCTTTGGGAGCTCAAAGCAGGATGATCTCAAAGTCTGGTTGCGGGGTAAGAGGGAAAGCAGCTAGATGTGCATCCTGTGCCTGTAATCCCAGCACTCAGGAGACTGGTGCAGGGGGATTTCTGTGAGTCTGAGAACATCTAGGACTGTATAGTAAGTTGCAGGCCAGCCGGTGCTATATAGCAAGACTCTGCCTTAGAAAACTAGAGAAAGGGACAGAGAAAGAAATTACTATTGTGGGGCTGGAGAGATGGCTCAGTGGTTAAGAGCACTTGTCTGTTCTTCCAGAGGTCATGAGTTCAATTCCCAGCAAGCTCTAGGTGGCTCACAACCATCTGTCCTGTGATCTGATGCCCTCTTCTGGCATCATATACATAAAGTAAATATTTTTTAAAAACACTGTTGTTGGGGCTGGAGAGATGGCTCAGTGGTTAAGAGCACTGACTGCTCTTCCAAAGGTTCTGAGTTCAAATCCCAGCAACCACAGGATGGCTCACAACCATCTGTAATGGGATCTGATGCCCTCTTCTGGTGTGTCTGAAGACAGCTACAGTGTACTTACATATAATAAATAAATAAATCTTTAAAAAACACTATTATTTAATGAGCCACATCTATGTGGTACCTACAGCATAGCTTGAGGGTAGGACCTAGAGGATTATTGGGTAAAGTGGAAAATCAGATGACACAGGCAGACTCTTAAGCCCATCTGGGAACAGGACTTTTGATAAATATCAAGCAGAAATGACCACAAAAGCATCTTGTGGCCCCACCTCTTCTGCTTTGCTGTTAGGCAGTTGAAGCAGAGCATGAGGAAACATCCTTTGATGAGTTTCACCAGGCGTCTGATAACAGAAATAGAAATAATACATCATGATAGAAAGCACTCCCAGCCCACCATGTGCCCAGTGCTACACTGTAAGCTTTAGGGGCAGCATCATCCAAAGCAGCGCTGTAAGGTGGGCAGGGGTATGCTCCCCATGTACAGATGAGTAACCTGGGGTAGCATGGCTAGTAAGGGGAAAAAGATAGCTATTTTACACTCTTCAGTGGTTAGCCTGGAAGGGCCAAGGACCAACCTACATACAGTTCTGCTCAGAGAGCCAGGTGGAAACATGGCAGGGTGGTGCTCAGGTTGGCTGGCCCAGTGCTTCTTGTGGCTGGTTAGAAAGTTCTCAGAGAGCAAAAGCAAGTATGGTATGCCCCCACCCCATTCCCAGGTTCGCAGCCTGGAGCTAAACCCTGTAATTATACACAGCCACGGATCAAATTCACTGTTCCTGACAGGTTATAGTGCCTCGCGGAGAGAAAAATGCCTCTTTCCAAGTGACTTCTCAAAATATTGGACAAGTGACTGTTTTTCTGCATGGAAATCATTCCAACCAGACCTGGTAGGCTGGTGCCCACCCCCATCCAAGTGGTCTCATGTAGGGGGAAGGGTGGCCACGCACAGATGTCCATGGGGATTTCCTCCCAAACCTTCACCAAATGCATCCTGACCCCACATCCCTTTCTAGCCCCAGGATCCGGTTCATGGTGATACACAGCAGGATTGTTAGCATCATAAACCAGGTGATTGGCTGGATCTACTTCGTGGCCTGGTCCGTCTCCTTCTACCCACAGGTGATCCAGAACTGGAGACGGAAAAGGTAACCTGCCCAGCTGAGAGCTGTCCCTGCAGGCCCTTGTTGGGATGCAGGAAGACACCCCTCTACACTTCTCTCTGCCTGCTAGTAGGGTTGGGTTTCCCATGTTAGCTATTTGGTCCCTTGCCCAGTTCAGCCCTTCTGTACGGGAACAATGGCATGCAGGGTCTCAGCTAAGCCAAACCTAGGCTGGGTAGGAGAAAGTCTGTCCTGAAAGGCTGGGCATCGTGTCTTGCAGCTTTCAGCTTCATCTTAACAGAGTAAAAGTAGGTCTGGGGTCAAGGACTGGCTCTCCTGTCTTTACATTGCCACAGGTCTCAGGTCTCATAGAGAACTTGGAAGCAGTGAGCCAGCCACATGGGCGCTCCCTCTCTTAGGGCCTTCAGGAGAAGCCTCTAGAGTATGGGAGGGGGGAGGGGATGACTCCCAAGAGGGCCAGTAGAATGGCATCAGCTATGGTAATGTCAAGCTCTCTAAGGACGGTGCTGAGGACTCCTCTCCCATGTCCTAGGAGCTATGCCCTGCCCATCCCAGAAGTTTGCTGCTGCACCCCTGCCCCACTTTGTTCCCCTCTGTCCCCCTGCAGTGTCATTGGTCTCAGCTTTGACTTCTTAGCCCTGAACTTGACAGGCTTCGTGGCCTACAGCGTTTTCAACATCGGCCTTTTGTGGGTGCCCTACATCCAGGTACAGTATCAGTCGCTCCCTACAGCCCACGCAAGCCCATGTGTGACTGTGTGCCTCTTCACCTCTCACTTCTCCTCACCGCCCCCCTCAACAGGAGGAGTTTCTCCTCAAATACCCCAATGGTGTGAACCCTGTTGACAATAACGACGCCTTCTTCAGCTTGCATGCAGTCGCCCTCACCCTGATTGTCATCCTGCAGTGCTGCCTGTATGAGGTAAGCAATGAGGCCTGGTGAGCTAGAGGCCATTGGTGTCCTAGGCCAACCCCCACCCATCTCTACCCACTTGCCTCGAAAGGATGGTGACATGATGCCCCCAGCCTTCTGTGGCTGAATGGATTGGGGTGGACTTTGCTATCCTGTTCCTGGCTTAACTGAGGGAATGTGTCAAGAAAATGGTATTTGTGGGCCACAGGTATGTGAGGTTCTTTGGTAAAGTGGAAGGCAAAATCATTCGCCACGAAGCGAGGTAGACTATGAGCAGATGTGAATGGCCAGGGTTAGGGTATCAGTGGAGAGCCAACTCCTGGAAGGGTAGGAGGAACCTGGATTCAACTCTGTCACTGAAAAGCTGTCTAGGGTCTCAGCATGGACTAAGGGTGCCTTTAAGAAGTCCTGGTGTTTCCTCGGAGCACTCCTGATGTGACAGCTTTATAGTCACCTCCATAATGTGCCACCTCCTCACATCACACCCAGTGGGGCCTGTGTGACTTTCGTGAAACTTGCTTTTTTTATGCCTTCCCTGTGACACTCAGCTGAAGGAGCCTCACTTTGGGACCATGTCTGGAGAAAATCTGGGGTGGGGACAGAGTCTAAGATCCCTGGGCTTCATCTAGGTTATGGAATAAGCTGACAACAGGACTAGGAGAAGGGCTGTGCCTCCAACACCGGGGTTCATGCCCCTGTACTGTTTGCTCCCTCCAAATGAGCGCTGAGGTGTCCAGCTCTGCAAAGTTGGAACTTGGTCAGCAGGGCTGGAGGACCCAACATGGGTGGAACAGGAGAGCTTGATTATAAAGGGATGGGGCTGGTGAAGGGATGGGGCTGGTGCTGGGTATTCTACACCTCATCCCAGCCCAGTAATCTTTGGATTTGGTCTTCTACCTTACTTGGCCTTGTGCAGACACAGCCCCAGTGCCCTTGGCCCCTTCTTTACACAGGTTATACCAAGGCCAGGCTTGTGCCTCCAGTCCTCCCCTCCCACTCACCCTGCACCCCTGTACAAAGCCATCCCTTCCCAAAACCCTGAAGCAGCCTTCGTGTCCACATCCACAAACGGCACCCGTCTCATCCTCAGCGAGGCAACCAGCACGTGTCATGGCCCTCCATTGGCTTCCTGGTACTTGCATGGCTCTTTGTCTTAGTCACCATGATTGTGGCTGCAGTCGGTGTCACTACATGGCTACAGTTCCTCTTCTGCTTCTCCTACATCAAGCTCATCATCACACTGATCAAGTATTTCCCACAGGTACTCCAGAGCCTTCTTGCATTTCCATATGGCTAGTAGTATGAGAGGCAAGAGGTATTGAACCCAAGCCCTGCTCTCGTGGGGCAGGTTTTACCAAGCTAAGGAGAGGGAACTGCAAGCATAGGGTAGAATGAGGAAGATCAGGAGGGGAACCAAGAAACCACCAAAAAAGGCCAAGACTTCCCTCCTGGATAGTAGGAAAAGAGATGGTACCAGCCAGAGACGCTCAGAGGGCACTGTGGGTTTGGAGGAAGAATTTGAGGCTGGAGCAACAAGAAGAGGGGATTGCCCAAGAGACCAGGGGCCAAGCAAGTCAGAGGTGGGAAGAACTAAGGGACTTAGTAGCTTTTCTACAATAGCCCTAGCTCAATGCTAGAGCCAGATTCCACACCAGAAAGTCTGGCTCCCAGCCATATTCCTACATAATGTGGAGTCCAGGCTGAGATTATGGGCAGAATCACCGGAACTGTGAAGGATCAGAGTTCCAGTGAGACAGAGTAGCACATTCCTGTATTCTTAGTACAAGGAGTACTGGGAAGCTGAGGGAGAAGGATCGTGAGTTCAAACCCAGCCTTGGCTACATAGGGAAACACAGTTTTGTTTGTTTTTAAATGCATAAAATTAAAAATCAGGGCTGTGTCTACTCTAAAAGGTGGAGAAACTAGGCAGCATTCCCCACCCGCATTGGAATCCAGAGATGGTGAAGGGGAGGGCAGGGAAGGGAAGTTTTACTTGTCCTACATGCACACTTTCCCTGGCTACAGTTTGTCAAGGCCCAGAGGTCACTGTGTATGAGTGAGAAGAATGAACAGATCTCCTTTAGAGTATCAGTGGCAGGCATGTGCGTCTGTCTGTCTGTCTGTCCCCACATGAGTGGGAAGACTCAACAGATCTCCTTTGGAGTACCAGTCACAGGCGTGTGTGCTTCTGTCTGTCCCCAGGCCTACATGAACTTCTACTACAAAAGCACCAAGGGCTGGAGCATTGGTGGTGTGCTCCTGGATTTTACAGGGGGCAGCTTTAGCCTCCTCCAGATGTTCCTCCAGTCTTACAATAATGGTAAGTCTTCCAAAGCCACTTCTACACAGTGAGTGGAAGCACGGGAGAGAGGGGCTTCCTGGGAACCCTAGGTACTGGGCAAATGGGGCAGGAGGACCTCCGCATCCCCCACACATCCACCTGCTTTAAGAACTTCCAGCCTAAAACCATATTCTGTCCCCTCTGGCTATTAACAGACCAATGGACATTGATCTTCGGAGATCCAACCAAGTTCGGACTTGGCGTCTTCACCATCTTCTTTGATGTTGTCTTCTTCATCCAGCACTTCTACTTGTACAGAAAGAAACCAGGGTATGACCAGCTAAACTAGAATCAGAGACCCGGTATAAACAGCCAGGGCCTGGGCCCTGGTAAGAAAGGTTGTGTCCAGCAAAGGCCAGAGAAACAGCTGGTGCACAGGGCTGGAACAGTGTGCCAACAGAGAAGCACTCTCTTCTTCAAGGGCCAAAAGCCTTAAGCTCAGCCTGCCTGCCTGCCTTGCTCCAGGCCCCTCCTGAGCCATAGAGGACTCCCTCTCTGGAACAGACACCTGCCTCTGCTTGAGACTCAAAGCCAGACTTCGGGCGATCTCTCCCAACTTAAAGTCCCAGCCCTCCTGCGTCTTGATATGCCATCTCTCTTTCTTTACGGCTTCAGGCAGCACACACAGGTCCCGACAGCCATGCCAGCCAGAACTGGGCATCAAGTTTGCAGCTGATGGTCTCACCCCAAAGCACCAATATTTCTGGGAGCAGCTTGAAAGGCTAACCTTGCAACTGGGAGAGCCAAAGGTGCTTTGTTCCACCAGTGTTCACAGGAAACAAGCAGCCAGGTGCTGTGGCCAATGGACTTGAAGGTGCTGATGCTGGTGGTGGAAGGGAGAGGACTGTGGGATTAAGCTTTGGGGTTCTCTCTCTCAGGGTCACTTCACTTATCATTCTATATAACTCTGCTCCAATAACTGCAGAACAAGTGGCCCAGGCCAGTGACTGGTAAAGTATATTTCTGATCCCTGCCAGATTGGTCTGAAGTGGACCAATACTTGCTGCCCTCTGGATCTTTGCGCACATAAGATACCACAGTAACTTTCTAATTTTTTTTTTTAACCCTCAAGGGATATTTTAAAATGGCTTTTCTTTTGCCCTCTTTCCTACCTCTACTTTCTGAGCGTCAGATGGAACACCATCTGAGTACCCACACTCCTAACCTTACACCTATGGAGCAGGTACTCAGGACCAGCCTGTGCCTTAGAAGCCCATCAGTCAATCAATCCATCAGCAAGCTCCCCGGACGGGAAGGGAGGCCTCCTTCCCCGGCCCCAGCTGTTGAGGAGCTCCAGAGTACAGACCCTCACCTCCTGTATTGCTTTTGGTTTTTGGTCCCACCCTGATCCCACACCTCCTTATCCCAAGTTATCCTTCCTATGCCAGATAGGGAAGGAACTGGTGCGCCTTGAGTTCATCAACCTGCTCCTTTTGTTTTTTATAAGACTAATGTCAAGGGATCCTTGTATGTCTTTCTTTTGTATTTTGTTTTGTTTTGTTTTGTTTTGTTTCATTTTGGTGGTGCATGTGTCCTTAATTAAAAGACAGCTTGTTTCCTATTTGTACACTGGGAACATTTACTAGATGCTGAAGGCAGTTATGCTGACCTTCAGAACCAAGTCCTGGGGGCTTAGAGGACCTTGCTTACCTATGTCAAGAAATACATAGGGCTGTGGAGTACACTGATTTGAGGTGGCTGCATGTCAACCCACACTGGATCGGGAAAGACCTCACAGGTTCAAGATGCCTACCCAACCAGAGCCAGGTAGGTTTGTTTCACAATACCTTATCTGCCAGTACCAAGGTCCCATCATCAGCATGTAGGTGTGAGCAGGGGTTGGAAGGTTTGGGGTGGGGTGGGGCATGAAACAGGAGTGATGAAGATCTTACTCACAGACTGACACATCTCTAATTTGATGTCTTGTTCCCTAGAGTCAAGATTACAGCCTAGTCAAGCCCATAGCTCACTCAGTGATTTTTTTTTTTAATAAAATGTGTTATTAGGCTGGACACAGTAATATACACCTGAAATGTCAGATATGTAAAAGGCTGAGGCTAAATAAGGCCACAAGTTCAAGGCCAGCTTGAAGAACACAGCCACACTCTGTCTCAAAAAGGACAAACTAGGGATGTGGCTCACTGGCAGAATGCTTACTCTTAGTGCAGGCTTAAGGCCCTAGGTTCAACAGCACCCCCCCCCAAAAAAAAGAAAAGAAAAGAAAAAAGGAAGGAAGGAAGGAAGGAAGGAAGGAAGGAGAAAAGAGTTATTGGGTACTATCCTTTAAAAACAGGTTTTAAACTCTGGAATTTTTCTTTAGGAGAGGGTGCTAAGACTAAAACCCGGGACACTGGGCATGCTAAACAGGTACTCCATCACTGCCCTAACCCTCAGCCCTTGGGCTTTCCTTCACCTTTTCTGGTTTGGCAGCAGCAGGCAAGCCCCTGAGTGGCATCTGCCTAGAGTTCCCGGCTCCTCTCAGGTGGGAACTGCAGCTAGGCTGCACGGAGGCACATGAAGGTTTCACAGAGACATGTAAGAGAAAATATAACCCAGACTTCCCGTAACTGTAGTAAGGTGCTTCTAGATGTTTCCATAAGTGTGGTCTCTGCAAAGCCAGTGTTCCCAGTGAGGTTTCTAAGGCACTACCAGAAACATGCTTTTCAGACAAAGAGGCCAAGCAGGAGTTGGGCTTTACTCCACAACAGCAGGGGACGAGCTAGCCATCCTTAAAACCATACCACCCTCCAAGACACCTCCCCAGCATGTAGCAGAAACCCCTGGTGAATTCCAGCGTTGTTTATTGGACACAAGTGTTGAACATGGGATAGCACTATACTGCCCCATTTCCATAGTAACCAACTGGCTTGGTCACATGCTACAAGTTGCTGCTTCCAGGTGTGTGAATTAGTAAGCTAAATTCAAACAGTAAGATAAAAACACTTTTGTATCAAAGTTGTGACTTAAAAAATCCAAAAGCTAAACCCACAGGTGTAGAGAAAAATGGCAATCCTGAGAGCTGCCGTGAAACGTCAGTCTGGAGACTTGTGGGGAGGCCAGCACCCGTCAGGGGAGTGAAGGGAGCGGGAACCTGCCCTCTTCATCCAGGCGGCCTTCATACTGTCCCTGGGTCCAGCCCCAGGCTGGGCACCATGATGAGGGAAGCATAGGGTGAGGCACTGAGAAGGTGGCAGGGCCAAGCCCTTCAACCAGAGCAAATTGGGAGAAAAGGACCCTACTTGGCACTTCCAAGCTTTGGCAGCTTTAGAGGTGTCTCCTGACTGCCCAGCCCATGCTGTGGCGAAACCCACAGCAGGTCTCTGCCCAGGCCTGTGGACACTGAACACTGGATACTACTCCAGGCCCTTATTTCCAATCCTCAGTATCCAAGAGAAAGAGCTGGTCCCATGGCCTCAGGCTGGGGGGTTGAGGGGTAAGAAGGTTGTCTTAGACCTTTGGGGTCAGCTCTTACCCCTCAGAGCTGGGGCCCAGCACACAGTAGAAGCCAGAACTAGATACAGACAGAGCGTGGATGTGTTCTCACTGTACAAAAAGGTCGGCGGGCACAAGTCTAGACTGTGGCTGGCTGCTAAGACAGCATGGACTGCTGGACGGCCTTCTGCAGAGACTGCCGAGTCACCAGCAGGCGGACTACCTCCTCCGAGCGTTTGGTGAGCCGCTTCCGAGCCTGGTCGTGAGTGACCATAGTCATGTCCCAGCCGTTCACCTGGCCCAAGGAGAAAACACAGGCTCTTCACCCTCTACAATCTGAAAACGGTGTTGAGGGGCCCAAGCTAACCAAGCTAATATCCCCTAAAGTTGAGGTGCCAAGCATTCTAGCAGAGGCACACAGGTAACCAGCTTCCTTGGATGCAATATCTGCATGGCTTCCAAAACCCATTTTGATGAATTGCTCCTCTCTGACAACAGGTCAATACCCCAAGTGCTTCAGCCCCACTTCACCCAAACCTTGTTTTCCTCCTTTGGGACAACAGTACCTGCATGATCTTGTCTCCAATCTGCAGCCCAGCAATTTCAGCAGGACCTCCCTCAGATACTCGTGTGACGTAAATGCCCTGGAAAGAGGCAATGCAGGTAAAGCCCTGTGGTCACTTGATTGGCCCTTTACTCATAGAGCCCAGCGTGACATACTCTCAGAAGCTCCTCTGGTCTTAACACATTCAGCTGACATGGACAGTGCCAAGTCAGGGTAGCTGCCCCTGGTATGTTCCAGCCTGCTGATGGCCACCTCTGCTCCTCCAGGCTGTCTCGGTATGCTTTCTACCTAATCCCACCAGATCATTAAGGATTATCTATGGAAAAAACTGCTACCTCAGCTTCTGTTCCCCACAGGGAGGTCTGGGACGGTAGCCCCTCTCACCTTGTCTGTTTTATCTTCCGAGAAGGGATTCTGGGAAGGGTCCTGATCGATCCCACCTCCAATACTGAAGCCCAGGATTAAGTTCTCACCTTGACGCAACTTATGAATTTCAACTCTTTGCTGGTAAAAGAAAAAAGCAAGTTGAGGGTAATGGATAGGTAGGTGGGTGGAGAAAGATCTAATCTCTGTGCCCAGCAGCAACCTCAGGCTGCTGGGCCAGCTTAGAACTATGCCAAGAGTTCAGAGCCCTCTGCAAAAATCCAGCTGGTTACCTGTCTAGGAGGTTGGTGGTTGGGTCTAAACCAGCCACGTGGATCTCTACACACAGCCCTTTGCCTGCAACTTTTCACACCCATTTCCCATCCTTGATCAATATGTACTCTGACAGTACAGTGGCTACTATAGAAAAGACACTTATCTTACTAGGGAGGGACCACCCAGAACAGGAAGGATCAAGCCCTGAGAAAATACAGACAATTGCCGAGCAAGCCGTACCAGAGATCATGCAAGCCAGGAGGTACATGGGATAAATAAGAAAAGAAACTTGCACAGAAAAGAGAAGGGATTCCTGGCCAAGGAGAGTGGTGTGTACAGCATAGAACCAGAAAGTGCGATGGGACTGAAGGGGTGTAGGCCTAATCATATCATCTCTCCAATGCTCAGGACCTGTTCTTATGTTGTGTAAGAGAGTATTCCAGGGTTCTCTAAGCACGCTCTGGGGTTAAGGTCTCCAATTATGCAGGCTTCTTTGCGGAAAGCATCCTCCAGCCACCAGGGGTTACCCCTGAAGTTGAGAATGTTAACACAAAGAAGTGAGGGTAACTTTCTGGACTTGGAAAGGCTTCAACCAAAGGATCATTTGTACCCCAGCCTTGGGAAATGATAGTGTCACCACCTGACCTCCATCTTGAGCCTACTGGAATTCAAAGAGGAGCTAGGAGTGAGGTAAGGCGTTGGTGCTACAGTGGCCACTGGCATTGTAGGGAGGGGAACAGATGTCTCATGGGTGGGATGTGGAGGCCTGAGGACATGAGCCACGTTATAACTGGTGATCCATAGACAAGGGCTGATGATGAGGAAGTGGAGCAGAGCACCCTGGCATATGGCTAGTCTTTCTCTACCTGTGGGTCGTGACCCTGGGGGACATGGAATGACCCTTTCACAGGGGTCACCTAAGACCATTGGAAAACAGAAACATGATTCTTAAAAGTAGTAAAATCACAGTTGTGAAACTAATTTTATGGTTGGGGTCACCATGACTTGAGGAGCTATATTAAAGGGTGGTAGGATTAGGAAGGTTGAGGTGACTGAGACCCAGGCAGTCAGGAGAGATACAAGCGCCCAGCCAGGTAGAGCACAGTATCTGGACATCTGCACAGCCTTCCAGGAGGCAGATCAGTGGGGCCAGAGTTCAGGGGAAAGCCTGTGAAATGGTTTTAACAAAATGGCTGGAACAGAAGCAGGATGTTGACTCTACCTGAGAGGGTAAGATTGGGAAGGAAGCACCTCCACCCCGTGAGCAATCCAAGCCTGAGAAAGATCAGCCCGCTTATGTTCAGGCATGCACCTAGCATTAGGATTGGAGAACTGTGTCTTACAGCTTTAAGGAAGACTTGGACCGGCCTGCCAAGACGGAAGAGGAAGAAAACCCATGAAGCCCAAGGCCCTTTCACCTGGGACTTCCTGTCCAAAAGTGTAAGCTCCTCCAGACTTACACCCCCACACACAAACACCTTCCTTCATTCCCACCAGCAAGGTCCAAAAAGAGACAAAGCCCTAACTTAAGGGAAAGTCAGGCAGCCAAGTAGCTCTCCCTAGGTCCTCAATTACACCCTCCTTTTCCAGATAGGGTCAAGCTTGATCTCCTTTCTGGGGCAGCCAGGGAGGGATCCTAGAAAAATCAGACTGGTACAAATTGAGTAAAAACCGGAAAGCTATCCATTGGCCCAGCAATATATCCTTCTCGAAGGAAGTTCACCCTCCCAAGCCACCTTTATCAATAGCTACGTCGCCCCCACCCTCCTGACGCCCGGAGCTCTCCAACACACCCATCTAGCATGGCCCATCCCTACAGTTCCATGCACAGGACAAGCGCTATGCATCAAAGGCTGAGTACCTAAAAAGTTCAGAAGACCAAGCCTTAGCTCTCGAAGGGTCGGTCCCAAGAGCAGCGAGGCCGGATGAGAAGCTGGAAGGGGATGCACAAACTCTGGCCAGCCCCACCCCCCTAAATCTCCTACGGCTCGGCGGCTGCAGAGTGCCGGCAGGAGCAGAGGAAACGCTTCCTCATTCCAGAGGCTGCGACTCACGGACATCGGCGCCCGCCTCCCACTGCCGCCCAGCTGGGGACACGGAGGCCCAGGGCAGGGGAGTTTTCTAACACTCCCACGGACCAGCCTTTCTCCTACGTGCTCCCAATCTGCGCCTCCTAAAAGGAATCCACCCGACGGCGGCAGTGCACAGGATCTAGCCTCTGCCCAGGATCCTGGGAGGCTCTTAGGTCCCATCCACCTCTCCAGGCCACGGGTGCAGCACTGTTAAGCAGAAACGGTTGCCGGGATATACGCAGGAGTCCCGGGTCCTATACTTTCTCTGCTTGTTTAGATGTCAGTTTGCCGCTCTGCGAAATGGGGGTGAGCCAAGAGGAGAAGGAGCCCGCGCAAGCGCACTCACCACTACCGCGGTGACAGGCTGGCCCGGGGTGTAGGACATTTCGACCGAAATCTGACAAGGCGACAGCGCCCGGTGAGACCCCCAGCGAGAATGCCTGCGGCCGCACCCTCCCTGGTTAACAAAGGGCAGCCCTGCTCAGCCCGCCCCCTCATGAATACTGAAGAAGTCTCTTAGCCAATCAGCATCTGGAGCGCTGTTGGGCTTTCGGGAGTCCCGCGACTTGTGCGCTGAAGTGGGGCGGGAGCGGAGAGTGCCCGAGGCGCAAGCGTGGAAGGGCGGGGCGGAGTTTGTGCGCCTGCGCAAACCGAGCCCTCCCAGCAGCCTCCAGCGCAAGATGGCGGCGCGGGATTCTCCGCTCTTTCCTGCCTGAGGGAACACGAGGGGCTGTGGGCCGCTGCGTTCCAGGTAACTCGGCGAGCCTGTCGGGCGTGTGCTGATGTGCTGCTGTCCCGGGCCGGCTCGAACCTCAGCTTCGGCGTGCCGTCGAGGTCAGAGGCCCCAGGCACGCTGTCGGAGGTCCCAGGGGGAGGAGGCGCCGTGCGCTCAACTCGCCGGGCTTCGGGCACCACTTGTAACTTGGTTTTCTCCACAGTTCCGCGTGAGTCCGCGAGAAGGAAGAAGCGGAGCCCCGGCGGGTGCGATGGCCTCGGTGGTGGCCAAGCGGGAAGGGCCGCCGTTCATCAGCGAGGCAGCCGTGCGAGGCAACGCCGCGGTCCTGGATTACTGCCGGACCTCAGTGTCAGCGCTGTCGGGGGCCACAGCCGGCATCCTCGGCCTCACCGGCCTCTACGGCTTCATCTTCTACCTGCTTGCCTCCGTCCTGCTCTCCCTGCTCCTAATTCTCAAAGCGGGAAGGAGGTGGAACAAGTACTTTAAGTCACGAAGACCTCTCTTTACAGGAGGCCTCATCGGCGGCCTCTTTACCTACGTCCTCTTTTGGACATTCCTCTATGGCATGGTGCACGTCTACTGAAAAATGAGGGCAGGGGTGACTTTTCAAACAGATTGGCAAGACACTTGCCAGAATTAACACCGTGTAGACTTACTTAGTTTTTAAATTGTTCGAATTCGCTGCTTGTTCTGTACTGTTATAATTTATATCTGAAGACAGAGCCTGTAATATTATTCTTCAGATTAAATGAAGTATGACACCTTATCGTTCTTTCTTACCTTGATGCTTAGCCAAGCTTTGAAGTCGCCAAGATTTGCTCCCTGGAGAGCAGGTACAAGGCTACAACCTGTACATTTTTGGGGGGGTTACACCTACTAAGTCTAAAGGGACCGCTAGGGCTTACATGAGGGAATTTAACGTTAACATCTTAAGGACTGATAACAGTTCGTGTTACTAAGCTTTCTCTATGTACAGGCATTGTGTGTTTTAATTCTAGCAATAGCAACGGAGATGTTACTGTTAGTGAGAACCTGAAGCACAGAGAGGTTAGTAGTCTTTGTCAGAGGTGGCTCATCTAGGAGGGGGCAGGGCTGATATCCAGTTAGTTGCAAGTCTGTTTGCTTATGCTGTATTGGATGAGACTACTTCTCTAGCATCCCCTCCCACTAACCACTGCTTTCTGGTATGAGTGAACTCAGTTAAGTTCCAGTTACACCTGGTCTCAGCTAGTAACAAAAAAAACGCAAACTATTTTTCTAAAGTGTGTCCTATGGCGATTAAATAGGTTATTTGGACATTTAATCAGAAGAGTTTGTTTCAAGTGTAGTGCCTCTGATCATATGTTCATTCGTAATCCTTGAGAGGAGGGTTTTAGAATGAAATACATGTTTAACTGAAAAATAAATAATTGTTTTAGACTTGTAATGAACATGTTGCGCATGGAATTTATAGTCTTAACTGG
>NW_022196911.1:68589091-68601587 GCF_008632895.1 Mastomys coucha | reverse complement strand
GGGGTGGCGTTACCTAGTTTTACAGATAACATAGATGCCATGAAAGAATATACAGAAGCACCAGGTCTGGACTAGGTTTGGGAATGAAGTCAAAGAATGCTTGAGGGAATAACATAATATCTCAGACTAGAAAGCTAAATAACAGATAAAATAGGAAGAAGAGAAGCCAGGCGGTGGTGGCGTTCGCCTTTAATCCCAGCACTTGGAAGGCAGAGGCAGGCGGATTTCTAAGTTCAAGGCCAGCCTAGTCTACAGAGTGAGTTCCAAGACAGCCAGAACTATACAGAGAAACCCTGTCTCGAAGAAAAAAAAAAATAGAAAGAAGAGCCACAAAACAGGAGGTAATCCTGACCTGGGTCGTAGAAGGCCCAGGGAGGAAATTGGCCTTGATTGGAAATTGTAGGAACAATGTGTAATGGCTCCCCACCTCCTTTTTTGTAAGATACAAAAAAATGAATTTAAGGCCTCTTTGTCAGACTGTAGATGGTCTGGGCCTGGGCACCCAGGCCTGGATCCTGTTTCAGTTCTGGGCTTGCATCACAGCTTTACCTCCCTGTCCCAGAGTGCCCACTTCTAAAGATGCTGTGATTAGGGACTTTAATCCCCAGCCCAGACACCTGGAACAACTCATGTTCCACCTTTATTTTGGGTCCCTGACAGGATAGCTGGTGGCAATGAGGAAGGGCAAAGGCAGCAATGACCCAAGCCCTTTCATGGCCGATTGTCACATTATAGGATCCAGGGTATCGGTTTCTTGTTGGCCCATATCATGATGCTCCCAAAGGTATGAAATAACACGTAGGACAATACTAGATGGCCCAGTTAAGGCTAGGGACTGACACACAAAGAATGCATCAGATCCTGGAAGATGTAGGATCTTCCAGGATCTGTAGGACCAGAGTAGGAAGGAGCCCTTGGGCTAAAACTGTAGCCAATAAGCCAAGCAGTGCCCAGAAAGCAATAGAAGTGTTTCCCTAAGTTTAGGAGTTAGAGTTCCTGAGTTAAAAGCCTGGTTTCACCTGTGGAGGCTGTAATTGAGATCAGGAGTTCAAGGCAAGTCTGGGTTGCAGAGGAAGACCCTGGGGATTTAGTTGGTTGTTTTTGTTGGATTTTCTTATTTTGTTTTTAAATATAAGCTGTTTTCCATAAGATGGATGAGCTGCCTTATATCAGGGTTATGCAGAAGACAAGAAGTGTAGGGGTACTCAGCAACTTTGGCAGAGTGGGCAGCCCTGTGAGAGACTGTAATAAGATCCCTGGTCTTTTTTTTTTTTTTTAATTTATTTATGTGTATGAGTACACTGTAGCTGTACAGATGGCTGTGAGCTATCATGTGGCTGGTGGGAATTGAACTCAGGACCTCTGCTTGCTCCAGGCCCGCTCGCTCCACCCTGCCCCACTCCGGTGTAATACACTGTAGCCGTCTTCAAACGCACCAGAAGAGGGCAGATCTGATCACGGATAGTTGTAAGTCACCATGCAGTTGCTGGGATCCGAACTCAGGACCTTCGGAAGAGCAGTCAGTGCTCTTACCCGCTGAGCCATCTCACCCGATCCCTGGTCTTTCTAAGCCCCCTAGCACTCTATTTGGTTCATGGTGACAAGTGTAACCACTTCATGGTTAGGATTCACCACCCACCAGACTGGAAGCATGTGAGGGCAGGGGCTGTGCATATTGCTCACCAATACAGGATTTAGTCCAACACTTGACAAGAGCAGGACCTTGGTATTTCCTAGTTTACTGTTTTACCAGTTTACAACTAGTAAAAGGCATTGTCATTCTGATATAAAACCAAGCAGTCTGACTGCCCCCAAGCCACCTCAAAATTAGGAGGAACCAGCCAGGCTCTGCACAGCCATGACCATTGACCATCTTGTCTTCTAAACAGAGAAGCTGCATGCTGAGTTTGCTTTCACTTTCAGAAAGCAGGATGGTTGGTTGACATTCCCAGACAACCAAAGATGAGGGAGCAGCTAACCTTGAGAGCTGTTCTGCTCTGGACTCCACTAGCCCTTTCCCCGGTGGCAACAACTCTCTAGCCCTCTTTTTTTACTTATTTATTTATTTGGGGTTTTTCCAGAAAGTCTCTACATAGCCCTGGCTGTCCTGGAACTTGCTCTGTAGACTAGACTGGCCTCAACTCAAATTAACTTGTTCTGGGGCTGGAGAGATGGCTCAGCAATTAAGAGCACTCACTGGCTGCTCTTCCAGAGATCCTGAGTTCAATTCTCCACAAGCACATGGTGGCTCACAATCATCTATAATAGGATCTGATGCCCTCTTCTGGTGTGTCTGAAGACAGCCACAGTGTACTCACATACATAAAATAAAAATTCACTTGTTCTGCCACTCAGTGCTGGGGTTAAAGGTGTGCACCATCACACCAGACTAAAAATGTTATAATTATACTTTATGTGTATGGGTGTTTTGGCTGCATATAGATCTGTGCACCAGTGCACGCCTGGAACCCTCAGAGCCCAGAACAGGACATCTGATTCCCTTGGAACTCTAATTACAGGAGGTTGTGAGCCATCATGTGAGTGCTGGGAATTGAACCTGGGCTTTCTGAAAGAGCAGCCAGTGCTCTTAACCTCTGAGCCATTGCTTCAGCCCTCCGCCCTTTTTTTCTTAGAAGGGAACTTCACTATCTGTTGCCCAGGTTAAAATTCCTGAAGTCAGGTGACCCGCCTCCACCTCCCACGTGCTGAGCCTACAGGTGTGTGTGTACCATCTCACCCAGCTACCAGGCCCCTTCTGATGCTTACCATCTGCAAGGGTTCTGCATGTCGTGGGGTACTTTTCAGAGATAAGCTCCCTGGTGTCAAAAGAAGCATCCAGATATCCACAGAATAGAGGAAAGTGAGCCTGCTCCCCAGCCCCGTATTTAAATGTGTCCCAGGTCTGGTTTTGACAGGGAATTTGGTCTTAGATCATTTTCTGAAGGAATGGCCAGGTAGCCAGATGCTCCTCAGAAAAATGAAAGGGTTCATAGAAAGGGATGTCTTTTTCTTGTTTCAAAAACAAACAACAACAACAAAAAAAAAAAACCAGGGTCTCACTTCCTAGCATAGAACTAGCTCCATTGACTGGACTGTCCTCAAAGTCAGAGATCCGCCTGCCTCTGCCTCCCGAGTGCTGGGATTAAAGTTGTTCACCACCATGCCTGGCTACTTCTATGTTTGTGGACCTTTAAATTTTGAATTAGATTAGTTATTACCTTATCAAAACGTGTGAATTAAAAAAAAAATGAGCATGCTGCTGTTTTCCAAGTGGAGATGGGAAGCCAGGTGTAGGGGCTTTAGTCCCAGCACTTAAGGGACAGGCAGTTTATCTGTGAGGCCAGCCTGGTCTGTATAGAGAGTTCCAGGATAGCCCGGACTGCATAGAGACCTCCTGTCTCAAACAAAAACTGGTGGGGATGGGAGAGGGACCCTTTTGGCCTCAGGGCAGCATGTTTGGCATGTTAATGCCAAACTGGCATTAACAACAGTGTGCTTGCAAGTCACTTTGGGAACTTGGAGGAACTCATGAGGAAAGGATTAAGGAGAGAGGCCTGCAACCCTGCATTTTCATTAGGCTCTCTGGAGAGTGGGTGCTGGTCCATGGACCTCACTTTAGGTTCCGTGAAATGAAATGCAGTGGGAGAAGGAACTGGGACACAGGTCAGGGACAGCCTTTCAGTGAGAATTATCCTTTATCTCGTTAGCTCATCAAGGCTGGGCTTCTGAGAGCAGGAAGGAAGTCAGACAGGGACCCCAGCACCACCAAGCAGCTAGAGCTGAACCACACAAGTCCATCTCTCACCCGTGCAAGTCACTATCCCAGAGCTACCCAAGGCTTCCAGTAATGGCTGACTTGCCTTTCCTCCCCAGTCTTACATAGGAGCCGGGAGAGTTTGCTCTCCCCTTAAGCTTTTTTCCAGGTGCCTCCTTGGCCAGCTTTACATTTTACATCTGGGGCTGGAGCTAAGTGTCCCCTGGATGTCATCCAATAGTTTTTTTTCTGAGCAACCATCTCTCTCTGCAGGGATCTGTCAAAGTCTTGGCTAGAGGCTGGAGGAAGGCCAGGCTGGCTGGGCTGACTGTGATATCTCTGGTGAGAGCTAACATGTGTTCCCTCCTACCCTAGAGCCAGGTTAGCATCTCCTTTAAGTCTCTCAGGTCTAAAGTGCAGCATGCACCAATAAATGTGTACTGCCTGTATAAATAAACGAATGTCCACCTGGGCTCAGAGTCAGGAACAGAAACCAACCACTGAAACCCCAGGCCTGTCCCTTCCCTGAGGGCCTGCCCCAGGGCCTCCTTCCTGCTTCCTGAGCCACTTTAGCCACCAGGAGGCCTTCCATGAAACAAAGCTTGCAGCAGGATCCCACCCAAGCAGGGTGGAGTTGAAGGGCCTGTTCTCAGAAGCCTCATCCTGAGCAGGCACCACGGAGATGCCTCTCCCCAGTTCAGAGCTGTGGCTTGTCCTGGCCCAGTTCTCTTTGAATCTGTTCTCTGCCAAGAGCTCCGGCTATGTCTTCACCGTTTGCAAGATCTGTGACTGCTTCATGTTTACGATGGCATTCTCCTGGAGGCCAGACCTTGAGGGAGGCAGAGAGCAGGCAGTCAGGAACTCTGGCAGGCATGGCCTTTCTCTGTCAGTGACCAGGAAGGCATAGCCGAGGAGAAAGAACACTGTCCAAGCTGCAGCTCAGATGCATGACGGTGTTCATGCTGAGGACTGGGACTCTCAGAGTCTCCCACAGCAATAGGGGGCTGTGCTAGACAAGCAAAGGGGGACCTGCAGGTAAGGAGCTCACGTGACCAGGCAGTGACAGCTCCCCCGATGGCTCTACGTAGGATCCCTCGGTCTGGCCTCACTGCTACAGCTCTCAACCTCCACCTTTCTATCTTTACTCTGCTCCATCCCAGGCTATTTCTCAGCTTCTTGCCTACCCTGACCCAGCTCCCAGCTGGAGAATGCCCAACCTTAGCAAGGAAGGAGAAAGGGACTGGGAGAAGGACCGTTCTAGGACTGGGAGACTCCTGGAGCGAATCCCAAGTACACCCTCTGCAGAAGCCAGCCCCTCACCTGGCAGGCTCAAAGAGCACCTGGCAGTTGCTATTCTGCTTCCTGCCACTCGGGGCCAGTTCTTGGGACTGCTCATCCTGATGAACCCTCTCCAGCGGCTTGTCCTCTGGCAGCTCCTGCTCCATCTCATTGGCCTCAACCTCAACATTGGCTTCCTCCTTCTGACCCCTGGGTAAGATATGGCCACAACCTTCTTGGAGCACTGACAGAATTGTACCCCCAGTTGAGCCAGACTCTTTCCTCCAGCAAAGCAGCCTTCTGGGGCAATGCATACAAACCACACAGGTCCATCCTGCACCCATAGTCCAGGTTGCTGGGGCTGAGGAAGCACATGCTGCCTGACCCAGTTCTACATTCTGGTTCCAGATGGTCCAGAATTCCTTCTCCCCCTTTTCCTTCCTGTCACCACAGATCCAGCACCCTCCCATGCTGCCCAATGTTCAGATGCTAAATGCACATAGACACACATTTTTTTCCCTCAACCCCAGGCCTCTAAGAACAGAGTCCATTTTTGTATAAACCAGTGTTCTCATCTCAGAGAAACTGAAGCCCAAAGAAAGAGGCCTGGGCCATGTCTAAAACTGTTATGTAACCTGGGGAGACTTCTTCCCTGGGTCTTCTGAACCAAGTTCAGTCTTATGAAGCAGGTCCTCATAGCATGCCACATACACATCCAACCCAGGACCAGCCAGATGGGGCTCTAAGGCAGGGGTTGGGGGAGAGCCTCTCGGGCCACAGAGAGGAAGGTTAACTTACCTCACTTTCTCAAACTTCTTGTCTCGGTAAAACTCACTCTTCCTGATGAGGTAGATAAGTACCAGGTCACAGAAGAAAGCACCCTGGGAAAGAGTTGGGAGCTATGACTCAGAATCCTAGCTTCATACTGCTTGGAGCCTGCAACAGCTCAGGAGCAGAGAACTACATGAAACATGAAAAGATGGCCCAGAAAGGGGTGGTATCCAGAACAAAGCCACTCCATGGTAGGTACAGGTTAGATTGGGACAATGCTGTCTGATTCCATGGGTCAAGTTCCCCCTCTCTGCCCAGACCAGGTCTGATAATGTCAACGTGCATTTGCTAAGAATCTACCATCAGCCGGATGTGCACTGGTGTGCCTGAAGGATATGGACTACAGAGACCTGGGACTCCCTATGCTGCTGGAGACAAGTGGATTATGATATGGCGCCACTAGCCCTGTGATGGAAACAGGATCGGGAGTGGGTGGAACACAGTATTCACTCAGCCTGGGGAGCAGCACCCAGGCTATCTCGAGAGCTGAATTGAAGGCCTGGGATTGCCTTGCACAGGGAGAAGCAGGCTGGTCATCACCTGTAAATGCTACAGGGCATGTATGGGAAGAGCAAAGGATGCTTCTGGTGGGAGTGAGAGCCAGCGTGTCTAAGAATGCTTTTAGGGATGCTGGTCTTAGTCCTTTATGGGGAGGCATGACAGTGGCAGTGTAATGGTTCAGGAAGCCCTCTGGTACCCTGGCTGACAGGGATGCTACAGCCCTGGTCAAGGGAAGACAGGAAGCCTGAGCTAACCCAGTTGGGGCCAACTAATCACAGGCCTCAGAGCAGAGCGTGTCGTGTGTAATGCCTGCCTGCTCGCTCTACCTTTAGTGCAGGGATGGAGGTATTGTTCTTGAAGGCAGAGGAGCGCCCCAGTGGAGCATGCATGTTTTCCTCAGACTCCAGAAATGTGATTTATCAACCTCTGGATACTACTCCTCTCAACCTTTACCACCACCCTCTGCTGCACCCATTACCTTCATTCCATGACTGTGTTCTCAGACTTCCAGACTTTTCCTACATTGTAAGAGACCTACGCATGCACAACACAACCAGGGATCCTAAAAATGACTGCCTTAGTCATAAATGCGCCACTTGGGAACCACTGTTTGGTTTGGTTTGGTTTGGTTTGGTTTGGTTTGGTTTGGTTTGGTTTGGTTTGGTTTGTAAGACCAGGTTTCTCTGTGTATCCCCAGCCTAGACCAGGCTAACACCAAACTAAGAGATTTCCCCTGCCTCGGCCTTCCAAGTACTGGGATTAAAGTTGTCCATCACTGCCCATTACAGATCATTCTTTTTGTTTGTTTGTTTGGTTGGTTGGTTGGTTGGTTGGTTGGTTTTGTTTTTCAAGACAGGGTTTCTCTGTATAGCCCTGGCTGTCCTGGAACTCACTCTGTAGACCAGGCTGGCCTCCAGCTCAGAATTCTGCCTGCCTCTGCCTCCCAAATGCTGGGATTAAAGGCGTACGCCACCACCTTAGAGGTCACTCTTAATCCTTGTCAAGACAAGTTTCTCACTCTCAATGCAAAGTCAATCCTGGATCCTGATAGAAGATCCTTCCTTGGCTGCTTGGGCTGCCCAGGCAGAGGGAAGAGGCTTCAGGAAGCCATGGCAGGGAATTTCCTGTGTTGGCATGAACCCCTAACAATGCCTCACATATTTAACCTCCTCTCAGAAGCACCAAGGAATTATCATCTGCAGGAAGCCCTTCCCCACACTCCAGCCATTTTCTACCACAGAAGCCACCCACCCCAAAAGATTATAAGACTGTCTCCCCTGCCTCTCATCCTTTGAACTACAAGTTCTCAGCTGGAGACCCTTTTTTGAGCAACCCAGCTGTGAGGAGGGGCCTACTGACACTTAGTGAATAGAAATCAGGGAGGGATTCTTAAACACAGTGCACAGAATACCCCCAAAGCAAAGAAGTCCCTGGCCCCAACTGTCAACGGTGCCCAAGCCAGCCCAGCCTAATCAGTTTCCCATTACCAGAACTGAAATGGAGATTTTTAGACACAAGATCCCAAAGATCCTAACCCACAGCAGGACTAGAGGATGATCCACCCGTGTGCCACACTCCACTCAAGCTCACAGCCAGGGCTTACAGGCTGTCAATGCCCTGTGTTCGGGGCTCTGCATGCCCCTCCCAGGCAGTTAGTGACTTCCCTCTCCCTAGGAAGCCAGCAAGGCAGGGGAGAGATACTCACAGCACCCATGAGCGCCAGCCCAGAACCAATATTGATGACTGTGGGGATGATGTTGAATTTTCCTGCCTGCGAGACAGAAACAGACTGATGAGTAAGGCAGGGTGGACCGCTGGATCCCCAGGGGCTCTCCAGCCTCCCTGACCCAGCAACCCCTAGACACTGGAATGAGAAGATCCACATACCTTGCCGTTAACTATCACATCAAAGCGGATGCCGTAGGCTTTCATCAGGTCACGAAACTCTACCCCATTAGGGTCACGGTAATACCTGGCAAACCTGGGAGACAGGGCCCAGGAGAAGCTCATCCGCCTGTACCTTTACAAAGCTTTGGGGGATTCTCAGCAATCCAGGACCCTAGAGTTGCTCTCAGAGTGTGCTCAGACCTGCTCACTGAGGCAAGTACAAAGACGGGACCTTCCCAGCATGCTTAGTACCAACCCCTGGACCCCAAGAACACTGGTGGACTTGACCCAGCAGAGGATACAGAAGAGAGTCAAGGTCACCAAGTAGCACAAAAACAGTCGTTACCTGAAGTTGTACCCAGAGGAGATGGATTGTGTGTGTTTGTTGTCCAGACGGTTGAAATAATAGTGTGGGTTGCAGCTGGAGGCAGCTTTATCAAGGTCACAGTTCCATTCTATATGGATTCCTATCACACCACCCTGGATACAAGAGATAGGGTGAGTGCTAGAGTCATCCGTAGATGGACAGAAGTCACAGAGTGGCCCTTTAGGAGAGCCACACCAGTCAGCCAGAGGTCTGGCAGGACCACACTTTACACACAGATCAGCAGGTGTCTATACATTCCTTACAATTGTTTCTGGTGATGCCCTGGGGTCAGAAAACAACCTAGCAGGTGCCAAGTCAGCCCCACTCACCCACCCCAAGTCCCACTGAGTGCCTGACACAGCCAGGCCACATGTCACAACTAATTCTGAAAAAAGTGAGCTCCTGAGGACAAGTGACAATTCAGGATCACCCTGGCCCTAAATGCCTCTCCATCCTTCTCAATGCAGCACCCGGGTCTCTGGGGAGGACTCCTTGAGCACACACCACCCACCTTCAGAGCTATGTCCTGGAAGTCAGCTCCTGCCCAGCGGACAATGGATCCCAGTCGGAAGATGGGACAGTAGAGATTCGTGGAGCTGAAGTGACAGGTTTTCAGGAAATGTTTGTTGTCTGTTTCAAGCACATTGGCTCTGAAAGGAAGCCATGACGTGAGGGTGAGACGCTTTGCTGCTGGGCCCAAGTCCTTTGCAGGAGGCAATGGGTCCTTTGCCAGACATGACCTTACCCCTGCGAACCACCCCCCCTTCCTGTATCTTACTCCTCTCAAGAACAGAAACCACCCCCAAGCAGAAGAAAAGGCACCCCCGTTTATTCAGTCATGTATACACACCATCCACAGCTTTAGCGCAGCCACAGTGAGGGTCCTCAGCCCACCTCCCCCTCCAACGGCCAAGCCCCCACCTACTTGGAGAAGTTGAACTTGGGAAAGCGAATGAAGTTCTTTATGAAAATGGTGAAGCCTTCTGCATCCTTCAGGAGGGGATCCCTGAAAACCAGGCCAGGGAAGCCTGAGCAGGAGACCTGCCCCTGCCCTCTATGACTCCCCTAGAGCTACCGGAGCAGGGAGGCCTCTGGCCTCAGGTGGGACCCACTGTGTAAGAGAGACTGTGTGGGCAGCTCCTCTGGGACCACGCACTCACGTTGGCATGGACTTTGTCTCCACTGGGCACCAAGCAAAGATCTCACAGGTACCCCGGGTAGAGTTCCCTACCCGTAGACAACGACCAGTTTTCAGTCCTGCAAGAGGAGAAACAGGCAGTGCTGTGTGCCTTCCTGTCCATGTACCTTTGCCCTGCTCGAGCCCCAGCTACTCCAGGTCCTCACCATGTCCAGCTACAACAGACTCCCCAGCGTGACAGTCAGTGTCCTCAGAACACTCGCCATCCGGGATGCCTTCACGCTGCAAGGAAAGAAATGGGTCTGCTAAGGTTTCCCCCACCCCAGGACCAGTAGCCACAGATAGGACCAGGTTCTATCTGAGATAGAAGAGGGCTTCCCCATGGCCTGAGGCCACGTGCCCTTTGAAAACCTATTTCTCAGGCTGGCAAAGTGACTAGGTAGTTAAAAACATCTGCCATGAAAACCTGAGTTTAAACCCTGAGTTTAATCCCTGAAAAACATGGTGAAAGGAGAGAACCAACACACACACTCGCGCGCGCGCGCACACACACACACACAAATATGTAAAACTTAAAAAAAAAGAAAAGAAAATAAGAAAACCCATTTCTCTCCCAAAGCATGTGGTGATAGCTATACAACATCTTGACACCCTTAGAGCTAACCAAGCCCCTGCTTCGGGGGGACTGTCGCCACAGCCAAGGGCTTCCCAACCCTCCCACCACACACATGCCAAATCAAACCTCAGCACAGATGCCCTGCCGCTGGTTAGGAGTCACGATCAGGTTGGTGACCACGAAGAAAACGTTCTCCCCCTGTGGAGCCAGACAGACTTTGAGGAATCTCCTCCTGGCCTCTCAGGGAAGACTCAGCCTGGTGGAAAGTGGGTCCCTGTATGGGGTTGGGAGCAATAGGGGCCGCAAAACTGGGGTCATTGTCCATCTGTCTGATGAGCCTATACTTCACAAGTGGATATCTTTTACAGCTTCACAAACCCCAAGCATCTTACCCTATAGTTCTGTCCAGACTTCAGCCCTGATTCTACACCAGGGAAACTATGGGCAAGCTGGGGAGCTATTCTCAGGGGTGTTGGGATATCAGGGAGGGGTTCTCTATGCCAGGTCACTCTGGGCCCCATGTGGTCTCAACAGACACATAGACCACATAGACCATAGAACAAAAGAAGCCAGGCCTGGTGTAGAAAAAGAGACAGGGACGCCCTGGGAGAAAGAACCACCGGGCCAGGGTTTCTGTCTGCATGCATCCTAAGTCAGGGAGACAATTGATGGAGTTCTCTGGACACTTCCTATGTGACCCACCCAAGCCACACCTCACCAGCCCAGGTCATAGGGGCAGGTGGCAATCTGACCTGAGATGGAATGACAAAGTCTGCCACATCCCAGAGCCGTTCCCCAAGCATCGTGGTGTTGGTATAGGCCACCCCCTTGACTTTGGTGACCACAGCACTCTGCAGGGAAGTGTCAATGTCCTGATAACTCTTCTTTATCAGAAACACCCATCTGTAGAAATATGACCAACAGGCAGGCGTCAGTCACAGGACTGCCCAGGCCCAGGCTGGAGTGAGAACCATAGTAAGTTCTAGACTGGTGGGAGCAAGAGCTCAGGGGTTCACCTCTCCCACAAGCATGCATTCTGCAGTCAATGTGCTAAAGTTGGAGAGTAGACTGTTGAAGGCCATCTGGGTACAGGGTGAGATGCTATCTTTTAAAGAAAATCTGGGGCTGAAGGGTTGGCTTAGTGGTTAAGAGCACGTATTTGTCTTACAGAGCACCCTTTTCCATTCCAGGCACCTACATGGCAGTTCACAGCCACCTGTAACTCCAGCCCCAGTTATGACCTCAGGGATGGGAACCAGGCACGCAGATGGTGCACAAAGCTACATGCAGGCAAAACATTCATACACATAAAATAATAAAACTAGTGCATCTAAAAAAGAAAGGGGTGACTGCAGATGCTGGAGAGGATGTGGAGAAAGAGGAACACTCCTCCATTGCTGGTGGGACTGCAAGCTGGTGCAACCACTCTGGAAATCAGTTTGGCAGTTCCTCCGGAAATTGGACATAGTACTACCTGAGGACCCAGCTATACCACTCCTGGGCATATACCCAGAAGATGCTCCAACATGTAACAAGGACACATGCTCCACCATGTTCATAGCAGCCTTATTTATAATAGCCAGAAACTGGAAACAACCCAGATGTCCCTCAACAGAGGAATGGATACAGAAAATGTGGTACATTTACACAATGGAGTACCACTGAGCTATTAAAAACAACGAATTTATGAAATTCGTAGGGAAATGGATGGATCTGGAGAATATCATCCTGAGTGAGGTAACCCAATCATGAAAGAGCACGCATGGTATGCACTCTCTGATAAGTGGATATTAGCCCAGAAGATCGGAATACACAAAGTACAATCCACAAACCACAAGAAACTCAAGAAGAAGGAAGACCAAAGTGTGGATACTTTGTTCCTTCTTAAAAGGGGGAACAAAATACCCATGGAAGGAGTTGCAGAGACAAACTATGGAGCAGAGACTGAAGGAAGGACAATCTAGAGACTGCTCCACCTGGGAATCCTTCCCATATTCAATCATCAAATCCAGACACTATTGTTGATGCCGGCAAGTGCTGGCTGACAGGAACCTGTTATAGCTGTCTCCTGAGAGGCTCTGACAGTATCTGACTAATACAGAAGTAGAGGCTCACAGCCATCCA
>NW_022196911.1:68582768-68588706 GCF_008632895.1 Mastomys coucha | reverse complement strand
TGGGACTCATGGCTCCAGCAGCATATGTATAGCAGAGGATGGCCAAGTCGGTCATCAATGGGAAGAGAAGCCCTTCGCCCTGTGAAGGTTCTGTGCTCCAGTGTAGGGGAATGCCAGGGCCAGGAAGTGGGAGAGGGTGGGGTGGTGAGCAGGGGGAGGGGGAAGGGAACAGGGGTTTTTTGTTTGTTTGTTTTTGTTTTTTATTTCTTTTTTCTTTTTTTTTGAAGGGGAAACTGGGAAAGGAGATAGCATATGACATGTAAATAAAGAAAACAACAACAATAATAATAAATATGCTTATTTCACTCATTAAATAAATAAATTAAAATTAAAATTAAAAAAGAAAGAAATTGCTGGGTGGTGAGGTAGTCCACCCATTTAATCCCAGCACTTGGGATACTGAGGCAGCCATGTCTCTGTGACATCCAAGGGAAGAGGGGTTACCTAGCATGTGTAAGGCCTAATAAAAGCAAATTAAGTCTTGTGTTCTTTTAGACTGAAAGCATAGTAGGGCCAACAAGATGGTTCAGGAGATAAGGGCTCTTACCTCTGAGGCTGAAGTTCTGAATTTAATCCCACACGCACGACAGAAAGAGAGAACAGACTCCCACATGTACACTATGACACATACTTACCCATACACACATATAATAAGTAAATTAATAAAAAAAAAAATCAAAGGACTGAAGAGATTTCCCAGTGGTTAAGAGCACTTACTGCTCTTGCAGAGGACCTGGGTTCAGTTCTCAGCTCCTGCATCAGGTTATTCACATCTACTTATAACTAAAGCTCCAGGGTGTCTAACACCCTCTGACCTCCATGAGCACCTGCGCACTGTGCACATATACAGCCTCATACACATAGATAAAAAATAATGCTGCAGGGCATATCTTTAATCCCAGCATTCAGGAGGCAGAGGCGGATGGAGCTCTGAGTTTGAAACCAACCTGGTCTCCTGAGCAAGTTCCAGAATAGCCAGAGCTACACAGAGAAACCCTGTCTCATAAAACAAAACAAAACAACATACACACCAAAAACAAAACAGCAGAAAAGTTTGGTCTCTTCAAATTAAAAACATCTGCACATCAAAGGACCATGTCATGGAAATATGCTGAGGCTGGCCTCGAACTCACAGCAATCCTCCTACCTCATCCTCGAGAGTGTTAGAATTATAGGTGTGTGCCAGCCTATAATCTCACACATTTCTAAGAAGATATATATGATTAAATTGTGTGTGTGTGTTCATGCGTGCGCACATGCCTATGTGATTAAATTGTGTGCACGTGCCTATGTAATTAAAGTGTGTGTGTGTGTGTGTGTGTGTGTGTGTGTGTGTGTGTGTGCACGCACTAGCCTGTGTGTGTTTGAGTGTGTTTGTGAGGCCAGGTACAGTTGGAAGTCAGAAGAGCCAGATTCTCTGGGGCTGGAACTACAGAGGGTTGTAAGCCAATGAGTTGGGAACTGAACTAAAAGAACAGCAAGCATGCCGGAAAGACAGACGTGGCTCAGAGATTAAGAGCACTGGCTGTTCTTCCAGAGGTCTTGAGTTCAGTTCCCAGCAACCACATGGTGGCTCACAACCATCTATACTGGAATCTGATGCCCTCTTCTGGCATGTAGGAATATATGCAGACAGGATACTGTATAATAAATCTTAAAAAAAACAAACAAAACCGGCAAGCACTCCTAACCATCCAGACTTCACAACTTCACTCTGGCCCCTAAAAAGATATACTTTGAAAATGAGGTGACCATGGCTGGGCGGTGGTGACACACACCTTTAATCCTAGTACTTGGGAGGCAGAGGCAGGTGGATTTCTGAGTTTGAGGCCAGCCTGGTCTACAGAGTGAGTTCCAGGACAGCCAGGGCTATATAGAGAAACCCTGTCTCGAGAAACCCTGTCTCGAGAAACCAAAAGAAAAAAAAAGAAAAGAAAAGAAAAGAAGAGAAGAGAAAAGAAAAGAGGGTGTCAAATGCTAAGCACAGTGAGGCTAGCACAGAGCAAAAGCTCCACGCACATAAATCACTAACTCGTAGTTAGCTATCAGCCAGCTTAACCATTCTTGGTGAAGCTGGGGAAACGAGTCAAAGAGGTCAAAGGAGGAAGAAGCCAGTGCCCTGTCATGCTATGAGTGCATGCATGACATGCTGGCTCTCTCCAGGGAGTCACGAAGGTGTCAACCAACATGTGTCCATTTCCTCATTTCTGGGGCAGAGTTGGAGAGAGACTGAGTCCTAAACTGTCCCATTTACAATGTCCTCTAAGAAAGTTGTGATATGTTTTGTTTTGCCTTCTAGCCATTGTCGTCGTTGTTTTTCAAGACAGTTTCTCTGTAAGAGCCTTGGCTGTCCTGGAACTTGCTTTGTAAACCATACTGGCCTTGAACTCTCAGAGATCTGCCTACCTCAGCCTCCTGAGTGCTGGGATCAAAAGTGTTCCCCACCATGCTTGGCTCGAAAGTTGTGATTCTTGAGCGAACCTTTCATTTTAGCAGAGAAAACGCTGGTCCAATTCAAAACAGTAAGCAAGCGTTCAGCATTCATGTATTCATTTCATACAGATTCCCAAGTGAAATGTCACATCACAAGTGTGACATCGAGTCGTGGCATCCCCAGACTTCAGACACTGAGCAAATGACCAATCAAAATGTCTTATGGAAATGCCAGGGAGGGAGGCAGAGGAAGAACTCAAATCTGGACCTGGAGTGATGCTAACTGAGTGGGGAAGGAAAACTATGGTGGCTGAGGACCAGCAGCCCAAAGGTCCTGAGGTGGGAAACTGCCAAGTGCCTTGGAGCTAAAATCCAGCAAACAGTGAGAATGCAGCTATTACCCACGCCTATAATCACAGCACTCCCGAGGTAAAGGAAGGAGGATTTCAGAGTTTGAGGCCAGCCTGCTCTACTGAGCAGTTCCAGGATAGCCAGGGCTACACGGAGAAACCCTGGGGGGGGGGCGCCTGGGAGGGGCGGGGAAGCAGCCATTAGAAGGCAGCAAGACTAGGCCAGGACTGCCCTCCCAGGAGCAATAATCGCACATCATTTAATGAGGAAAGGAAAGTGAATCACAGCTGTCCGCAGTGGCTGCCTGCCTCTTTCCACCCGTGCCTTCTTTTCTTCTTAGGAGCAAGGGAGCCCTCTAACCAAGCTGTTAAATCCCCAACAAACTGCCCGTGGGCTGGTAGACCCGTAGTCTGCAAGATGAGATGGCAACAAGGGAAAACAGTTGAGCATCTGGACGCTGGAGAGACTGCCCCTGATTCCCGTGAGCTAACCCTGAGTTCCAGAACATGCCAATCTCATGAGCTGGCCCAACCAAGAGTAAGCCAGTAATGCTCAATGCTTATAAATAACCTGCTGGGTGCTTGGGCCAGCTGTCAAGCCGGACACAGGGAGGCCTCTGGGGGGCAGCTGGAGCCCAGTGTCCTGGCATCCCTGCCTCTTGGTCATGGCTGTAACACTGGAAGCTCCAGTCCTTGAAGAAAGGGCTCCTACAGACAGCTTCCAATCAAGGTATCCAGTTACTGTCGGCCACGTTTCACAAGGCAGTGTCCCCTTTTTACTTTCCCATCCTTATATCCAGGGGCCCTTTGAGGGCCGACTCTCCAAAGCCCCTGTATCTACACCTTCCCCTTCCCATTGCCCCTTGCTTCAAAAAGGTGCCCAAGAACTCACATGAGTAAGTACAACAGGATGGTGAGCTGCAACACCCGGTAGAGCAGCCCCACCTTCTTGCTCTTGGCGACCACGAACTTTGCTGTCTTGTAGTCGAACAGAGACAGCACGAACCCCTTCCAGGCCGCCTGGCCCATGCTTCCAGCTCACTCTGGCCACCGCCGCCTCCCGCTGCCCCGCAGCCAGCCAACGGAGCACTCTGTGCCCTGCCGCAGTCTCCAGGCGCGGGGCTCCAATGGGCATGAGCTGGAGAGCAGACGCGCAGACCCGGACGCAAGCACAGGGCAGCCAGGAGGATCCCCGCTGCCGCGGAGAGCCGGACTGCAGCGAGCGAGCGCCCAGCCTGGGATGAGGCCGCCTCCGCTGACACGGTGACACCACCCCGGCTGTGTCTCCAGCCACTGGCTGGTAAGGACAGTGCGCACGGAGTGAGGAGGCGAGGAAGAAGGAGAAGGTACTTTCCAAGGCGTCTCGCCCGCCCCTACCTCTTCCCATGGGAACCCAGTGGGGAAGTAGAGGCAGAATCCGGAAGGGACCCACAGCGCAGGAAGTATAGGAGGAGGGATAGACAGTAATGACTGGTTTCCCGATTGCCCTGGCCTCCCTACTCACGCTGTCAGACAGACCTATAAGTCCCTGGCTGCCTGTGTGTGCTGTAATCAAGGGGCGTTTCCACCGCTTCTATGGCTGCGGATTTAAACCCTACAAATATCTAGGGTCAGGGATCAGAGGTCCCAGTCAGGTACTGTGGGGTAGAGAGAGCTAGGGCACCAAGGCATGGGACTCTAACATATGTCCAGAGTCTGAATAGTTCCCAAAGAAAGAACCCAACGCCATCCTCTGAGGCTGAACCAAAATGGGAGAGAGAAGAGATGCCTGGGGCTGCTTTTTGGCACTTGTTATGGGCCGCCGTAGGTTGCCTATGGTGAGGAGCTGTAGGATGAGAGAGGATGTAGGATCCCATTCCTGTGGTATGGGTCTATATGCAGTGAGAGGCTGTGTGGTGAGCAATTACAGGGCTGTATATATGTATACTGGTGGGCTATGTGTGGGCATGGGTTATGTGGTGACCGGCTGTGTATGTACGGAGGGTTTGGGTGTGGTGAGAGTCTATGTGCCAGGGGCTGAGAGGTGAGAAACTGTGCACACTAACTGTATGCACCTGTGTCTAAGCACACCACCTCTCCTCCTGACCCTGGCCCTCTTGCCCAATGGGAAACTCACTCTCCGAAATGACAGACTCCAGAAGTCGGAAGAAACACTGAAGTCCACCAGGTATGATCTCCAAAAAAATAAGTTTCAGGGACCAGGTCCCTAGTTTTGCAACACAAAGGAATGACTATTTTTAAAAAAATAAATAAATAAAGACAAAATACCTGGACTTTGCCCTTGAATTTCCTATCCCTTCTAGGAAAGGGCATAGGGCTCTGCATTCTTGTTCCTAAAGTGTCCTTTGGAAACAATGTGTTCTTATAACTTTTCAAACTCAACCCAAGCAGTCCCTCAAAAAGGCTTATTTTTGTAAGTCCAAAGCAATCCTCACCCCCTACTCCAATCACCTCTGTCCCATGGCCCCAACTTAGTCCTACAAAACCTTTGTGTGTGTGTGTGTGTGTGTGTGTGATACAGGATTTCTCTGTGTCACAGCCCTTGCTGTCCTGGAACTTGCTCTGTAGACCAGGCTGACTTGGAACTCACAGAGATCTGCCCGCTTCTGCCTCCCAAAGGCGTGCGTCACTTTTCCAGGCTACCTGCAGAGCACTTTCAGTACCTGAGGTGACCTCACTTGTGCACTGTGCCCCCAGACAAGACCAGAAGCTCCAAGAGGTTGGGGTCCTTGCTTTGGATAATCCTATGTCCTGGGTGTAGCCTGCGCAGTCGTCTCGCCAGCAAGAAGACACGCGGACACTAGGTTCCTTCTGCAGCAACGTTTATTGTCTCCATCCATAGGGAAAAAAGGGGTCGAGCCAATAATCCGCACTGCTTATATACACCACAGTGCGGCGTGTCTGCCCATGATTGGCTGTTCGCTCATTACCCTACGTAACGCCCCAGAATGGGCTGTGACTTTTCACTCTACGCACATGTGCAAACAGTTATTTACTAGGAGTCGACAGCAGAAGTAGGAGCCATCTTGCCATGGCGAATGTCTCTCCAGCTTCACCGCTCCCCACATCTCCCCCTTTTGTTTTAGCTAAAAGGGAAGGCCAAATGTAGCAAGTCAGAGAGTGCTTTTGCTCTGCCAGGGCCCCTGTCTTAGGTC
>NW_022196911.1:68558134-68581645 GCF_008632895.1 Mastomys coucha | reverse complement strand
CTCAAACACTGGAAAGGCACGAAAGAGTTTACTCTTGTCTCCTCTAGACAAAAAGGAATCCGAACAGCCCATCAGTGCACAGCGGGGGGTGCACCCGGAAGAGTAGGCGGGTCAGCATGAAGCATTCCGCGGCTCTGATCTCCCTTTCACTTTAGATTCTGGAGAGGCAGCGAATGCTCATCTGGATGATACCTCTCTTCCTTATAGAGAGCCGCTTCTCTCTCTAAGTCCTCCTCCTCCTCCTCGGAGGGGCTCAATTCCTCAGAGCTATCAGGCTTGAAGAGCTTCCGTCTTGAAGCTCCATCTCTTTCTCTACTTTTCTCTCCCAGGGTGTACTTTCCCTTATCTCTCACTTCCGCAGGTCGAGCGGAAGGGCCTGTACTCTTGGGTATATCCTTTTCTCTCTTTCTCTCCCTTTTCTCCTGGCTAGCCTCCATTCTCTCATCTTTTCTCTCCCTTTTATTCTGGCTAGCTTTTACTCTCCCCTCTGTTTCTGACATGCTATCTTGTAACTCCTCAAGTGCCCCCGACGCCACAGAGGCGGGGCATTTCTCATCCTCCAGGCAAGAATGTATAACAAGCGCCATTAGCACGATTACCATGGCTTTGGCCGCGCTCTCTAACCCTGAGAAAGGGTCGGAGGAATTAAAATCAAGCAGCATGCCTCTCAGAGCCTACCCTGTCCTGCAGTTCGGAAACCTACCAGCTGTTGTAAGGTTCTCCCGGTGTCCCGGGTTTCGGCACCAGCTGTAGCCCGCGCAGTCGTCTCGCCAGCAAGAAGACACGTGGACACTAGGTTCCTTCTGCAGCAACGTTTATTGTCTCCATCCATAGGGAAAAAAGGGATCGAGCCAATAATCTGCACTGCTTATATACACCACAGTGCGGTGTGTCTGCCCACAGCGCGGTGTGTCTGCCCATGATTGGCTGTTTGCTCATTACCCTACATAGCGCCCCAGAATGGGCCGTGACTTTTCACTCTACGCACATGCGCAAATAGTTGTTTACTAGGAGTCAACAGTGGAAGTAGGCGCCATCTTGCCATGGCGAATGTCTCTCCAGCTTCACCACTCCTCACACCTGGGTCCAGCAACATGCTTGCTACATGCTAGGTCTGTATATTTATCAAATAACTAAACAGTCCTGCTCTCTTTTAAACATATTTGGACCTGCACCAGGTCCCAGTCACAACCCTGGAAGCTGAAGGTGTCCTATTTTCTGCCAACCTCCACCCCAGTCTCCCCCTCTCATGGCTCTCTAATAGCTGAAGGGGAATGGAGCAATCTCACACCCTTGAAGATACCCACCACCTGAAATGCTGCTCCAACATAAGGACGTGAAGTGGGAAGGTAGATGTTCCGAGCTGGAGAGCTGATGAGAACCTCCTGTTACATCTGACCTGAGAAACACTCTGAGAAATACTTGTCCATAAAGGATCCCGTAGCCCAGAGCGCAGCTGTCTGAAACATCAAGATGGTGTCATAGAAACAGAGATATCAGGTCTGACAATCTTGCCCTGATAAGAGCTTCATCTAAGGCAATGACAGCCACCAAAAATCGCCCTCATAGAGAAGAGCACTTCTCTTCCTATTGCTGAGGAGCCAGCAAAGTCTACAGCCCTTTCAGCTCAACCTCAGCATCGAGGGACAGCCTTGAGGTATCTGCACTTATGGGTTAAAAAGACTGAAGACCAACCAAACCTTTTTGAGGAAATGACATTCCTCCTTCCTGTATTAGCTAGGGCCTTTGGGACAGCATGTGATTTCTTACTGCAACTCTAGTGCTGGGGGTGGGCAGAAAGATACAGACCCTGGGGGTTCTCTGGACAGCCAGTGTAACTGAAACAGCTCAAGGTTCATTCAGAGGCACTGTCCCCCAAAAGATAGAGAACAATAAAGGAAGATGCCCAGTGTTCACTTCTAACCCACTTGTGTCATGTACACATACACATAAGTGAACCTGAATATACACAGTGAATACACAGACGTGGAAAGAGTGTGTGTGTGTGTGTGTGTGTGTGTGTGTGTGTGTGTGAGAGAGAGAGAGAGAGAGAGAGAGAGAGAGAGAGAGAGAGAGAGAGAGAGAGAGAGAAACAAAAGAGATCCAGAGGAAGGTCCCTGTGGTGAGCCTCACCACTTCCCAAATGGGGTTCCAGGTTTCAGTTAGAGCCTATTTGTTGAGAGACACCCTGGTGTTGTACTAAGGCCCCAAGACACAGAGCAAAGCCCACTAGATTGGGTCCAGCAGTAGAATTACTGTGTCCCACTATGTAGTCCAAGTCAGCTTCAAACCTGTACTCCTCCTGCTTCAGTTTCTTCGGCGCTGGGACTTCAGGCATGTACTCACACCTGCTTTCACCTACGGCTTCTATTCTTGCTCAAACCTTTACCGGGCACCTGTTGTAAACGTCCTGACAGGACAATATTTTAAAGAGATGCTTGCACCCTCCCTTAGACTATCAGACGACTGAAACTGGTTCCCAGGGCCTCTTCCCGGGGCTCTTATGCTGGGAGAAATGAAACCCTGAAACCTGGTGCCTGCTACAGGTGTCTTTCAGAAGCAGAATTCACATAGTTCTGACAGTTCCTCAGGCTACTTGTGGAAAAGACAGCAAGATTGGTAGAGGGCAGACCACACATACCTCCTGCATTCTTTAAACCTCTTGTTAGAGCCATGGAGGAAGGCTAGGGGTTACTGGATCTCTCAGCTTAAGCCTCACTGAATACATCATCCTCTGATTTCACTATAATTTATCTACTAGGTTTGTTGAGGACAGGTAGCCTAGGCTAGCTCCAGCAGAGCCAATTCTCTGACCCTGGCAACTCAGTAATCTACTATCTGCTACTGGAGGGGACAGAATGTCAGATACCTGCCCTCTGACCTGTCACAATGGCTACCCTGGATTTAGAGAGAAGTATCACTCTAACGTGCCCCCTCCACAAGCACTGGATAGCTAAAAGCAGGCTGCAACGTCTAATGGAACTATCCAGAAGCTTGAGAGACCTCGAAGGGTATTAGAGAGGAAAGGGTTGCCTCTTTCTTATAGTCACTAGCTGGTCATGACATCAATTTACTGTGTCATGCTCAGAGTAAAGATGCCTACTGCCAAATCCGAGGATTTGAGTCCAGTCCCTGAGCCCCACATGGTGGAAGGAGCACATGGTTCCTGATAGTAGTCTTCTGACTACATGAATACATGTGCCACAGCACAGGTGTGACATGCACATACATGTAAATCAACCAAGAATACAAATTTAGTTGAAAAAGAAGAATAAAACACCAGGGTCTGTTTAAGGAGTCAGGGCTGGTATGCTCTCCTGAAGCTAATGTTTCAAGTGTATGCCTGAGTCTGACACCAAAAGTAATGCCTACTATTCTCCTCCTCCTCCTCCTCCTCCTCCTCCTGTTCCTCCTCCTCCTCCTCCTCCTCTTCTTCCTCCTCTTCCTCCTCCTCTTCCTCCTCTTCCTCCTCCTCCTCTTCTTCCTCCTCTTCCTCCTCCTCCTCTTCCTCCTCCTCTTCCTCCTCCTCCTCTTCTTCCTCCTCCTCCTCTTCCTCTTCTTCCTCCTTTCCCTCCTTCTCTTTTTTCCTCCTCCTCCTCCTCCTCTTCCTCAATGCTGGGACTCAAACCTGAGGCCTAGAAAATGCTAAGCTCACACTGTCTGAAAGCCCCAACCCTAGCTCTCACCTGCTTTGAGGAACAATCCTCTTTGATTTTACCTAGTCCCATGTCAAGAGTCTTAGAGTCTTGACACAGTGCCCACAATGCCCTGGTAAAATGATCTTTGTCCCTACTGTCGTATTGAGAATTTCTGAGCATTCAATGCTTGCAGAGCCCTGATAAATGCTCTCTCCTACCTAGTGGAATCCTCACAGCCTCCCCCTCGTGGTTAGACTCCCCCTCAGAGGTTAGATGTACCCGTGACCATACTGTTTGTAGCCTCTGTGTCTGCAGTAGGCCCAGGTGCTCCCTTGCCATTGCCTAAAGATCCAGTGAGCCCAGCAGAAAGGTCCTTGCAAAGGCCACATCCCAAAGCAAGATCTGGATCATTCACTGGGGCTGTTGGCTCACACTCTTTGGCTGAAGGCTCTTTAATGTCTAGCATCCATTTCTGTCTTGCCACTATGGAGGGAGGCCATTGCTGAGGACAAGGTCTCACAGGCACTGTCTTCCTCCCTAGTTGGGTTGAGGTCCTCACTGAGGAAGAATTCTCCCCATGCTTTGCAGGGGGAGGGGAGTCAAGATACCTTGTGCAGCTCCTACAGACAGGAGCACTACCGAGTCCCTCTAAGTGTCATTCCTGGAGTCACATCAGGGGCCAGAGGTGAGGCTAGTCTTCAAGTTCCCTCCTTGCCTTCTTTTCACCTCTCATCCTTCCTCCCACAAAGTGCCCACCAAGCCCACTTTACAGTGAGCATAGTGTCTGGAAGTCCAGGACAGGCTTAGCATCCAGAGCACCTCTCTGTTTTACAAACCTGCATCTGGTTGGATGAGCTCGGACATACACTGCAGCGATGGGGAGTTAGGACTCAGATTCTACAGGCCTCTATTTTTCTATCATCTCCTTTCTCCTAAGAGCTGGCACTTTTTAAAGTCTATTTTGCATGTGGTTTGGACCGGCTCCTGGTACCATCTTGCGCAGTTGTGAGTCCTGGGACAGTCTCCAGTAGAAACCATGGTGACAAGGCTCATGGGATGGTTCAGCAGTTAGAGTAGTGGCTGCTCTTCCAAGGGTTCAATTATCAGTTCCCACCACTGTCTATAACTCCCATTCCAGGGGATCTGACACCTTCACATAGACGTACATACAGGCACAACACCAATGTACATAAAATAAAAATAAATTCTTTTTAAAAGGAAAGAAAGAAAAGAAATCATAGTGACACCACACAGAGCCCTGTCTCACTCCAAGGAAATGCACGGGGGGCTAGGGCCTGAGGCCTAGGGGCTGGATGTTGGGTGCTGATTTCAGCACATCTCCCCCACCACTCTCTCTCTCCCTAGTACAAATTCTACTGCACTGAGAAAATATCGTTGACCCACCATGGCTGACAAGGCTAAGTATCCAGGGACTAAATGTAGAAGATCTGAGTAGAAAATCAGGAGGCTCAATGTGGAAGATCTGAGTGGAAAATCAGGAAGTTCGATGTATTTAGGCGCTTCTAATTTCTATTAAAAACAAGCAACACATAAGATGATGCTTGCAGGCAGCTTAAGCAAATATAGGCACAGCTGGGGAATTCATTTGGTGTTGTGTCTTATGAATATTATGTCTGGTCATATGAAGGAGCCAAGACCCTCCCTGGCTTGGCTTTTCCCATGGAGATAATGTAGACAGGGCATTCCTTTCTCACCCTTGCTTCCAAATGTATTCACTTATGACAGTTTATTCAATTCTTTCCAGAAGGCTCCCATGTGGGAAGAACATTCTGCACTCTGCCCCATCCATATGCCACAGTAACTCTGCAACTTCTTATGCAGGCTCCCATAAGCATGGTGCCATGGGAGGCAAGAAGATAACCCCTCCATCAGGAAAAGCTCCCGGGAACTGGAGAGACGGCTCAGCAGTTAAAAGTACTTGCTCTTAAGCCGGGCGGTGGTGGCGCACGCCTTTAATCCCAGCACTTGGGAGGCAGAGGCAGGTGGATTTCTGAGTTCGAGGCCAGCCTGGTCTACAAAGTGAGTTCCAGGACAGCCAGGGCTACTCAGAGAAACCCTGTCTCGAAAAACCAAAAAAAAAAAAAAAAAAAAAAAAAAAAAAAAAAAAGTACTTGCTCTTACAGAGGACCCAGGTTTATTTCCAGCACGACAAATGGTGTCTCACAAACATCTATAACTCCAGTTCCAAAATATACCATGCCCTCTTCCGACTTCTGTAAGCACTAGGCACACAGGCAGCACACATACATACATGCAGGCAAAACCCTCATGCACATGAAACAAAACTTTTCTTTAAAGTGTGTGGGTGGGGGGGAAGAAAAGCTCCCTTTTCTCCAGGAGTCCAGCAGAAAAATACCAGCTGCGGGGGGGGGAGGGGGTGACTGCAGGGGAATAGCCAGTAGCATCACTGCTTCCACCAGTGGCTTGAGACAGTCACTTGATCATCCTCAGAAATTCCAAAATCTCCTCCTTACTTCAGCAAAACACCTTCTTCATAGACTGGAAGGAAACTGGAACCAAAGCACTAATGTCACACGACGCAGATCCTGGAGACAAGTTTAGATGCTGCTTCCACATAACGCTAGTTCCAAGACCCAAAGGAGGGAGGGGGCAGGAGGGAGGGAATTTGGAGATAAACTTAGATAAAGGTCTCTACAAGTGATGTAGCCCACCTTTAGTCTTGAGCAAATGGGAAGGCCCGGGGCCAAGTGTGGGAAAGGCATGGATGGAAGGATTTGCCAAGGGCAGTCTGTTCTTTAGTTGTCCCTTTGCTCTGGGAAAGCTAAGCTATGACCAACATAGTTCATAACAGGTATTTCTGATGCATGGGAGAACTTTTAATTGCCCTTTTTAAAAGTTATTTTTTTACATTATTTCTCCTCTCTCTCTCTTTCTCTCTCTCTCTCTCTCTCTCTCTCTCTCTTGTGTGTGTGCGCGCGTGTGTGCATGTGCATGTGCGTGTGTGTGTGTGTGTGTGTGTGTGTGTGTGTGTGTGTGTGTGTGTACACATGTTCAATGGTGCACATGAGGAATGTGTTGAATGTGTTCTCCTTTTCCGCCATGTACATTCTAGGGATGGATCTCAGCTTGTCAGGCTTCACAGGAAGCACCTTTGAAGAGGGCAAGAGGTCCTTGTACACACAGATAAGCATGGGAGAAGCCAGGAAAAGTGAAACTCACAGGCTTATCTCATCAAAGGAAGGATGATCTTCAGAGAAAGTTTACCAGTCCTCCTCATGAATGGTGGGAAAGAATACAGTTTACAGCCTGGTGATCTTTGCTATCTGTAGAGCCAGACTATACCTGTATACTCCAGAATTTATGCTTTGTTTATCACAGACCCTTTCCCCCTAAATCTTGAGCATTGCTTCAAAGTCCATTAAACCCATCCTTATGAGAGACATCACTTGTACTTTACAATAGCCTAAGAGGCTTCTATGTTATCTTGGGCCAATCCTAACTTCCACAGGCGTTATGTTTACCCCAGTCATTCTCTCTGGACCCTAAATCTTGAGCACTTTTTCTGACTCAACAGTACCCATCTTTATGAAAGAAGCCAGATGGACTTTATAAAGAATTTCAATGCACCTGGCAGTGGTGGTGCACGCCTTTAATCTCAGCACTCAGCCAGGAAGATCTCTTGAGTTCCAGGCTAGCCTGGTCTACAGAGTTAGTTCTAGGACAGCCAGGGCTACCCAGAGAACTCTAGCTCAAAAAAAAAAAAAAAAAAAAAAAAAAAAAAAAAAAAAAAAAGTCTTTAGTTTTGTTGTATTCACAGGGCTGAGTTAATTGTCATCTGAAAACGTTTTTTTCAAAGTTGTGCTGTGCTTAATAAGACTAAAATAAATGATCTGGGGTCAGACTCTAGAAGTTTGCCCCAGCACCAGCTAACATAGTTGGCTGAACCAGGTTTCACTCTTACCTCACCCAGATCATTTCTCTGCCAACCTTAGAGCCTGCAGGAACCCCCCAACCCCGACCCACTACACACCCTTCCCCACTGAGCCATCTCACAGAGCCCGAGTAGATTTGATTTTTTATTTTGCTTAATTGTACCCACGAAGGAAAAGGAAGCTTTATGCTGTGGGAAGCATATGTGTGACCACAAGCCATCTTAATTGACAGGTTAACATTTATTACTTAGCCTCTGTACCTGATCTGAGGAGAAGCTATACAAAGGTACCAAACACTCAGAAGCAGATATGACTGGCCGGGAGTGGTGACACATGCATTTAATCCCAGTGGAGGGAGGCAGAGGCAGGATGATCTTAGAGAGTCCAAGACCAGCAGCTCTACATAATGAGTTCCACAACAGCCAGAGCTGTAAAGACCCTGTCTCAAACGAATAAACAGAGAAAGATGTGACTCCCAGTTGAGTACAAAAAGGACAGAGATTTAAAGTTGAGTCAGCCGAAGCCACAAGGCACTGATGGCTCTAACATGGCACCCCTTAAAGAGATATTAGCATTTTTCTCCCTGCAGGGATTTCTCCCTGTGTGAAGTTTCTCTCATCCACCCCTGCTCCTAGTCCAGTCGTCTGGAATGGTAACAAACTCAGAATGAGTGTGAAATTCTCATAAAATACTACAGTTTCCAGACCCTCTCACACGATTTTTATGTCTCCTCGCCCTGTTCTGCCTCACATTCCCCCATAGAACCACACGTCAATCCAATCAGGTCATGTGCACCTTCTGTTGTTCTTCATTTTCGAACATCTGGAAAGGTGCCCAGATAAATCCCACCTCAGTCCTTCAGCTCCATCAGGCATATGCTCCCTTCTCTAAATTCCCCACCAGGATATGGGCAATTTAGGGCTCACTGATTTCTTGCTCGCTGTCACTAGTGGCCCAGATCCTCTGCACAGGGAGTGATGACTTCCATGAAGCAGGTAGTACTAAAGGCTTATATAACTGTATGGGGAAGAATGCATGAGCTTCCTTTAGCCTCTGTACTGAGGTGTGTGGTGTAAAATGAGCAGGCTTCATTTCTATGTGCTTCTTTCTCATAGAGGATTTCAACAGAGAGTCTGCCAAAGCCTGGGTTAGTCAGGACTCCGATTTGCAGAGCTAGCCTCTGACACTGTGCAATGAGGTACACAAACTCTGAGCTCACAATTGGAATCTTCCCAGACGAGACCTACATCCTTGTTACCTGGAGTGTGTGCCCAAACCACAAATGTCCCATGCTGAGCTACACTGTCTGCTCTTAGGGGTGAAGCTAACAGACCTGAATAAGTGCACCCTACTTCTATCTATCCAGGACTGGGAAACGTCACTTCAGTCTGGGGCTGTCCAGTCCATAGGGAGGCTTTGGGCCTAAACGCTTTCCATTTTGTTTTGTTTTGAGATGGGTGTCACCATGTAACTCTGACTAGCTTGCAATTTACCACGTAGAACAGACTGGCCTTGAACTCATGGAGCTCTGCTGGCTTCTGCCCCCTAGTGCTGGGCATGTGCCAGCACACCACACCCAGCTCAAATACCTTCTTTAACAGTGGTTCTGCCACTTGGGCCTTCTTAAAACAAAAATAAGACCACGGGAAGTACAAACCTCAGGCCCGGTGTGGCGCCACGGTCCTGTAAACCAGCACTCGGGAATCTGAGGCAGGAGGCTCTCCAGCTCTAAGCAGGTTGAGCTACATAGTAAATGCCCATCTCAGAAAACCTAACAAATAAAAAAGATGCACAAAGCACACTTTCTTTTTTTTTTTTTAAAGATTTGTTTGCTTATTATATAAATGTAAGTACACTGTAGCTGTCTTCAGACACCCCAGAAGAGGGCATTAGATCTCATTACAGAGGATTGTGAGCCACCATGTAGTTGCTGGGACTTGAACTCAGGACCTATTGGAAGAGCATTCAGTGCTCTTAACCACTGAGCCATCTCTCCAGCCCCCAAGACACACTTGCTTAAATGGGACCAGAGCATACTGAGTGGGAAACCGATGAGACTGGCCAATGAGCCATCTCTTTCTACTACTGTGTTCTGACTGGAATTTAATGCTGACTGTGGATGTAGGCCATAGTACCTATAATCCAGGCACCAGTGAAATTAGAACAGTTCCCCCATCACTTTACACCATTACCAACATGTCTGAGTGCATTTTAAGCTCATCACTATTTTAAAAGTAAGGTAGTCATGAGACCTGCTGTTTTAATGTCTTAACAAATCTTTATGCCTAAATTTAAGGAGTATTTTGATTAGTATATTCTAATATATTTTTCTCTTCACAAATGTCTGTGTATTTCAAGTGCATCAAGAGAGCTGAAAAAGTGGCTCAGCAGCCAAGAGTATTAGTCACTCTTCAGGGGACCCAGGTTCAATTACCAGCACCCACGTGATGGCTCAAACTCACTGTAATTTCTGTTTTGGGGGAATCTCATGCCTTCTGGCCTCTGTGGGAATCAGACATTATATAGTGTGTGTGTGTGTGTGTGTGTGTGTGTGTGTGTGTGTGTGCAAAAACCTCATACACATAAAATAAAAATAAATGGTTTTGGTTTGGGTTTTGGAAACAAGGCTTCCCTATGTAGTCGTGACTGTCCTAGAACTCATTCTGTAGACCAAGCTGGACTCAAACTCAGAGATCCTTCTGCCTATGCATCACGAGTGCTGGGATTAAAGGGGTGCACCATCGCTGCTGGGCTACAAATCTTTTTTTGTAGATACAAATATACAAAGAAAGATGGACACAATAGAATACAGTGTCCTTCCAGCACTCAAGAGACAGAGGCAGAGGATCAAAAGTTCAAAGAAATCCTTGTTGGTTTTCTGAGGTAGCATAAGAGACAAAAGACAGAAAGAGACTTGGAGTCTGACCTTCAGCTGAGGGGACCGTGTTTATTAGCACACACAGTAAGGGGAAGCCACTTTCCTGAGGGTCACTGATGGTTTTCCACGGGGAAAAACTGGCTGCTTATTCATTATATGGGCAGATGAGGAAATTGTTACAGCAATGGCCCAAGTGTCTCTCCTACAGTCTCTTTCTTTCCTGAAATTTCCTGCCCAAAGAAAGACAGTCTCTCTCTAGAGAAATTTCTTTCTGTGCTGACCCATAAAGCTGAGCAAGGTCATCTGCAATCCCATAGGAACCCTGTCTTACCAGTGAGGCCTTCTATCAATCCTCAGCTATTTACTGAACTGAGTCTAGCCTGGGCTACATAAGATCTTACAAACAAACAAACAAACAAACAAAAACAAAAAAACAAAAAACAAGGCCCAACACTAAGCAAATTTTAGTAAAAAAATTAAAACACACAAGGTGGGAAAAGATGTAACAGGCCTTTGTCTCTCTCTTTTTTGGGGGGGTGGGGTGGTTTTTTTTTTTCCGAGACAGGGTTTTTCTGTATAGCTCTGGCTGTCCTGGAACTCACTCTGTAGACCAGGCTGGCCTTGAACTCAGAAATCCGCCTGCCTCTGCCTCCCAAGTGCTGGGATTAAAGGCGTGCGCCACCTCCGCCCGGCCAGGCCTCTGTCTCGAGTGCTGGAACAGCACCGAGTTCTATCTATTGTGCCCATCTGGACAGGTGGAAAAACATATAACAAAGAAAACACAGTAAAATGTTAGTGTTGGAAACCAGGTGGTGGATAGGCGGCTGTGTTCACAGTGAAAGTCAACTTTTCTCTTCGAATACTCTTGTGGTACAATGCTTGAAGAAAGACTGAGAAGGACTCAGAAGATTGCCAAAGAGAGGCCTGTGGTGCACAAAAGCCAGAACCCTTGACCTAGTGGGTTCATCATTGCAAGCCTTAGGCCAACCCTCTAAGGGAATCTGGCGCCCAGGAGGCCAACTTCTCCAAGCCACCAGCCCCCAACTGTTGCTGACAGCCAGTTCGGAAACAAAAAAGAACAATGTCTGTCCCACCGAAGAGGACCAGCACACTCTCTCCCTGCTGGCTCTCCAGCCTGAATACCAGACCTCACAACTGAAAGACAGGAGAGAGTCCAGGAAGCCAGGGTCTTCCAGGGCTCTAAACAGGCAGAGCTAGTCCAGCCCCACCCCAGGCCCTGGGCAGATGCAGCACGCAGAGGCCACTCTGCCCTCAGCATGTATTAGGCTACTGGACCTTGAAAACCAAGAAACCAATTGAAAAATCTACCTTAAAATAGTGTATTTCCAAGACTCTGTCCTCTCGCAGTATATTCAGTAAGCTAAATAATAATAAAACAACAACTTAAAAAGAGTGCAGTAAGTTGAACAGATAAGGGTCCAGGTTGGTGGACCCTTTAATCCCAGCATTCAGAAAGCAGAGGCAGGGGAATCTCTGAGTTCAAAACCATTAACACACACATACACAAGTACAAACACACAGATACACACACACACACACACACACACACACACACACACATACTTACATTTAAAAAAAAGTTTAAAAGAATATAGAAGAATCAAGTTGGGCACGATGGTGCTCCCCTTTAATCTTAGCACTCAGTTGGCAGAGGCAGGCAGATCTCTGTGCATTCAAGGCCAGCCTGGTCTACATAGTGAGTTCCAGGGCAGCCAAGGCTATATACAAACAAGAGCTATGTCTCAAACAAAATAAAAAAGGATATAATTAATACTTTTAATAGGGATAAGACTTTGGTCTATCAGTCATCAAAACGCATGGCAAACTATGGGAAGGAAATATGCACATTAAAGGCATTGCTATAAAGGCAAATTTATTTAATAGCACAATTCACAGACACTGAGGGGATAATGTGTGGCTATACTCTACAATTTGTTTGATGTTGCTAGATCATCCTAACGGGGGAATCGGGCTTCGGGGGACTGGCTCAGGCTCCCTCCTTCAGGTGAGGAAGCAGGGAGCAGACTGTCAGCTTTCAGCTGGGCCCTCCTTATGCTCTCCAAGTTCAGCTGTTGATATTTTCTTTTGAAAAAGCCACACTGAAACAAAGACAGGGGAAGCCTCATGAGCAACCTGAGTTAGATGCCTGCTTTAGAAACGGCCACTAAACAGCCCCAGATTCCTGCTTCTTAGGCTCTCCCAACCCCGCCTCCTATCCCCACGACCCCTCCCCCCGCCCCACCCCCAAGCTTTCTCCATCCTTACAGTCCCTTCTGGGCTGCCTTCCTGGTGGTGCCCATACCCCAATAAGAGTTGACTTCTCCAGGTCCACTGGGAGTGCTATGGGTTCAGTCCTGCTGGATCTAATCCATTCTGGGAGCGTGTTGAGCACAGGCCCACCATACTGAAGACATAAAGGCTGCACTCACCTCCCATATCTAGAAGCTCAGAATCTAAGAATAGTGGGAAATGGCACTGAGGTGTCCTGACAAAGTAAGGGTTTCAGAAGGGAGCTCTCAGGCCTGGCACAGAAGCCAGCCCAGAGCATGGAGGAGCCTGGTTAAGCTTTCCCGGAAGCGTGTGTGAAAGATGAGAGGTTGGAAACTGGCCCTCCTGGCAAGAGTAGCTGTGTGTGCCACAATAGAGAGTCGTGAACCTATTTAGGGAACGGTTCAACTGGTCTGGAGAAAAAAAAAAAAAAAGGCAAGACTTACGGGTGTGAGGGACAGAGGCCATGTCACAGAGGGCCTCAAGAGAGCCTGGATAGGGACTTTTAAAGGGGGGTGACAATCAGGTATGTCTTAGGAACATCTCTCTGTGCTCAAATATTCCAATTTAGCTTGTTTAACTCTGTCTGTGGCTATGGATTGTAATGTTGTAATGCTAAATACTTCAATTCAGTTTGTTTGTTTGTTTTTTTTCCCTAGAGAGAACTTGCCAGGTTCTTTTGTCTAAACAGGATTTAAAAAAGAGACCACAAACCCAGAGTTGATGCGCTAGGTTTGAGGTTAACTGTTCTCAAAGGTACTAAAACCAGTTGCAGAGCCCAATGCCTTCTCCTTCTTCCAAACAGAATGAGCAGAACTGACCTTGAACAAAATGGCTATAATCACAACCAAGACCAGGAGGCCTCCGAGACTGCTGCCAACGATGAGAGGCAAAGAGCGTATCTCCTCTTCTTTCAGGAAGATGACAGTGATCTGGACAACGAGACGCTCCAAAAAGTCAATACATTACAAAGGAGGAAGAGAGTCCACATGTTATTTTAAGGAACAAAAGGTAAGGACTTGGTAACAACCTGCATATTGATCAAGACTGACGACATCTAGCAAGAAGCTGACCAGCCCCTGACACAGCACTTTTACATCACCTAAAAATCATCTAATGGCCACAGTACTTCACAAGAAACTATTCTGATCTCTCATCTAAAGGAGCTAAGTCATCAGGAGATGTGACCTTGTTTTTTTTTTTTTTTTTTTTTTTTTTTTTTTTTTTTTTTTTTGGTTTTTCAAGACAGGGTTTCTCTGTATAGTCCTAGCTATACTGGAACTCACTCTGTAGACCAGGCTGGCCTCGAACATTGTGACCTTGTCTTAAAGGTGGTCTGTCTGCCTGAGAACATTCTCATAGACTCTACAGCAGCAGCACCCCTTGGTGTACCTTGATCTCCCTCTGATTATTGTCTCTGAAGTGATGACTTATTTAAGTGATCTGAGTCCTTTCAACTCAAGTCTGACAGATGTTTTTTAAATCTTGTATAAATGTCTAAAGTCTTTGGCAATACGTTTTCCTACAAGAAATGTCTGTTCACCAGACTGAGCGCAGTCCTCAGGGACACTGGGAAGTGCAAGAGTGGATCCACCCACAGCCCTGCAGAGCTCCTCTGTTGTAAATCATTCCCAGCCATTTCCTAAGGACCTCATTAGCTCAGGACTCCTCTCTCACCCTGACATGCTGAAAAGCTCTACCAGATCCTGACCTGTGCCTGTCCTTCCTGGGTAGTGGCCAGAGCATGTTGCCAAGACACAGGGCCAGGGGGTCACCATGAATCCCGGCTACAAGCCACTGAGTTCCCTTCAGGCTAGGGCATAGGCACCAAGGTCAGGCATGCTTTGGAGAGGTTTCCATACAGGGTAGGGAGTTACTCAACTCACCCTTGATGCCTCTCCTGGCAAAGTTCTAAGTGCGGCTGACTCAGGATTGGCCCTCTGGACCACACTCAGCCGACAGGTAAGCCAAGCTTTACAGGACTAAGTTGTGACCTTGAGAGTAGGAAGGGAATGGAGCAGCAGAGCCAGAGTAGGAGACAGGAACACAGAGACAAAGGATTCAAAGGTAGGGGGAGGGGAGACAGGAACCTGGGCTGAGGAGTGAAGGAGGCCCCAAGATGGCTGGGGCACAAGAGGACAGACTGGAGTGGAAAGAGCACCCCTCTTCTCAATGTCTTCTTTGTTCTCCCCAAAGTGGCCCAAAGCTAGCCCAGCAGAGAGTCAGGAAGAGCATCAGGGAGAGACAGGGACTAGGATGCCCCTGCTTGTGACAAACACGGACGGTAGGCAGTCCGATGCCCATCCTGTCAGCTGCCATTCTGACGCCACAGTGGGTCAGGACAGACCTGCCTCCTTTGCTGGCGATAGAGATGGCAAGCCTGCACTAACAGCATGTAAAGGAAGTGCCTTCCTGAAAACGGAGGGTCCATGAAGAAAACTCTCCCTGCTAACGTCCTGTCCCCTGCCTTCTGTTTTGTCATATGGAAATGCTAGTTGATGATCCCTAACCCGAAACTCCCAAATTATCCATCCTACTCCGAAATCTAAGTCATACTTAAAACTTTTTAATCTAACTTAATGTGTAAGTATAACTTGTGAGTCTGGAGCTCACAGAGTCCAGAAGAGGGCATCAGATCACGTGGGTGCTGGGCCCACCAGAAGAATAGCCACTGCTTTTAACCACTGAGCCATCTCTCCAGACCCCCAAATCAATGTTTTTATTTTATTTCTTTTACTATTATACTGGCACTCAAAATCTTTTGGAGTTTGGAGTAAGTCAGCTTTTGGGTTTTCAGATTACAGAAGCTCAGGCTGCAAAATTCAAAAATCTGGAAAACTCCAAACTCTGAAGTGACGTCTGACGGACGAATGCTCAACATTTAGACGTGCTGGCCACAGGGTGAGGTGTGGCCATCAAACAAGACTCAAAGCAGGCAGGCTGCTGACTGGGAGCCTGCCTCCCTCTCTAGATAAATAGCCCGTGTCTGTGCGGTATAATATGGAGGTGCCCTTACCCGTCAGTCAAAGGCACTTGGATACACAGCTATTTAGAATCACACACAGATCATGGTACATCCCCTGTCACAGGAACCACTTCACACAGAACACCAAGTTTAGAGAAAATAATTTTAAAGGTTCTATGCTGTAGATACGAACATAGATTAATAGCATGTATCTAAGAAACAGCTGACAGTAACTACCTTTGGAAAGAGGCTGTGGGAAAGGGGAGCACGGAGGAGCCAATTTTTTTTCAGCTGGTACCTTCTGTTAGGGTTGGATTTCAATGATTTTATTTATTTATTTCGGTGTTTTAAGACAGGGTTTCTCTGTGTAGTCCTGGCTGTCCTGGAACCTACTCTGTAGACCAGACTGGCCTTGAACTCAGAGATCTGCCTGTCTCTGCCTGCCGAGTGCTGGGATTGAAGGTGTGCACCACCACTCCTAATGATATTACTTTTTTTTTTTTTTTTTTTTAAGAATCTAGGCAGTGTGATTAAAAATACGGTGAGACAGAAAAGAAAGGGAAGAAAGAATCAGCTTCTGTTTGCCATAGCCAGGATGATTAAAGAAGATGGCAAATCACTGCTACTAAAACCATCACATTCTGTGAGTTTACTCTTGTTGAATAAAGTCTGACATTGCAGAAAGACATGACAAAGTATACCCGTGACCGCGTGGTAGGTAGGGCAGACCTGAAATCCCAACACCAAGAGGTTACAGCAAGAGTACCCAGGATTCTAGGCTAGTCTGTGCGGAACTCAGAAACCTTGTCCCAAAATAAGTTAGCAGATCTCCAGTATAAAATAAAATGAGGGGCTGGAGAGATGGCTCAGCGGGTAAGAGCACCACTGACTGCTCTTCAGAAGGTCCTGAGTTCAAATCTCAGCAACCACATGGTGGCTCACAACCACCCGTAATGAGATCAGGTGCCCTCTTCTGGGGTGTCTGAAGACAGCTACAGTGTATTTATTTATAATAATAAATAAATCTTTGGGCCGGATCGAGCAGGGTCTACTGGAGCGAGCAGGATTGACTGGAGCGAGCAGAGGTCCTAAAAGTCAATTCCCAACAACCAGATGAAGGCTCACAACTATCTGTACAGCTACAGTGTATACTCATATACATAAAATAAAATTAAATAAATCTTAAAAAAAAAAAAGGGAAAGAAAAAAGGGAAAGAGTAGCCAGGTATTTAATCCCAACACTTGGGAGGCAGAGGCAGGTAGATTTCTGAGTTTGAGGCTAGCCTGGTCTACAGAGTGAGTTCCAGGACAGCCAGGGCTACACAGAGAAACCCTGTCTCGAAAAACCAAAAAATCCAGAGAGAGCAATTGAGTTGTTATACTTAAGAGTCCTGGCTCCCATCACTTCTGTATTGAGGAATCATGCTTAACTGAATGCTTACAGTTCTTGCTGAACCTCAGTCTCCAGCAAGAGAAGCCTACACTCTCTGAAAGCAGCTGCATATCCAGGCAGGTGAATGCCAACCAAGATTAAAATGCAGAGGCAGGCACAGTGGCTCACACTTTAATCCCAACACTTGGGAGGCAGAGGCAGGCATTGTAGGCAGATGCCTGGTCTACAGTAGTGAGTTCCAAGACAGCCAACACTAAGTAAAGAGACCCTGTCTCAAAAAAATGAAAAAAATAAAAATAAAAAATAAAAAGGAAAGAAGGAAAGAAAGAAAAATAAGAAAATTCAGGGGTTGGAGAGATGGCTTAGTGGTTAGGAGCACTTTGGGCTCTTCTAGAAGATCTGGCTCCAGTTCCCAACATCCATGTGGAAGCTCACAACTATATGTAACTCCAGTTCTCGGGTATCTATCCAGTTCTAGGGTATCCAATGGTCTCTCTTTTTTTTTTCCTTTAGATTTATTTACTTATTTTGTATGTATGAGTGTTTTGCCTGCATCTGCATCTGTGCCTGTGAACCGTGTGCACACATGGTGCCTCCTGACGTCAGAAGAGACCTAGAACAGGAATCATAGATGAATGCAAGTCACCATGTAGGTGCTGAACCTTAGTCTTCAGCAAGAGCAGCCTACACGATCAACCAATGAGCCATCTCTCCAGCTCCCAACACCCTCTTCTGTCTTTTTTGAGGACCACGCACACATGTATGTGGTACACAGACATATGGGCAGACAAAATACATATAAAATAAAATTTAAAAAGAAAAAGAATGAGCATGGAGGGCGACATGCGTGAGAACATTTAGCCCAGACCACAGGCACCAGTTTGGCTCTGTTCAGTCCTATAAAGGAATTAGGCACTGAGCGCTCTCCTGCTCCACCCTGTGACAGACACTAAAGTCCCATACCAGAAAGACATTTTATGTACTCAAAAGTAACTTCTAGGGTAGAAAATGTTTTAACTATTTCCTGAGTTATTTTCAAAGTCAATAGATTTTTAAACTATTGTTGGTTCCTATTTCACAAAAGAGAAACTGAGGCAAAAACTTGGGGTCACAAGAGCGGTTGGTAGTGCTGACAAGGTCAGGAGTGACAATGGCTTTTCCGGAACACTAATCAGAAAACAGGCAGGAGTTACCTTCGTCCTGTGGTTCTCTGCATTCAGCCCCTCATAGAGAGATTTGTTGAAAGATATTTCACCAAGGATCGGCAGTTCAGATACATCTCTTAGTAACTATAAGGTGGGGAAAGTTGGGGTGTGGGGGAACATGAAACATAGTTTAGATATGAGCTCACTGTTTCTAGAGAGTTCCAACCATCTTTCCCTTCAAATAGATCCCTTCTCCAATATTCCCTTAGCCTTCATAAGTGGTCGCAGCACCCACCAGCAAGCTATCCAAGCAAGAAGTCTATAGTCACTCCCACACCCCCCAACTTCTCTTACACTTGACCTCATGCCACCATCCCCATGCACAGTCAGTTCCAGACAGTCCTAAAACATTCTGCCACGCACACGCCCCTTCTCTTCCAGTCCCACTCCTAGTTCAGGAGACCACACTGCTCTCATCTGAATCATTGCACAATGGTAAACTTGACCATTTATTCCCACTTCATAGTAAGGCCTCTCTAGGAAAATAAAATTTGAGTAATGTTATACAAAGTAAGTACAGTACAAAGGCCCAGTGGCCACAATAACATTAGCAAGCTAAAAAATAGAAACAACAGATAAGAAAGAGACAGGAGAGAAAGGAAATTAAATACAGACCAGATCATGTCATTCTTTACACACCACGAAAGAAGTATGGATTTTAAGCTAAATTTATCCAACTCCAAAGTCCACTGTTTCTGTTCATTTGGAGTTTCTGGGTTTTGCTTTTAAAGGAAGCTAGCACAGTCCAATGCTAAATGAATTATTTCCTGTTTTAAAATCATGTGGGGGGGAAGGGAGGGATGGAGAGAGGGCTCAGCAATTAAGAGCACTGATCACTCTTCCAGAGGTCCTGAGTTCAATTCCCAGCAACCACATGGTGGCTCACAACCATCTGTAATGGGATCTGATGCCCTCTTCTGGTATGTCTGAAGACAGCTACACTGTACTTGTATACAATTAAAATAAAAAAATGTGCATGTTTGTGCACTTAAGCATGGAAACCAGGAAAGGAAATTAGATCCTCCAACAGCTGAAGTTACAAGTTGCTGTGAGCTGGCCGACTTGTGCACTAGGAGCAGAACCACGTCCTCTGCAAGAGCAGTGCATGCTCTGAACTGCTTGAGCCATCACTCCAGCTCTGTTTGTTTGTTTGTTTGTTTGTTTGTTTGTTTCAAGACATGGTTTCTCTGTATAGCCCTGGATGTCCTGGAACTCACTCTGTAGACCAGGCTGGCCTTGAACTTAGAAATTCACCCGCCTCTGCCTCCCAAGTGCTGGGATTAAAGGCGTGTGTCACCACCACCTGGCTCTCTCCAGCTCTTGAAGAATTATTTGTACTGATTAGGGGGAAAGCCAAGACAAAGGGAGTATGTCCAAAGTTATGCAGAAACGGTGACCTGAATTACAGTCACATCAGTAGAGACAGAGAGAAATGATTTCATACATATTCTGAAGGTGGGACGGCAGGGTTTGGTGCTGGGATACACATGGGGATGTAGCAAAGAGGTAATCCCAGGTAATTCCAACATGTCTTAGTATGGAAAAGGATTAAAATCCCTACTAAGTAACTTGCTAAGGGCAGTTTGAGACAGAAGGTCAATCAAATGATCTACTTTGAACGGGCACACTTCAGATGCTATTATCCATTCTTAGAGGATAGGTCCTCTAGGACTGGACGACCCAGTCTGCAGTATCTCAGTCTCAAGTACCTGCTTAGTGTGGCCCACGAAGATCTCTGCGGCCACGGTTACATTTTCCTTACTAGATGTGATAGCACAGATCACTGAATGCCATTCTTCTACACGCTGCAAAAGCAAAAAGTGAGTCTGCTTACTCCCCTTGTCGTGCCTTAGGATTGAAAACCTGAATAGGACATCCAAGGTCCTAGAGCAGACGGTGTGAGCAGTTTGAGCAATTCCCCTTCTCCCAAGCAAAGTGTCAGTGACCCTGGCAAACGGGACCTGGAGTGAGGCTGAAAGTCTCAGAAAGAACATTGCAGAAGCTACAACCTGACCTCTGCGGCTCTCAAGAGGCTCTCCACATCCCTCTCTGGGCGACTTCGCTCACCTGAACAGGATCGCTTCCACATGCGGGCTCTTGACTCTGGGTGCACTCAGTGTGGGCCTGAAATGAGAGCCTTTGCTGAGCCACTCTGAGCTCTAAGTCCCGCTAGGCATCTGCCCCCTGGTGGCTTCCGGGAGGTCAGGCACGCTGGGCCGCCGCGGGCCGACGCTAGGACCCAGCGGGCCGGCCAGCGCGGGCGCACGCGCACTCGCACTCGCGGAAGTCTCGCGGTGTTTCTGTTTGAATTGACGGGCGGGCACCCGCTATGGCAGAGCCTCACCGGCGACCCGAAACCCGGCTCTTTCGAACGTACGCGGCGAGGGGCGTCCGGGAGTCGCAGCGGCAGGCCGGCCCGCTGGCTGTGCAATGGTTCCAGCCGCCGAACCTGAAGCGCGCCTTCAGCAGCAGCCTCAGCGACAGTAACCTGTCGCCGGCCGTCGCTTCCGACGACCCGGACGACCCGGACGATCCCGACTTCTCGGGCAGCCCCGTAGGCCCGCGGCTCAGGCGTCCTCGGGGCCGCGGCTCCCAGGACCAGTGGACCCTGACAGACACTCCGAGGATCCAAAGGCTACGACCTCGGCCCCCGCAGAAGTGCAGCACCCCCTGCAGCCAGCTGCGACCACCACGTTTCCCCAACTGCAACCCGGACTGCCTCGACTCAGACCTCAGCGTGTGCATCCAATCTAGAGACAGCAACGAGCTGGGCACCAGTGCCTCCCTTTTCAGCTCTCCGGCCTCGCCCGGAGCCCCCGACTCTCTGTATGCAAACTCTGCAGTCCCCGGGGACATCCACTTCCCGGCATCCTCCCCTGGTGAAGCGTCTCTGCCCTGCCCCCAGGAGGCAGCCACAGATGACGGCAGGTACAACGAGGGAGCCCTCCGAGCTGAAGCCGGCTTCAGGTCCTCTCCCTTTAGCCTTATGAACTCAGGGACGGCAGAAGATAACGAGTTTGGGACAGATAGGGAGAATGTGAAGGAATCGGGTTGTGAAAGACAGCAGATGGGAAACAGACTAACGGACCCTGATCTGGCAAGCCTGGGAAAGAGGACGGCCTCGTGTAAAAAGGTTGTGTCCCAAGACCATGGGGAGTCCAGTGCTTGCAAAGACCTTCGTGGACCAGGAGAAATCAGCATGCCTAAGAGAAGTGGGCCGCTCCGGAAGAGGAAACAACAAGAAGCAGTGAGACCATCTCCCCTCCACTACCACCAATCAAGGAAGAAAAGGAAAGACTCAGTCTCCTTCAGGGCCTTGAATACTAGCCAGAAGGATTTTTGGACCAAAACCAGAGCCTCCTTCGGTTTCCACAAGAAGAAAATTATAACTAGTGTGTCGGAGGTATGCGGCAGTTTGGTTGCCAGTTCTCCCTCTAGGTCCCTCCTGTCTGAATGTTCGACCCCTCCAATCAAGAACAGAGCAAACAGCACTATTTCTTCTCGATGCTCTTCTATGTATTTGCTAAGTCCCTTACAGACGCTTCATGTCACAGACGAAAGGCCATCTTATGCTGAGAAGGTTTACGGGGAGTGTAATCAGGAAGGGCCTATCCCCTTTAGTGATTGCCTTTCCACAGAAAAACTGGAACACTGTGAGAAGATTGGGGAAGGAGTGTTTGGGGAAGTGTTTCAAGTAATTAACGACCAAACACCTGTAGCCCTAAAAATCATTGCTGTCGAAGGATCAGATTTAGTCAATGGGTCCCACCAAAAAACCTTTGAGGAGATCCTGCCAGAGATCATCATCTCCAAGGAGCTGAGTCTCTTGTCTAACGAGGTGTATAACTGCACAGAAGGCTTTATTGGGCTGAACTCAGTACACTGTGTTCAAGGGCTTTACCCTCCCTTGCTGCTCAAAGCCTGGGATCACTATAACATAACCAGAGGATCTGCGAACGACCGACCCGACTTTTTCCAGGAAGACCAGCTCTTTATTATCCTGGAATTTGAGTTTGGTGGGGTTGACTTGGAGCGGATGAAAACAAAGCTATCCTCCGTGGCTACTGCAAAGAGCATCCTCCACCAGATCACCGCATCCCTGGCTGTGGCAGAAGCATCTCTGCACTTTGAGCACCGGGACTTACACTGGGGAAATGTGCTCTTAAAGAAAACCAACCTCAAAGAACTCCGCTACACCCTCAATGGGAAAACAAGCACCATTCGCACCCACGGGCTACAAGTCAACATCATAGACTACACCCTGTCCCGCTTGGAGCGGGAAGGGATTGTGGTTTTCTGTGATATCTCCACTGAAGAGGACCTGTTTACGGGCGAAGGCGACTACCAGTTTGAGATCTACAGGCTCATGAGGAAGGAGAACAGAAACTGCTGGGGTGAGTATCACCCTTACAATAATGTGCTGTGGCTGCATTACCTTGCAGACAAGATTCTGAATCGGATGAAATTTAGGACTAAATGCCAGAGTGCGGCCATGAAGCAAATAAGGAGAAAACTGCAGCATTTCCACAGGACTGTACTGAACTTCAGCTCCGCCACTGACCTGCTCTGCCAACACAGTCTATTTAAGTAAGCTAGGAACGTAGACATTCAAAGCCTCAGTAAGTACACTTTTTAGGCCTCTGGTACTGTTAATTAATCTCTGCCACTAGAGCCGGATAGAAGTGAGAGCCCATCCTTAAGAGTTTCCTGTCAGCTTCTTAAAAGGCAATCTTGTTTTTTAAAAGGTAACCAAAATGTTTGTTGACATGATTAAATTTGCTTTTAACAAATGTTCTTTAAAAAAAAATAATAAACTAGAGAGAGGACAAGGGTATGTGCCTTTAAGACCTCTTCCAGTTCCTCTTCCTGTCAGCAGAGTCTACAAGTCTGATGTTGCTGTTTTTTGAGCCTTGATACTTTATGAAGGATGAGCAAAACCAAGCCTCAGCTCTGGTCCTCACTGCCCTTGATGCTGTTGTCAAGATGCAGAGCAGAGAGCAAGAAAGAGACTAGAGAGTCAAAACCAAGAGGGAGGCGTTTACACCTGCGTAGGGGAAGTATGGGAAACGTTTATCAAATTCACTCACCAATCACAGAAGCAGAATTTATAGATTTTCAACAGGAAAATAAATGTCTCTGTGGCTCTGATGTTTGAAATTTTGCTTATTTTTATCAAAGAAAGGGAATCAAGATTCTGCTTTCAAATCTTTTTTTTTCTTTCTTTCTTTT
>NW_022196911.1:68517480-68557908 GCF_008632895.1 Mastomys coucha | reverse complement strand
AGAAATCCACCTGCCTCTGCCTCCCAAGTGCTGGGATTAAAGGCGTGTGCCACCACCGCCCAGCTTCTGCTTTCAAATCTTAATGTCTAATTTCCTTCTGACTGTTTCTCCTAATAGTTTCCCATAATTAAGTAGTCTTGGTTTTTCTTCTAAAGCTTATCTTGGTTTTTGTTTTGTTTTGTTTTTGGTTGGCTGGTTGGTTAGTTGGTTGAAACAAAGTCTGTGTGTAGCTCTGGTTCTCCTAGAACTTACTCTGTAGACCAGGCTGGACTCTGAATTCACAGAGATCCACCTGCCTCTGCCGCCTGTGTGCTGGGATTAAAGGTGTGAGTCACCATTGCCTGGCTGGTGGCTTTTGTTTTTAAAATTAAATGCACATTGGTTCGTGCTGGTACAGGTTGGAGGCAGGGGGACAAGTAGAGATCAGAGGACAACCTCAGGTGTCATCCTCAGGAACGCCGTCCACCACTGAGACAGAGTCATTGGTTGTCCTGGAATTTGCCAACTGAACTAGGTTTCTAGGATCCTTCTCTTCCCTAGCAGTGAAATTATAAGCACCACAGCCAGCATTTTATATGGATTCTGTGAATCAAACGCTAGTCTGTGCTTGTAAGGTCAATGCTTTACTGAGTTACTTTTCAGCCCTTGTACTATTTTTTGTTTGTTTTTGGTTTGGTTTGGTTTTTTTGTAGTACTAAACGTTGATCCAGGGCCCTGTGCAGGCTAGCCTTCCACTGAACAGCATCCCTAGCCCTCTTTAGTATCTGAGATGATCTCTGTTGGGGTTGGTCTTGTGCTATTCAGACACTGAGTTTTGTGCTCCAAGATCCTGTGGCAGTCTGGACATGGGGCATTCTATTGACAAATGTGCTGTAAAGAATGCTCCCCAATAATCTCTGATCGGATAATAAAAGGCTAGAGCCTGTGGCTGGGCACGAGAGAGAGGAAGGCGGGATTTGAGATTTAGGAGGGGGTCTCAGGTAGGAATGCGGAGGAGAGGGACAAAGTAGGGGAAGAAGGAGGTGGTCATGAGGCATGGCACAGAGCAAACAGAGCAAGACTCAGTCAGCAAGTAACGGCGGCGGCCTGTGGTGGGGATGTAGGTTAGAATAGCTCAGAACCTGCCCGTTTTAGGTTTATAGCTTGTTAATAAGGTTTCCGTGTCTTATTCAGGAGCTATTCAGGATAGAGTAGGGCAGAAATCCCTCTTAAAATTACCATTATAGATCTCACTAAGTTGCTCCGGCTATTTACTCCATAGCTGCAGACTTAAACTTAGGAATGTCCTTGTGGCATCCTCACAGGCAGCTGCAACTAGCAAGCCTGTGCCACCAGGAGAATCAGTAATCTTTAGAAAGAGATGCAATCACTGTAAAGACTCCCATTTAAATACCTGGGTCTTTGTCAGATGCTTCACTCTTATAATCTGGAAATCTTGTAATTTGATGGGGACACAAATTTGCAACTGGAATACAGCTCCAAAGAGATTCTCCCCATGCATCTGCGGAATAAAATGAGCAGAAAGTCGGAGCTCAGTGGCTTTACCAGCTTTAGGTTGGCAGCAGCCACTGTACACTTACGTTGAAGAAGAATTCTTTGTGGTCAGAAGGGCTTTGGCTTGTGTTCACGTACATCACTGATGGCCTGCCATGAGAGGACATGTGTGAGAACTCAAGGCTCCTCACTAGTTCCAAATGAACACACTAGGACAGACAGCACAGGTCCTCAAAAACACTCAGCGCTGGAAGTGGGAATGTGAAGTACTTGGAAGGCAGTTGAGACAGAAGAATATTTGCAAGCTATGCAGTTGGACTCTACTCAGTTGGAGTTTCCCTTCTTTTCTCCAACTTTGTGTATTTGTCTGTACATGTGTGGCCTTGCACTTGCCTGTCAGTGTCAGGTCCCCTACTCTCCACTTTAGTTTTTGACAGTGTCTCACTGAATCTGGGAGCTTGCCTTTGCAGCTAAACTGACTTGTTGACAAGCCCAAAGGATCTGCCTCTCTTGACCCCACCCGCCCCAGCACTGGCTTTACAATGGGTGCTGAGAACCTGAATTCAGGTCCCCATGCTTGCCCGGAGACAACTCTTCTCTAAGCCACCTCCCAGTCCTTCTCCAACCCCACAGCCACTCTGAGAGCATCACACCGCTTCCCTTTGATAGCAGGACCAGTTGGCACTGTGCCTCTGATGACCACCATGGTGTTTCAAAAACCCAACGTGATATACGTAAGTGGTACCGTAAAGAAACTGCGGCCCCAGGGGTGGAAGGAGGTTTATCCCACACTGCCAAGGCCATCTCTGTAACAGACCTTGATATGCTGACAGGCACCCTAGCTATATGTAAACTGGAGAGCCAAATGGCTTTTGCCAGAGGTAAGAGAAATGGCTCCTTTTGGCAGGTGGGAACCAGTTTCACAAGTTCCTAGAGAATGCTAGCTTTTACTCAACCACCAGAAATCTTGTAGTCTAGGTTAAGCTGGTCCTAGACTCAATTTTGGACAAGTCAGTGGGACTGCCCTTTTGTCAGGTGGGAGTTGGGGATAGGTACCCTTTGGACCTGACAGTACCCTAGAGAGGTTGGGCACTTCTGTCCACACAGAGAACCCCCAAACTGTCCTCATCGCATGACCATCACACAGACCCCTTGGGAGTACTTACCTGGAAAGAACTGCAAGGAAGGCATGCCTGAATTGAAGGCTGTGGATCTCTCTGGCCAAAGACTTCTCCTGGAAACTGGAAATACAAATGTTAATTGACTACACAATTCAATTAACAATTGGATACCTTGGCTTCCTAAGAACCTCCTCTAAATGACTCTCTGACGCCACACTTAAGAAAACGTTGATTTTGTAAGGACTTGACAACCCTCATACTTCACATTTTAAGCCAAAGAATTTTCTGTTCTGGACTTGTCCAACTCACTGAATATTAGTTGTTAGCATCTGTGGTGTAAAGTATTGGAAGGCAGCTGGGACAAAAGAATTTTCACAAGCTATGCATTTGGACTCAGCAGAGTATCACCTCTTAAATCATGTCAATCAGAATCGGCTGTAGAAAGCTGGGCATGGTGACACCTTTAATCCCAGCACTTGGGAAGTAGGGGCAGGCAGGTATCTGAGTTTGAGGCCAGCCTGGTCTACAGAGCAAGTACCAGGACAGCCAGGGCTACACAGAAAAACCCTGTCTCAAAACAAAACATAACAGCAACAAAAGACTCCAGACACTGCCTCAGGAACAGAATTGCCCATGTTTGACAGCTCCTTCCCAGCACCATACCTTGTTCTGTCTTTGAGCTTTTCAGAGTTTTATCAGAGTTAAGAAAGCCAGAACTAGGACTTTAGTTCAAAGCTCATTCTACCAGAATATACCTAGTGTTCCTTTGTGAGAACTAAAATCTTGTCAGTATCTTTGGCTAGAGGAAACTTCTGTGAGCTCAGGGATCCAAGGTCAGAAGTTGAGGTTGCTGGCACAGTCACTACTTACTTGGAGATGCTCACAGTAATATCTGCTGTCCTATTTGGAAAGACACTCTCCTCTAGCTGCCAAGTTATTGAGACATTTACCTATTTTAAAGGAGAACATAAGTAAAGGGGGGGAACCAGTCACTGACAACTGCTTACTACCCAGGGCCCGGACTTCTTTAATGCTAGGGAGTGGAACTCAGACAGAATTAAAAGGTTTAGAAGGTGTGTCCTTGTTGGAGGAAATATGTCACTGGGGGTGGACTTTGAAGTTTCAAAAGCCCACACCAGGCCAGTGTGCTTGCTGATCAGGTTGTAGCTCTCGGGTTCTTTTCCAGCACCATGCCTGCCTGCCACCATGCTCCCTGCCATGATAAAAATGGACTAAGCCTCTGAAACTGTAAGTAAGCTCCCAATTGAATGCTTTCTTCTATAAGACTTGCCTTGGTCATCTGGTCTCTTCAAGGCCATAGAACAATGACTAAGACAGACACTGGCTAAGCAGTATTAGGAAACCCAGCTTACACTCCTCATGTTTTTTGTAACACAGCTACTGTTTCATGTAAGCTTCACAGTACAAATGCTGAGTGAGCCAAACAGACAGCATTATTCTCCTATGAGTGAGGGAAACCACAACAGAGTTTCTGCACAGTACAAAGAAACTTTGGTCTGACATCCTTTCCATTTCCCTCTGCTTTCCTGGAGGAAGCCAACAGTGGCCACACTGAACAGGAGAAAACTATCCCCACACCTCCTCCGTGCTCCACTAGAGGGCAGACTTGGCAGCTGCAAACCCTACTGACAGTGACAACAGCAAAGGAAGCATAGTAGCCAGCCACACCTGAAAGTTACAGATGAGGCTGGGAGTCAGGGTAGCAGGAAGATCCACCTAATCACAACACACTCACTCACAGATGATCTCTTGAGTATGGGGTGACCAATCTTGCAGTTCATGACCAGGACCGAAGCAGCTGGCTTGGGGTCATCACACTGAATATCTGGAGAGGGTGGCTGTTAAACAGAAGATGTTTTCTCTTTGTTTTAATTTATTTGATGGGTGGGAATGTTTCACCCACGTGTGTGTTTTGCATGCATGTGCATGCCGCAGGGCCTTCAGAGCTCACAAAAGGATGTCAGTCAGACTCCCCTGGAAGTGGAATTACAGAGAGTTGTGAGCCACCATGAAGCTGCTGGGATTCAAACCTAGGTCCTCTGGAAGAGCGGCTGAGCCATCTCTCCAATCCTAAGAGATGCTCCTAAGGAAAAGAAGTAGTTTCCTCACACCAGTTTGACAACCACTCACTGATTTGTCTACATGTCTGACTTGGTCCCTGGCCTCCTCACAACTGAGAATTGAGTTTAAAAGTGTTCTGTGAGCAAGGCACAGTGGCAGTAGAGACAGGCTCCAGCTAACAGGACTCTGTAGAGTCCTCGTGGAGAGGAAGGCATTGAGACTGGACTGTGTAGCAAGGAGAGTGTCTCACTGAGATGGAGGGAATGTTTAGGCTCAACCAGGCCGCCTCCTCTAGATCACCAAACAGAGCTATGCCCCCAGAAACTCCATCACCAGTTCCGAAGTAGAAGGCAGTTTCAGTTTTTCTTTTGATATATGCTAACTTAGCTCAAGCAAACTGAGACACACCCCTCCCCCGGGAGCAAACCTATAGTCCCCACAAAGTCAGGTTTTACTGACTCACTGCCACGAGGAAAACTGGGGTGGGGGGGGTAGAAAAATGCAGAGCTGTCAGAGGGTTGGGGGTAGGGGGAGTTAAGGAAAAAGACAGAGGAAGCTATCCTGAGAGCCTCAGGGCAGAGCAAAGTAAAGGGATCAGGTGGTGCCAGAGGTACCATGATCCCAATTTGGTTATCAGGCCCTGTACTGGGTCCAAAGCTGTGTCCAGAAACACTGTATCTACAGCTCTGTACCAGTGAACACTGAATTTAGTTCTCTGTCAAAATGACTTACATTCCCCAGATAAGAGCAGGTTGGTTTTCTAGTTCCCAAAAGAACTAAGGTCAGAGTTTCCTGCCATCTTTGAAGTAACAGAACAAAACATCTCAGTATTGTGATACTTGGCAGCCACATGATTGCAAGCCCATCTTTGCAGCTGTGTCTGTAAGTGCAGCATGGTGAACAGTGGGATAGAATTTTAACTTCCTCCATTCCTTAAGCGTTAAAATTTATCTCCCACAATCCCCGTTAAGAGAGACTGTGCAAAGAGGGGCGGGCGATCGGTAGGCAAGTGGTGCCACTGCAGTTTTGCAGGACACAGAATTAGAGAAGATTCGTCTAATTGCTATTCCTGTACTGCATGGGGCAGAAGGAGGCTGGTGGCCACGGAGTAGAATCAGATGGGCAAACAAGGGGAAGACATGGCAGTGTGTTTTCCAAGCCCCTGTCATGAGTACCTTTTGTATCTTCTTAAACTGTAAGTTTCTGGGATAATTCAGAGCCATGTTTGTCATGTAGGAATCTTCTCCAGAATTAGTCAGGCAGATGTTCATGGTCAACTCCTTTGTGACACCCACCACCAGTTCCTGCCTGTGAAGGACGAAAGAGAGGAGAGAGAGAGCACATTGGCAGTGTATTTAATCTGTAAAATTCCTCCTCGTTACAGAAAAGCACATTCTTTTATTAAAAAGATTTTATTATTTTTTTATTTTATGTATGAGTACACTGCAGCTGTCCTCAGACACACCAGAAGAGGGCGTCAGATCTCATTACAGATGGTTATGAGCTACCATGTGGTTACTAGGAGTTGAACTCAGGACCTCTGGGAGAGCAGCCAGTACTCTTAACCACTGAGTCATCTCTCCAGCCCTGAAAAGAACATTCTTAACTATCCTCTAAGATAAATCTGCATAAAGACCCAGATTTTCTTCCTTTTAACAGAGCTGAATCCCTGGCTCCATATCCACCTTAACTGCTTAGTCACGAAGCTGTTAGTGACATTATAACCACTTAGTGGTTACCATGAGCCAAATGCCATGCCCCAGGAGCTCAATTAATCCTCAGAATTACCCAAAAGACTAGAAGCCTTTACCACCGAGCTCCTTTCAAAACAGTTTCATTCTGTTGCTCAGGCTCATCCTGCACTCACTGTGCATCCCAGCTAGCCTTGCAATCTTCCTGCCTCCACCTCCCAAGTGCTAAGACAATAGATGTGAGCTACAGTGCCGGTCTCTGTGCTTGTTTGTTTTGAGACAGATTCTCACTTTGTAGTCCAGGTGGGAAGTCTAGTTCTCATCTGACTTTGTAGGGGATCCCTGTTCGCAGAGAAGTCAAGAGCCTGACAAATATAGAGGTGTATGCTCGCAGCCAACCATTGGACCTGAGCATGGGGTCTCCAATGGAGGAGTTAGAGAAAGGACTGAAGGAACTGAAAGGGTTTGCAACCCCATTAAGAAGAACAACAATATCAACCAACCAAATCCCCCCCTCCCCCAGAGCTCCCAGGGACTAAACCACCAACTAAAGAGTACACATGGAGGGACACATGGCTCCAGCCACATATGTAGCGAAGGATGGCCTTGTTGGGCATCAGTGGGAGGAGAGGCCTTTGATCCTATGAAGGCTCGATGCCCCAGTGTAGGGAAATGCCAGGGCGGGGAGGAGGGAGTGTGTGGGTGGATGGAGGAACACCCTCATAGAAGCAGGGGGAGGGGGATAGGATAGGGTTCGGTGGGGATGGGAAAGGGGATAACATTTGAAATGTAAATATAGAAAATATCCAATAAAACACACACACACTGCTGCAGTGAGCTCTCAAAAGTAGCTTGCCATCTATGTACAGTAGGGAACGATAGAGGGCGAGCTGAGCACACCATATCACCTCACAAGGAACCGGCTGTGAGGCTGATGGTGGCTGTAATTCATTCCCTGTTGAGAGCAGCTGTGCCTTAAGTGAGTTCCTTAGTGCTGGCCCCACATAATCACGCACATCTGAAATGGAAGTCTCAACAAACATCCACTCAAGGACAGGAATCTGCCCTGGAGAAGTCAACTCCAGACAACCGGCCATCAGCAACCTGACACACATAATAGCATTGAGGGCATTTTAAAAAAATACCACATGTCCCAAACCACATATGATCTCAGCTCAGCTCCAGCAAACCCATCGGGAAGCTGAACTTTTGCTGGATTCAGTGTTGCAATAAAACATCTGCAGGGGGGGCTGGTGAGATGGCTCAGCAGTTAAGAGCACTGACTGCTCTTCCAAAGGTCCTGAGTTCAAATCCCAGCAACCACATGGTGGCTCACAACCACGCATAACAAATCTGACTCCCTCTTCTGGAGTATCTGAAGACGGCTACAATGTACTTACATATAATAAATAAATTAATTAAAAAAAAAAACATCTGCAGGGATAGAAAGATGGTCCACATCTGCTGTCTTATCAATGCCATTAACCTCATGTGGAGATTCTGTATTATGAAATATGGCAGGTGCCACTAAGGAACTATGTTTTGTTTTTCACTTTATGTTCATGGATGGTTTTACCTGGTTTTATGCATGCATACCACACATGCATGCAGTGCTCTGGGAGGCCAGAAGAGGGCATCTGACCCCATGGAACTGGGGTTACAAACAGTTGTGAGCCACCATGTATGTAGTTGCTGGGAATTGAATAGGGGTCCTTAGGAAAGGGCAGTTAGGACTCTTAGCCACTGAACCATCTCTCTAGCTCTGGAATTAGTTTTTTATTGCATTTAAATGTAATGACCTTGGAATTAAATATTCAGCTGGGACTAGTGGTGAATGTGTTGGCTGATGCAGTTCTAGATGCCTGGGCGGAGCCTTCTCCTTGTTCCCTGCCTCGACCGTCAGCAAATCCTAAGACTATCTTCAAAAGATAACCACTGCCCTTGCCTTGCTCAGACTAGGCCCCCACCCTCTTACCTCACCTGCACGGTCCAGTAGTCATTATTTTCTCCCTGCTTCCTACTGTTCATCACTGTCTAGCACAGTGGTTTTCAACCTGTTGGCTCTCAACCCCTTTCAAAGTCAACCAACTCTTTCACAGAGGCCACCTAAGGCCATGGGGTAGGGGGAAGATATTTACATTACTATTTGTAACTGGAAAAATTACAGTTATGAAGTAGCAATGAAAATGATGTCACAGTCAGGGATCAGCACAACTCAAGGAACTGTATTAAGGGTTGAAGCACTAGGAAGGTTGAGAACCACTGGTCTAGCAAGAGCTAGACTGTTAAGATGTGAGCCTGAACCAAGCAGTGGTGGCGCATGCCTTTAATCCCAGCACTTGGGAGGCAGGAGGATTTCTGAGTTGGACGCCAGCCTGGTCTACAGAGTGAGTTCCAGGACAGTCAGGGCTATACAGAGAAACCCTGTCTTGAAAAACCAAACAACAACAACAACAAAAAAAAAAAGATGTGAGCCCGCTTTGCTCCTCTGACCTCCCAGCTTACACTCAGGGCCCTTCTAAAGTTCCACGGGACCCCCTTAGGCTTACCCTGGCTCTCCCATGTTACTCCTCCTCCCCCTTCTGCATTCACATGGGATCCATGCACCATGGGCCAGGGCTGCTTCCATCAGGGTATTTTCTCAACACTCAGACCCACAAGGATGGTATCCACAGTCCCTTGTTATCCTCCCTGGTCACCCTATTTAAATCCTCACCCCTTCCCCACACTGCTCCCCTCCACGCCTGACTTGTCTTTGTACCATATCCCATCAACCTAGAGTTGACTTCTCTCTCTCTTTCTCTCTTTTTTAAAGATTTATTTTATTTATTTTTTTATGTGTATGAGTATACTGTAGCTGTACAGATGGCTGTGAGTCATCATGTGTGTGGCTGCTGGGAATTGAACTCAAGACCTCTGCTGGCCCTGCTCGCTCCAGGCCCCGCTTGCTCTGGCCTAATTCATTGTAGCTGTCTTCAGACACACCAGGAGAGGGTGTCAGATCTCATTACGGGTGGTTGTGAGCCACCATGTGGTTGCTGGGATCCGAACTCAGGACCTTCAGAAGAGCAGTCAGTGCTCTTATCCTCTGAGTCATCTCACCAGCCCTCTCTTTCTCTTAAGTACCAGGAGGGAAAGGATTTTTGTCTGTACCATTAACTGAAGTGTTTCCCAGTATCTAGAGTCCCTTGAACCAAGTGGAACTACTCCAGAATTTGTTTACGAACTTAGCCAAGAGGTGAACTAAAGGAAGTTCTAAGGGTAAGGATCACTGTGAACATAGCCTTATCCAGGAAGTCAAGAGACCTGGGTTCAGGTCCACCAGATGGCCACTGAGAGGCTAGACAAGGACCTTAACCACTTATCTGTTTCCCAGTCTATACAATGAGATCTTTAGCTTGCCTCTGTCACAGGGTGGCTGAAATAACAAATAACAAAATCCTGTTGAGGGCCGTGAGGAGACCGGAAAAGGAGTGTTCATGGATCTGGATAAGGGGCGTGCCCAGGTGAACCCTCGGGAAGAAATGATGGTGATGATAACAAGAGCCAACTCACTGAGAGATGGCGGTGGTCAGCTGGACCTCAGCGACGCAGAACACTTTGTTCTTGCAGTCCTTCTCGTAGGGCAGCTGGAACCAGACAAAGAGGAGCAGAGTCAGCCCCAGGATCCTACCCTTCCCAGCAACCCTGCCTCTAACCTTCCAGGGGCACTTCTGCCCAACAGAGAAGCACGGCTCAGAGTGAAGGCAGATGACTGGGATTGTGCCCACACAGCCTAGAGAGCAAGTGACGTTCTTAGACAACATGGGCACACTGTGATCTAGTCCTTTAGCTAAGGTCAATTATGGGGAGGCAGAGGCAGGCGGATTTCTGAGTTCGAGGCCAGCCTGGTCTACAGAGTGAGTTCCAGGACAGCCAGGGCTATACAGAGAAACCCTGTCTTGAAAAAACAAACAAAGAAAAAGAAAAGAAAAAGCTCTTTCATCTTTCCTTGGTCATGAAAAAGTTTTTGTGATACTACCTGCCTGTCCCAGCTGTACTGATGATGGGCACCAGGACAGAGGTAGATGTAGACTTGGTGGGCTGGACAACTCAGCATGAAGGCTCTGAGCAAGTAAATGTTGAAGGATTCCTCTCTGCACTCAGGGCAGCTCAGGGCAGCTCAGGGGCTGCCTCCAGTCTAGCCCCCACAAGTGACCTACTACACTTTATGCAAAGTCTGAGCCCCAGTACGCAGTGCATCCTTGTGCATCACTTAAGCATGTAGGGAGTACATTTGGTGAACAAGCACAGGGCAACAGCCAGAGACCTGCTACCCACCAGTGAGCAGTGAACAGCAGCCATCTCGGAGCCTCCATTTCCCACTGACAATCTGAAGACCCTACCCCACAACTCTAGCCATCTTTGAAGTTAGGACAGGCAGGTGTTTCACGTGGGATGTCCCCCAAGATGGTTGGGTCCTTCCTATGGGCAGAGTCACCTCAAAGATGGCAGAGGGCTCCTTGTAGTGGTCCAGGATGGGGTCGGGGTACTTCTTCCTTCCCCCAGACGTCTGGAACTCGTAGCTGACCTTGATGGTGATGTTGGAGAAGCAGTCCTCCTTACAAAACTGTGGGTGGGGAGGATGGGAAGGTCAGAGGTGGGTGTGAAGGAGATATAAAGAGTGATAGCGATGACCCAGAAGTCTTCCAAAGCATCCGAGCAGAGGGGAGCCGTCCCTCAAGCAAGCCCCCAAGAGCTTTAGAAAAGTCTCCCCGATCTGCTTGCTCACTGTTGGGTCTTGGGGCCCTTGATGGTTCTCACCCCAGTCACAAAGGGATTCTAGCTTAGATGGATGTTATGGGTTGGGCGAACAAGAGCCGTGGAGGGGAGACATGGCTACATGTCATAGCCACGCGTGAGTTAACAAAGACCTCCAGCCAGCAGGGAGGAAGGCTGAGAGGAAAAACTGAAAATAGGAGGGGGGCAGGTGGAGGAGGTCATTTGCTACGCTCTGTTTGAACAAGTCGTCTAGTCAGAGCAAGAGCACTGAGGGCTGGTGAGATGCCTCAGAAGTAAAGGTGTTGCTCCCAAGCCTGACAGCCAGAGATCAGTTCCAGAACCCACAGGGTAGAAAGAGAGAACCGACTCCCACGGGTTGTTCCCTGACCATCACATGTACATTGTGGAATGTTATAGATAAATAAATAAATAAATAAATAAATAAATAAATAAATAAGTGTTGTGAACCGACTCCCACAGGTTGTTCCCTGACCATCACATGTACATTATGGAATGTTATAAATACATAAATAAATAAATAAGTGTTGAACATGAGAGCAAGTCAACTTGATTGCCTGGTAAAATATACTTAGGCTTTTAAATGTTAAAGATTTTTTTTTTAATTATTCACATGTGTGTGGTGTGCGGTACGTGCACACGAGTGTTGGTGCTAGCCTAAGGAGATCAGAGGCATTGGGTCCCTTGGAGCTGGATTCACAAGCCCCCTCCCACCCCAATATGGTGCTAGGAGCCAATTTCAGGTCCTCTAGAAGAGCAAAATGCAACTCCTAACCACTGAGCCATCTCCCTAGCTCTGTGCCTTTATTTATAGAGGGCCATAGATGTTCTAGAAACTTTCCTAAGCCAAGTAACAATTGAAAGTGCATTCAAATGCCGGGTGGTGGTGGCGCACGCCTTTAATCCCAGCACTTGGGAGGCAGAGGCAGGCGGATTTCTGAGTTCGAGGCCAGCCTGGTCTCCAGAGTGAGTTCCAGGACAGCCAGGGCTATACAGAGAAACCCTGTCTCGAAAAAAAAAACCAAAAAAAAAAAAAGAAAGTGCATTCAAAGCAGAATCCATGAGTCTGTATTCTGAAATAAAAGGTCCATATGGTCCGAAGTTCTAAGACCCATTAGACCCTGAGTTCTGACTAGGCCACTTTTTAAAAACCGTATCTCTCAATTATCTCAGCAAGATTTCTCTTTTTAAAATATAACTCTGTCTTTCTAGTTCTGCCTTTCTTTTCTTTTTTTTTTTTAAGATGTATTTATTATATGTAAGTACACTGTAGCTGTCTACAGACACACCAGAATAGGACGTCTTATCTCACTAAAGGAGGTTGTGAGCCACCATGTGGTTGCTGGGATTGGAACTTAGGACCTTTGGAAGAGCAGACAGTGGTCTTAACCCACTGAGCCATCTCTCCAGCCCCTAGTTCTGCCTTTTCATTCTAATTTTCTTATGTAGATCCACTCAAGGTGCTTCAGCCTACTGTTACTATCAGGTAAGATTAGACAACATAATCAAACCATTCCCTGCTTCAGCCAGCGTCTAGGAAGCTCAATGATGGTATCTGAGTTCAATTTTGGTAGATGCCTACCCTCTGTCCTGCCATTTCTCCCTTCTTCCTTTGCTCCTTCCTTCCTGGGGGATTAAACGTAGTGCCTCACACATGCAGAACATGCAGAGCATGCTCTGTATCGCAGAGACACACCCACAGATCAAGCTGCTGCTGCTGCTTTGATTTTTTGAGACAGGGTTTCTCTGTGTAGCCCTGGCTGTCCTGGAACTCACTCTGTAGACCAGGCTGGCTTCAAACTCAGAAATCCAACTGCCTCTGCCTCCCAAGTGCTGGGACTAAAGGCGTGCGCCACCACTGCCCGGCTAGACCAAGCTTCTTTAGTTGGATTTCCGGTGCTACTTTGTGGTTCTTGACATGTTATGGTTGCTTCATTTGTCTGTGTGGGGAGGCTCCTGCACTGCAGACACATTCTCTAGGCTGTTGTCTAAATTTTCTACTTACCTCCTCTGTGGAGATGAGCCAGAAGTGTTCGCACAGAGAGGACCCTTCTGTCCACTTCCTAAGGCGGCTCTGACAACTGCTCGAATCTGCACACTGCAGCCTCTGCCTCTGCTTGGTCACATCCACATCCACCGTAAAGTTGAGCGACATCTCTCTAAGGCCTGGGGATGAAGACCAGACCTTGTGATGAGGCTGGAAAGGGCAAGGCCCAGGCAGAGAGGCCGTGCCTGCTGAGGCTCTGTGAGCCACTGCTGAACATGGTCCCCATGCATGCACTTCCTTGAGGCCCGACTCTAGGCTCCTTTTGGGTCTCACCATGTAGCTCTGGCCTAGAACTTGGTATGTAAACCAACCTTACCCTTAATTCACAGAGATCCACCTGTCTCTGCCTCCTGAGTGCTGGCATTAATGCCCGGCTAGTCAACATCATTGTGAAGATGGTTTCCCCCCATTTTTTCTGATAGACCTTGTCAGGGTCTCTCAGTGTTCTGGACCTACACCCAGCACCTTCCCTAGGTTGAGTCCAACCTTCCTTAGGGCAAGTGGATTTAGGAGGTGTGCTGACTAGTTACATGTCAACTCGACACAAACTAGAGTTCTTTGGAAGACAGAACCTAGTTGAGAAAATGTCCCCACTAGATTGGCAAGCCGGTAGTGCATTTTCTTGATGGATGATTAGTGTGGGAGGGCCCTGCCCATTGTGGGTGGTGCTATCCCTGGGCTGGTGGTCCTGGTTGCTGTAAGAAAGCAGGCTGAGCAAGCCATGAGGAGCAAGCCAGTAAGCAGCATTCTTCCATGACTTCAGTTCCCATCTCCAGGTTCGTGCCTTGAGTTCCTGCCCTATATTTTCTAAATGATAGATTACAGATTGTAAGCTAAAAGATCCTTTTCTCCCAAACTTGCTTTTGGTCACAGTTTTTTTTTTGTTTGTTTGTTTGTTTTGTTTTGTTTTGTTTTGTTTTTATCCCTGATAAGTTATTTCTCACCAAGGAAACCAAGCCAATTCAAGGTGGATTTTATGTATCTCAGGAATGACTACAACAGCAGCATGCCACGCCAGCCATTACCTGGTTTAAAAGAGTCAACTTCAAAACACAGCTCTACATCCATCTTGCCAGTGAAGACCATTGGCAGCACATCAGGGATAAAAGTCATAGATACGGTCAGGTCAACCACAGGTCGGGAGCTAAAGAACAGCAAAGAGGCCCATGAGAAGTGCACAGATTCTGCCACATTCAACATCTCCAACATGCAGGGGTGCACTGAGTCCGCAGGATATATTAATGGGGGGGAAAGAGGTGGGGCTTTGTTCTCACAGAGAAGCAATTTTCAGTCTTGTGGCTAGAGCCCCTGTGTACCATGCCCTGCAGAAAGCCGTACACACCTGTTGTCTGTTCACCAGCATCTCCAAGTGAACAGGCCTCCAAATGGAGCACCCATTCTCCCCGCCTCCCAAGCCCCAGGCTGCCCCCGCCCCAGGCTCCTGTTTCAGCAAATGGAGCTATCTTACCCACAGGCCATCAATAAACAGCAACAAGGAAATATAAGGTCCTGGCAATGCTGTGATAAGGATAAGGTGGTAGAAATGGAAGCTACTTAGATCAGGTGGTCAGAATGCTCTCCCGGATAAGGAGGCCTTGAAAGTTAAGAACCATTAACAAGAAAAAGCTATGTGAGGGTCTGAGGGAAGAAAACAGAGCTGGTGCCAAGGGCCTGTGGCAGGATGAGGCTCATTTGTTTGAGAAACACAAAGGTCAGAGAAATGGAACAGGAGTGAAAGATGGAGGGTAGGTGGGGCTAGCCACAGATTGTGCTGTAGGTGGAACTAGGATGAGGATGAGGATGAGATGAGGAACTGGGGTTGGGATTTTACTGAGAAGTTTTAAGCAGGTCAAGAGAGCACAGTCTGTGTGGTTGTCCTGGCAAAAGATGACAAGCTCCAGGCTCCCTATGCTGGGAGGTGTTTTGGAGTCAGCATCAACAAAAAAGCTATAGATAGGAAAATGGAGGAAGGATGAAGAAGCCTACAGAAAGCTTTTGTCCTTTGTAGCTCAAAGGACCTTGAGCTCACCTGCCTCAGCCTCCTAAGTAGCTGAAATTACAGGTCCATGCCACTAAGCCGAGCCCCAGGGTTTAATAATCACTCTCTAGGCCGGGTTGTGGTGGCGCAAGCCTTTAATCCCAGCACTTGGGAGGTAGAGGCAGGTGGATTTCTGAGTTCGAGGCCAGCTTGGTCTACAGTGTGAGTTCCAGGACAGCCAGGGTTACACAGAGAAACCCTGACTTGAAAAAACAAAAACAAAAACAAACAAACAAACAAAATCACTCTCTAGGTGGGTGAGATAGCACCATTTGCTGAAACTGGAGCCTGGGGCAGGGGAAGACTGGGGATTGGAGCTCCACTAGGAGGCCTGTTTACTTGATGACCATCCAGACAGCAGGTGTGGAACTCTCTGGAGGACAGGTACAGGAACTTTGACCACTGGACTGAAAACTGTCCCAGCATGCTGTGCCCCCCACCTCCACCACCAGAACTGAACTCCCTTCCTTGTGTACTTTCTCATGTGATCCTCCTACCCCTGTGAACCAGGCACTGTCATTATTCTCAATTGTGGATAAGAAAGTTGGGATTTAGACTTTCATAGCCCACCCAAAGTCATACTGCTGAGAGCTAAGGAGCAAACCCACCCAGGCAGACCCTAGAACCTGTACCCCATCTCCACACTTCATCCCTCCCTCTGTGCCTGGAATCTGCAGGGCCCACCAAGTGTAGAACATGGGGTGAGGCTGGAGCTTGAGTCAGAAAAGGGCAGGGAAGACCCCTACCGGAGCACAACCGCCGCGTCCCGAGAGCCCACTGTGATGTCAGCAAGGCCATCACCATCGAAATCTAAACCACCAGACACAGACATGCCGAAGTAGTGGAGTCCGGAGGCCACACGGGAGGCTCTGATCTGCTGCGGGAGGAGAAAGAGAAGCTTCACCTCTCTCTTCCCTTCAGCAGCACCACCCACCTCCTCACCCTGGGGATGAACTGTCTCTGAGCAAGTGACGTCAGGGTGGATGCCTGAAGGGCAGGTGACACTTTATGGGATCCAGGGGTGGGGGAAGGCTGAGAGGCAGAGTAGGGGGCTCTGAGGACACAGGGGAGAAGGTAAGGGGATATGAGTGTGAGGAGACTTGATGTAGACTGGGGTAGGGGTGTCAGGAAAGGCTCCTTGGAAGAAGTGACCTCATGAGGATGGCAGTTTAGAAGCATCCCTGGAGGCAAAGGGAGAACCTGGGCTGGAGACAGGAGCTGGGGCCCAGGAGAGGATGGAAGGCCTGAGCTGATGCCATGGGGGGTGTGTGTGTGTGTGTGTGTGTGTGTGTGTGTGTGTGTGTGTGTACACAGAGCTAAAATCATTACAATGTGGCAATGCATTGGGTACCAAGGTACTGGGGGACTATCCCAGGCATCTTGTGTGGAGAAGAGGGGAGTCAGCACACAGAGGAGCTTCAGTTTTCTGGAAGATGTTTGTGGACTAAGATGTCTAAGAGTAAGCGGCCTAGGGACCACTTGGGGGAGGTGTTTAGGAAGCAGCTGAAAGAGAAGGAAGGGGAGGAGCCACAGCATGGAGGAGCTAGATGGAGACGAGAACTGGAGGCAGAGAGAAGGGACCTGAAGTGGGTCGATGGCCAGCCTACCCCTGGTGACTTCCTGCTTTCGCTGGCGTTCTCCACCACCAGAGGTTGGCCCAGCACTTAGGACTGAGGCTGACTCAGGGCTTTAGATCCTTCTATCTGTGGGAGGTTCGAACCCCAGAGAAGAAACAGGAAAGCCCTTGCATAGTTACCTGGGAAGGACTGGCACGCAGGCCGTCCGAGTGTCCATTGTAGATGTACACGCTGCCATAGCTGGCCCCATCGCCTGTCCCAAAACCCTCCAGAGGGGCTCCAATGGCCACATCTGTGAATTTATCTCGATTGATATCTCCCACAGATGCCATGGCAAAGCCGAAGCGGCTACTGGTGAGCCCAGGGTGCCCACTAAGTGTGTGTGCCAGGGAGAAGAAAGCGTCCTGCAAAATGAACCGACAGCTCAGTTCCCGCGAAAGGTGTGCGGGCAGCCATCCTAGGACCACCCAGAGGGCATGTTGCCTCATTGATTCCCGGGCAGCCATCCCAGGACCACCCAGAGGGCATGTTCCCTCATTGGTTCCCGAGAAAGGTGTTCGGTCAGCCATCCCAGGACCACCCAGAGGGCATGTTCCCTCATTGGTTCCCGAGAAAGGTGTTCGGTCAGCCATCCCAGGACCACCTAGAGGGCATGTTCCCTCATTGGTTCCCGAGAAAGGTGTTCGGTCAGCCATCCCAGGACCACCTAGAGGGCATGTTCCCTCATTGGTTCCCGAGAAAGGTGTGCGGGCAGCCATCCCAGGACCACCTAGAGGGCATGTTCCCTCATTGGTTCCCGAGAAAGGTGTGCGGGCAGCCATCCCAGGACCACTCAGAGGGCATGTTGCCTCACTGGTTCCCGCTCTCCAGCAGGAGTCTAAGGCTGAGATAAAAACAAGGGAACAGGCCCGTAGTTAAAGCCAGTGCCTTGAAGTCCAGGATCTGGAGCCAGCTCCTCTATTCCCACAGATTGCTATATTGGCCACAGAGAGGCTTAGGGTCCAGCTGCAGCTCTCTCATACCCTCGCTGGGAAAGCTTGAGCCAGCTCAGCGTCACTGGCTCGCCAAATCCCTTCCTCTTCATCTGTAATGTGACAGTGAGAGCCACTGTCATAGTTACTGTGAGAAACCGTGAGACCAGAGCAAGTTTCCATCTACTGGGCAACTGTGGCAGATGCTACCTGCTACCAGCAATCACCCAGATAAGAAACAGAGGACAGCCATTCACACGGAACACCCATGAGCACTGTCGCTCTCACCAAGTAGGTATCGAGCGCAGGCTCACCCAACCTGTGCTGCCTAAGCAGGCGTACCCTCAGCAAGCTCACGAGGCCGAACACTCTTACCTGCTCGTGCACACGGTACACATAGACTCTGCCTTCTTCTCCACGGATGTGGTAAAAGGGAGCAGCCACCAGCAGAAAATCTGTGGTCCCATCCATGTTAATATCCACAGGGCACAACACAGAGCCAAAGTAGGACCCCATCTACAGCCCCAAAAAGAATTCAGCACTCCTGAGCATGGGGAGCCCCCTTCCTACCTTCCCCACAGCTAGAGCCATTGCTTGTGCTCTTCCTGGAGCACCAAGCTGGGCTTGTTCCAGATCAATCTGATCTCTGGGGTCACAGGGGATTAGGGGTGAGGAGCTGAATCTCCATGGAGGGAACCCACTGAGCAGACATGAGAGCCACTGAGTTTACACCCAGACCTGAGCCTTGCTCAGGGTGGGCCCATCCCTCTCCTGAGGACCTCAGGACCCCTACTGGTGGAATGGTGACCTCTCCAGGAGGTACCTGCTCTCCTTCTATCCATCGCACAAAGGTATCCTCTCTGTCCTCCTTCTGGAGCCCAAACACAGCCCCACGGAGCTTGTGCCTTGGAGCTCCGGCCACGTAGGAGACGCCATGAGCTTTGTGTAGCACTGCCACGGAATAACCTGGGGCCAGAGTGGTGTGAGTGCAAACAGTTGCTCCCCACCTCCAGTCTCTCCCTCCAACTTCATCTTCCCAGTCACGTGTTCCCACTGAAGTCAGTTCTGCACTGACAGTGACGTGTGTGTCCCCATACATGCATGGTATACTGTATACCTTCAGCACACGAGTTCTGTATGCGAAGACCGGGATGAAGGATGGGGAGGGATAACCATCACTGTTATTAACAGAGATGTCCTGATTCCCTCTTATTCAGAGCCCAAGGCCACTCTGTCTCCATCCCTAATTCTCAATATCAGGGTCCCTAGCTAAGGTCTGATAGCCTGATGGTGTGTGAGCCATGAGACTGACCGTAACTTGTCTCCATTAGGAATCCTAATATGCACACCTGCAGGCAACCTCAGTGTCTCAGACTGCATGGTCCCTGGGTTAGCGTCCAGGCCTGTCTTCTAGCCCCTGCCCCAGACAACAGGTTTGCTCCTTCCCAGCCTTCAGGCCCTCTCTCATTTATCCATTTGCTAGGTTTCATTGCCCTCCAGGTTCTACCTTCCCATCCAGGCCCCGCCTTCACCCCACCCTCCTGCTATCCTAGAGCCTTTTTCTCTTTGCCACCTCCACCCTTGTCCCACCTGCATCCACCAGACCCTACCCTTACCAAGGTAGCTGTACTGTGCAGCCCCGAAGTCCTCCTTGGCTGTCTGGTTTAGGAAGCGGCCCCGACCATTCTGTGTGTTGTAGAGCAGCACGCCCCCAGACCAGTTAAAGGCCCCCACAGTGCCAAGCAACATCTGCCCCTACAGAGGACCCAGAGGGCACCAAATGAGCAGCAGGGACCTGGGGGGCCAGAGAAGCAAAGCTTCCTGGACAAAGAGAGTCTTCAGCGGCCAGGAAAGAAAATGGGTTGGCAAGTCCTAGGCTTTCTGCTCTGCTCTCATGAGTCTGCTGAGTAACCCAAGCTCCAGAAGGCACCCTGGGACCCAGATATTGAGCATTTTTGAGCATAGCATGAAGTAAGAGGGTGCTCCTAACCTTTCCCTTTGTCTCCTGTGCTGTTTGAAGGTGCTGTATCCTGCAGCATGCGCCTATTGGGCTGTGTGTGTGTGCAGATGGCATTGGGGTAACTGACTTCAGCTCTCACCTGCACAGAGGCCCCAGTTAGTGGGTGCTCCGTCTGCTGTCCCCCTTCTCCTTCCTCCTCTGCTTCCTCTTCTCCCACACACTGGACAAAGCCTCAGCTTTATGAAACTACCTGTTTTTCTGACCCACTTCGGTGGGTTTGCTACGGAGGCCGAATCTCAGTCCCTACAGCTAAGAGAATGTCCCAATCTTTTAAGCACACAACGTGACCTCCTATAATAAACCACTATTCTCTTGTCTATCTCAGTGATCCAGATAAGGGAAGCTAATGGATGGTCTCTCTTGTTTCTAAACTGGCTCCTTCAGAGACACTCACACGAGGAAACTATGAACCAAGAGCCCCTCATTCCCTGGTAGCACATCTTGGGGACCCTGCTGGTGCTGAGTGGGCCACAAACCTTGTCCAGGATCTGGGCACTGAAGCCAGTCTGCGCGAGTTGATATTGAAGAGCATCTCCAACTGTGCCTGGAAGCCAAAGAAACTGATGAAACCTGCTGTGCCAACTGGCAGGGTAAGGAATGCCTAGGAGGGGCCAGCTGGGCCAGGCCCCCAAAGGGATGGCTATTTGGTGGAACAGTGCACAGAGCTGAGAACAAAGATCTGGGCTGTGCTTAAGTACTGGCTGGCTGGGCCTGGGCAGTAGTCTTCATGTAGTCTTCCTGGGCCTCTGTCTCCTCATCTGTAAGTTCCTGTTGGGACTCTGTTCCGGTCTTACTTGCTTTTCTACCACTGGCTCAGCAGAGTTTCATAGATTCCGGGAAGGAGGAGGACTGGGAGGTGCCATTACCATTTTAGAGATCAACAGCTATGTCTCGGGGAGGTGGTCGGAGTCAGGGAGAGTTGGTCTTGAGGGAGGGTGTCCTGCTGAACACTGGGGCGTTCTCACAAGGTCCATGTCAGAAGCCCTCACCTTCCATGTGGATGATGCTCTGTTGCAGCTTGCTCAGCAGCCCATCCAGAGCCGAGTAGTTGGTCACCTTGAAAGTGTGGGCCTCTTTGGGTTCTGAGGCAATCAGCTTCAGTTCTCTGTAAGTGTTATTTTTCTTGAATGCATCGCCCACCTGTATGAAGACACCAGTCAGTGAGTGATCCATCACCGTCTCCTCCTTCCTCCTTCCTGCTCACTGTCATTGTCCTTCACTCCCAATAAAGCTCCACTTTTGGCAGTATGTTCCTGACACATCTGGATCTCCTCAGCATCCCTCCACTGCCTACAGAGCCTGATGACCCTCCCCTGTGTATTAGGCCAGATGTTCATGTTAGCTACCAGGACTCAGCTCAGTGGTCTCCCTAGGAACCTTCGTACAAGCTCTCCCCATCCTGTTCAGCCAGTGAGCTATGCCCACCTCGGGATGAGCCTTCTGTAGGACCCAAGAAGGGGGGGCATATAAGAGCAGGTGGCCAGGAGAAGAGGAGTAACAGTGACTAGAGAGGGTTTGGATACACTGCTTCCAGAAGTCTCCACTGGGCTACCCCCTTGCCCAATCGAGAGAGTCAGGTTTGCCTCCCTGCTTAGCGCTCACCCCAATGGCAAAGCGCACCACGCCCTGCATCTTTGAGGAGTTGATGACAGTCGTAAGGTTGAGAGGGTCCCCAAATATGTCACCATCAGTAAGTACCACCATGATCTTCAATGCTTTCTTTCTGGAGCCACGGCTTGGAATGAAGATATTGTCTCTTAACAGGAGAGAGAATGAAGACAATTGTCCAAAGGGCTGTCTGGGCTCTGGGTGAGTTTTTATTCATTGATCAGCTAAAATTGGAGAGTTAAGGAGCCCCTGCCCCAGAAGCCCAGGAAGAAAGTGCTGTGTACTCCGGTGTCCCTGAGCAAAGCGAAGCCTCCAGTCAGGCAAGCACAGGCAGAACAGAGTAATTTCTCCCTGAACAAAGGCCCAGAAGAGGGTGGATTTGCATCACACAGCAAGGCATAAGTCACACAGATACACTTCATCTGCTCCCCATTTTAAGAGCTCTGTGTCTGCCCCACTTATATGTACCCAGTATGGCATTTTAGGTTAAAAGAACAGGCAATATTTAATTTCGTATTCTACTTCTATAAAAGCATTGTACTTTCTGGGCTTTTTGTTTGTTTTGTTTTGTGGAGTTTTATTTGTTTGTTTGTTTTGACTTTTGTTTTGTCTGCTTTTTTTTTATTTATTTGGTTGGTTGGTTTTTTGCTTTTGTTTTTGTTTTTTTTTTTTTTTTTTTTTTTTTTTTTTGAGGCAGAGTCTTTCTATGTAACCCTGGCTGTCCTGGAACTAGCTGTGTAGATCATCAGTCTGTCCTCAAATTCACTTTTGGGGTTTGAGGCACACCTTTCCATCCTCCTGAGTGCTGGCATTGCAGATATGTGTGTCACCTTGCCTGCTTTCAATGGTCCTTACGCACCGAGCACTATTATAAATATAGTATATAGTTTAACTATTTAATCCTCACGAAACCCTAAGAAGCAGCAATCTGTGTTATCTTCATGTTAGAAGTGAAGAAGCAAAGCACAGAAGGTTAAGTAAACAGGCAGTGGTGGCACACGCGTGGCGCACGCCATTAATCCCAGCACTTGGGAGGCAGAGGCAGGCGGAATTCTGAGTTCAAGGCCAGCCTGGTCTACAGAGTGAGTTCCAGGACAGCCAGGGCTATATAGAGAAACCCTGTCTTGAAAAGAAAAAAGAAAGAAAGAATGAAGTTTAAGTATTTTGTCCAAGATCGTACAAGAACAGCTAGGATCTGAGCCCAGCAGCCTTCTCCTGGGCACTCCCAAGCATCTAACAGCAGGAAGCCCTTGAGGGAATTACAGAAAGACGGGTGTCACCCCCACAGCCCTTCTCAGCACCCTAACCTCCTCCTCCCACAGTTCCGCCCAGCCATCTTTCCAGACACTGTGCCACAGACACAGCCTCTCAGAGGCACCGGACTCACAGGACATGCTGCATGGCTGAGGCGGTCTTAGTGACATTCTTCACTTGAACGATGCTCTGAACTTTGGCAAGGGAGGCGTTAATGTCCCAGCTCTCTTGAAGATCAAACTCAGTCTGGATCACGGCCCCATACTGTACCAGGGCAAAGCTGCACTGGAGAGCAGAGAGAGGTGGAGGGGGCTATTGGACCGTACTATAGACACCCCTGCCCCAGAAGCACAGGGAGAAAGAAAGCACTTGTCTACTCTAATGTCCCTGAACACAAGGAGACACTAATGCAAAGGGAAGCGTGCAGTCAGGCGGGCACAGGCAGAGCAGAGTGATTTCTCCCTGAGTCTGTTTCCCCATGAAGACTCCTCTATATTGACTATAGGTTCAGCATGTCACTCTCTTTGGCCAGTGGGACATTAACAAATGTATGTATTGGGACACTGAAGTGTTCATGACTACCACAAATGAGTAGGGCCATCTCAGGACGTCCATCCCTAGTCAGGCAAACAGATACCTATGGTAGCATGGTAGCTCCAGGCAAAACTGACACAAGAGTCACCCAGCTGAGCTCAGCTCAAACACCTGAAGAACTATGAGCAAACGAAGGGTGGCTGACATGAGGCTGGCACTTAGACACAGACGTGTGCACAAGCGACGAGAACACAGCCATCAAGGAAGCCCACCTCAAAACACTTCTCATAGAAGTTCCTCATCATGGTAGAGATGAAATTTTTGGCCTTCTGGAAGTCTGTGGGTTCAATGCTTCCTGAGCCATCCAGAACAATAGCGATTTCAGTGCCTGGTCAGGATGAAGGCGTGGGTGAGATTCCAGGCAGAAAGGCAGCATGTTCTGCCCTGTAAGGCACCCACCCACACACATACACAAAATACTCAGACTCCCTGCCTGTGGTCCGGGGAAGAAGCCAGGGAAGCTCCTAAGAATGGAGTTCTCCCCTTCTGACCCCGTACCCCAAGACCCTGTATCCATGGTTGTCCTAGAGCTAGCATTGTAGACCAGGCTGGCCTCCAACTCACAGAGATCCACCTGCCACTGCCTCCTGAGTGCTGGGATGAAAGGTGTGTACTACCACCGTTCTTACCTTAAAGGTAAAGAGAGATCTAGATCCTGGTTCTGACTACTATGGGAATCACTCCCGTTTTGGCGGCCTTGGATTCTCCATCTCTAAGCAGGGTCAATGAGAGGGCTCCGCTGGTAAAGGAGCTTGCTGCCAAGCCCGATGACCTGAGTTTGATTCTCAGAAACTCACACGGTAGAGGGATAGAATTGACTCCTGCAGGTTGACCTCTAACCTCCACAAGTGTGCTGTGATACAGGAGTATGTTTGGCACATGTGCGCGCACACATCCCCCCCCCACACACACACACCAAACAAACACACAAATAAATGTTTTGTTTTGTTTTGTTTTAAATTGAGGAGACAGGGCTGGGACTTGCCCTACCTATAGGACCTGGCCACTGTTCCCCATCTTCTAGATCTGAACACACCTTGGTTTCAGAGGCCATTAGCCTGGGGGTTCATTATGGAGGCCCCTAATCTGCCTCTCCTTACCAGCTTCTTCCTCATCTTGCTCCTCCACTGCCCGTCGTCTCCTGGCTGATCTCTTATCCTCCCCTGTGCTGCCACCTTTGCTTCTGTAATAGTCACCAGAGTCCACATGTGCTCCTGGATCCAGGAATCCTTCTTTAAGAAGCATATCGGTAAGACACAGAGTCAAACGAAGCCTCCATGCAAGACGGAGATCATTAGCTGTTCCATAACAAGGACCCTGAGCTTGCTTGTCCCCCTTCAAGGACAAGTGTCTGCCTGCTGCTGTTCAGATTACCGAGGTCAGAGAAGTAGGCTTCGGCCTGGAGGTCCAAGTTGGGGGTGAGTAGGCTGCAGGCCCCAGTGAGCTCTGAGTTGAGGCTGTGGAGTTTCCGGGCCCGTACCTGAATGCATACCTGGGGAGAGGGAGAAATGGAAGAAGCAGGCAGCTGGGCGGGGTCAGCCCCATACTTCCTAGTCACAGCCACTGTCACCCCAATTCCAGAACACAGTGGCTCAACCAGTTAGAGAACCAGGGACAGCTGCCTCACTCCTCAGGGTGAGGCACCAGGTGCTAGCATCAGAAACGCAGTCAGTGGGCGCTGGCTGGGTTAGACTTGGCATCACTGTAGGCGGCCAGACCACAGATAGAGGCAGCATAGCAATAGGATTGGCAACACCATCGTCACCTGCAGGAGCCAGCACCAGCCTCCCAGGGCCCTTTGTCCTCCTGCCTATGTACTCACCAAAACACCATTGTGGTTCCTGACCAGTGTCACTCCCTGGTACCTGCCCCTTGGCATACAGATGTCCTCTGAAACAGTTAAGGCAGAGAAGGATGAAGGGGATTCTGGGAGCCCACCATCAAGCCAAAGTCAGGGCTACAGGGTCAGAAGCCTCAAGAAACTAGAGTTGGAGGTTCCATGCACCTGAGTAGCTTGGGTATGCCAGGATGCAGTCCCTGCCCCAACCCCCTTTACCATCTCAACAAAGACCCCACTGCCCAGCCTTCTCAACCAGGGATGGGGCTTCAGAAATGACTGCCACATGGGGCTTCTCAAGGGGCTCTTGGTATGTGTGGGATTGGGGGAGCAGCAGGCTGTAGGTGCCTGCGAGCTCTGAGTAAAGGCCAAGGGGCTGGCTGCTGGGTGTGGACTTAAATGTATATCTGGAGAGAGATCCACAGAGACTCTCCGTGTCAGCCGTGGGTCTCCCTCCACACATGCCCACCTACACGCGAACACACAGAGACACATAAAATGGCGAACCTATTACTTAACATAGTGCCAGGCTCATGGTGAACACTCAGTGAGTGGTGGCTCCAGATCTGTCATTAGGACTGTATCAGGAGAGGCAGGCTGGGCTGTGGTGGGTAGCATGAGCCTGGGCACTGGGGTTCAAGGCTCACTATGGGGCTGAGGGTCAGAAGTGGTTAGGCCGGATCAGGCAGGATTGGGATCGGAATAGTTTGAGCTGAGATTATGTGAGGGTCCCAGGAGGTGTCCTGGGGAGCTTTCTATGGAGGTGGGGTCGGCTTACCCACTGGCTTGCAAGCAATTTCATCTGGAATGATGGATATGGCACATCGATACAGGGCCCGTGTATTCCTGTTGGAGCTGCGTCTAGCTACCAGGAGGCTAAGAGGATGAGGAGACAGCAAAGACAAGCTGGCTGAGGGAGCCTGTCCCCTTCCTGCCAGCCCAGGCCCAGTCTTCCTTATTCCTGCCTGAGGAAGAGGCCCAGACCTGGATATGACAGACAGCTTTCTAGCCCAGGCCTGCAGACTCAGCATTACAGGGAAGGTAGGCACTTAGTCAGCCTCTGCTTCTACACGGCTTCAAGCAGGGAAACAATTAAATGTAACCCCTGTCTGTCTGCCTTGAGGGCCTGTGTACCAAGGCTTTCCACGGAGATCTCTGGCCCAGCCTGGTGCGAGAGTTCCGGGGAAGGGAAGAGAGCATGAGCAGGGAGGGGAAGTCACTTCCGCAGCTTCTGCTGCTGCAGTTGGCTTCACCTCCATCTCTGCCTTGCTCTCCAGGTTACTCGGTTACTCCCCACTGAGTCAGGTCAGGCTGGACGGAGATTCAGGCGGCAGTTAAGGGAGAGCAGACCTCTTCCCAAGTGTTACAGCTCTTAGAACCAAAGACTCCGATGATGGAGCAGTTCTCACACACCCTTAATCCCCTGGATAGGATTTATATACAGTTTTGGGGGTGATTCAGGGTTTGACAGCAGGTTCTTCTCATTGGTTTGGACTGAAAGCTTGGGGAAACCTTATTTGCAAGTAGGAAGGCTTGGTGCTGCTTTTACGTGACCGTGACCTATATCACACAACTCTCCTGCTGGGGTGAGGGGCTGTGGGAGCTGTAACTGCAACAGGAGCCAGGGGCCCAGGAGGCATGGTCGAACATCTTCCATCCCATGCAGGCAGAAATTACCACCCACCGGGTGTCTGGGATTCCAGACCTTTGCTCGACTGGGACAGCCTACTGCCCCACACTGCCTGACAGTTTGGAGTACTTCTGGTAGTTAGAAAAGACTCCTGTCAGGGCCGGGCAGTGGTGGCACACACCTTTAATCCCAGCACTTGGGAGGCAGATTTCTGAGTTCAAGGCCAGCCTGGTCTACAGAGTAAGTTCCAGGACAGCCAGGGCTACACAGAGAAACCCTGTCTTGAAAAAAAAAAACAAAAAACAAAAACAAAAAAACAAAAACAAAAACAAAAAAACAAAACAAAAACAAAAGCAAACAAACAAAAAAGACTCCTGTCTTGTGGAATGGAATGGGGGGAACCAAGAAGTCACCAGCCATACTGCTCATTTTGCTCGTCTGTCCTTAGTATTTCCTGGCTAGAAACTAGAGGTTTGGGGAGCTGATGAAGACAGCCTGAGGAGATGTCAATCCTGGTGTGAAGTTCTTGTCTCCCATCTCAAGTTCTAGAAGATGGCAGAGGACAGGGTCAGCTTAAACAGTCTAACAATCACACTGCTCCATGGGGCCTGGGGCTTGGCTGGCCTGGGACTCAGGGTGACTGAGCACCTGTGGCTGGGGTTACAAGCAAAGCACTAGGGAAGGGGATCTGAAGACTGCCTTGGTAATAGTGAGCCAAACCTAAAGGCCTTTGTGGTGACAGGAAGCTATGGAGAGCTTTGTCAAGGGGAAGCACTCGACACATGATTAGTCTGAGATTTTGAAAGGCCATGATGTGGCTGTGGGGGTCTAGAAGACAAGATAGCACAGGAGGAGGGACAGACATGGGGCCCTGCCTCTACTTCCTCAGCTCTTAGCACAAGACACTTCTGTTTGTTTTGTCAAGACAGGATTTCTCTGTGTAGCCCTGGCTGTCCTGGAATTTGCTCTGTAGACCGGGCTGGCCTCAAACTCAGCGATCTGCTTGTCTCTGCCTCCTAAGTGCTGGGATTAAAGGGCCGTGCCACCCCACCCAACTTAGAATAAAGATCAGGCATCTCTCTTTCTTTTTTCTTTCTGACGATTGCACCCAAGGCCAGGCAAGTGCTCCGCCTCTGACCCACACCTAATCCCTCACTGTCTTTCTTAAACCCATCATCCCAGCCCCTAGGCCAGGCAGGATCTGACCCACGTCTACCTCTCCAACCTACCCTGCTTACTCAGAGAAAGACCTGCAGATATATGTTGTGGCCTTTAACAACTTTATGTCCTGGTCCTTTCTCACCTCAGGTCCTCTAGCCAGCTGTCCTTTCTGCCTGGAATACTGGCCTTGCACTCCCTAAAACTGGCTCATCCGCATCCCTGTACTCTGCATAACTGCCACCCGTGCCTACTGCTTTCTCCAAGAGGCCCCACCTCACATGCTAGTTACCCTGCTCTGACACTTCCCTTCTCAGAACTTGCCACCACTAGATAGTAGCTTGCTTCCTTCTTTACCTATGTATCATCTGTCTTCTCCACCAAGCAAGATCCCCATAGTCTTGTCTACCTTGTCTATCATGCGATTCCCAAGGCTTGGAACACCTCTTAACACAGTGTAAGAACCAGTAAACACTTGTTGAAAAACTTGCATGGTTGTACAGGCAACGGCTGAGGGATTGATCTGGGGCATTGGACAGAGGGTTATTAGTCAGAGTTTCTATTCCTGCACAAACATCATGACCAAGAAGCAAGGTTGTGGAGGAAAGGGTTTATTTAGCTTACTTCCACTTTGCTGTTGATCACCAGAGGAAGTCAGGAACTCAAGCAGGTCAGGAAGCAGGAGCTGACACAGGGCCCATGGAGAGATGTTTCTTACTGGCTTGCTTCCCCTGGCTTGCTCTCAGCCTGCTCTCTTATAGAACCCAAGACTTCCAGCCCAGGGATGGCACCACCCACAAGGGCCCCTACCCACTTGATCACTAATTGAGAAAATGCCTCAAAGCTGGATCTCATGGAGGCACTTCCCCAACTGAAACTCCCTTCTCTGTGATAACTCCAGCCTGTGTCAAGTTGGTACACAAAACCAGCCAGTTCAGAGGCGTAGATGACCAGGGTGTGCCCGAGTTCCCAAATAAGGTCACTGTTCAATAACTCTGTCTCTCTCCCCAGGCTGTCTTGGCCCAGGCCCAGTACCTTCAGGAGCAGGATCCTAATGGTGGATGTGCACACAACCATGTTCTTTCCCAGAGCACCTAGAACAACCCTTTGCCCAGCCCGTTTCCTCCTGTGGTGCCTTTTCCTCCCTTCTCCTGCAGAGCAGGCTTCCAGGTACCAGCTCTGCAGGAATCCCCCCCCAAGGAAGGTACAAGCTGACCCCCTCAGGTCCTCCAGGAGCCCTAACTACTAGATTCCCCTTCCCATGCCAGGCCTTTGTTTCTACCTTGGTTATGAGCTCTCAAGAGGCCCACACATGCAGCTACGCAGACTGCACACCACACACTGCAGATCCCCAAGATGGTCATCTAGATGTGCAATTCTGTGGCCTAAGGCCCAGTCTGTGTTGCTCCCGAACTTTTTATGGCTGGCAACCTCCAGGTTTGCTGCCTTAGTGACTAGCAAACCAGCTAACCACAGACTGACCAGCTATGACGGAGGACCAGCTATGACAGAGGTTGCCACCCTCTGCCATCCACAGGTCCTGGGGTCCGCTCTAGACTGGGTGCAGCTCCAGAGCATCTCATCCACCTCCTGCCTTCTCCCAGATGGCAATCTTACTCAATCCTCCATAATTCAGAAAGTACAGGAATTATGAGGGGCCTAGTACCCTCACCCTGGGGATTAGAGCAGTTATCACCCTTTTCCTCCCTCTCTCTCTCTCTCTCTCTCTCTCTCTCTCTCTCTCTCTCTCTCTCTCTCTCTCTCTTTCTCTGGTGAGCTGGGCCAATTAGTTGGTGCATTTCCTGCCCCCCCCACACACACACAGCAGGCCCAGAAACCCAGAATTGTCTCCACCACATCCTCCTGCTGACAGTGCAAACCCCCAAGCCCCTCTGACTTAGCAGGTATTCAGTGAGGTATCCACGAGCCCCACTAGGTTCCTTATTTCTTGACAGCTCCCAGCACCCTATTCATTGAGAGCTTTAAACACAAGTTCTCCCTCCCCATCTACTTTGGTCCTTGGGCCTCTAATGGAGGAGGCAGTAAGACTGTGAGCCTAGGGCTGGTAAGGGACCCACTGGGGTAGTGGTAGAAGATGAGGAGGCAGGAAATAGCCACAGATAACTTGACTAAAAACCTTGTATGTATTGCAAACTACTTGGAAAACAAAATGCAAACTCAACCTCCCTGTATAAGCCTGATCAAATAATTCCCCCTGGCTGTGGAGTAGAAGTGCCAGGGGGATTGGCCACATGCTCAGCATCAGTGATGTTGACACCATACAAAACTCCAGCCTCAGGCAGTACCACTAATGGGGCTGGAGGACCTAATGCTGTTTGAGGGTTGCTTGACTGAGTGAGTTCTGTTGTCTCATTTATATCAAGTTAAAAACCAGGCAGAGGGACTGGAGAGATGTCTCAGTCTTTAAAAGCACTGACTGCTCTTTCAGAGGTCCTGAGTTCAATTCCCAGCAACCACGTGGTGGCTCACAACCATCCATAATGGGATCTGATGCCCTCTTCTGATGTGTCTGAAGACAACTACATATACATAGCATGAATAAATAAATATTTTTTAAAACCCAGGCAAAACTGACAGAAACACAGAGTTGAGGTGGGAGGGCTGGTTGTCAATGGGGGGACGTCTGGTGCAGAGCACAGGGCTCCCAGGAGACTTTCCTTGTGCTTGTTTGTTTTGATGTTGTTTAGGTTTTCTTAGACATGGTTAACTCTGTATATCCCCGACTGTCCTGGAACTGACTATGTAGACCGGGCTGGCCTCGAACTCACAGAGATGCCCTGCCTTTAAAGGCGTGGCTGCCCTGGTGTTTGCGATCCAGATGCTTATACGGATGGCATGTTTTATGAACATACATTGAATCGCACATAGATGATGCATGAGCTTTCATATATGGTTATGTCCATACAAAATTATCAAAACAAAATGCAATAAAGGTCAATGTTTTTTTGTTGTTTTTGTTTTGTTTTGTTTTGTTTTTTTGTTTTTTTTTTTGAGATAGAATCTCACTCACCATGTAATTCTAGCTGGCCTAGAACTTGCTATGTAGATGAGGCTGGCTTTAAACTGACAGAGATCCGCACCTGACCAAAACATCAACTTTCGATTATCTTCTGGCAGCCAAAATCTTTGACCACATTCTCACTGTTCTTGCTTCAAACCCTTCTAGCTCTTCTGGAACTCCACGCAATAGTGATGAGTTACAGTCCATCTCTCCCATGATCCTCCACGGCTCTCAGTGTCTGGCACTGGGTATTTTCTTAGCCATCTCCCTTGCTCAGGGAAGCCTCCAGGCTTGTAGCTAACCTCTGGACTTCCTTTTCTCAGCCCTTCTCATGCTAACTTTGATCTCTCTCTCTCTCTCTCTCTCTCTCTCTCTCTCTCTCTCTCTCGCTCTCTCGCTCTCTCTCACACACACACACACACACACACACACACACAAACTGGAAGTGGCCCTTGTTCATGTTCCTGCAAGCACCAGAGGATCCCGCTATAGCTGTTAACATTATCATCATTGTGAGGCTTGTCTGAGTCCTTCATGAGCCCAGCAGCTCCTTGAGGACAAGAGCCACATATCACTCCCTTTTGAGGGGATGTGGAACCCAGGGTCTCACTATGTAGCCCAACATGGCCTGGTTCACTATGTAGACCAAGTTGGCCTCAAACTCACAGAGCTCTGCCTGTTTCTGCTTGAGTGCTGGGATTCAAGGTGTGTGCCCATCCCTGGTTCTCTCTCTGCTTTAACCCACACCTTTTGTCTGGCACTGAGCAGATGCTTTATAAATATTTACTAAATAAATAAAATGGCTCTACGTTAACCACTGAAGTCTACTGATGAACTCCTCTCCACCAATGGAGAGTTTATGACCTCCAAACTATTCATGTCAATAGACACCTGCTATTTTCAAATTTAATATTGATATTTCAGTTAAGAGTACATAGCTATAAGCAAATGATCAAATAAATAATAATTAAATCCTTTAAAAATAATTTGGAGGGATGGTGCATGCCTTAGCCTGACACTTGGAAGGCAGCGGTAGCAGGGGAGAGTCCTTGCTTAGCATGCAGGAGGTCCTGGGTTCAAGCCATAAACATGATAACAAGAAACATCAAAAAGGAAGAAAGAAAGAAAGAGAGAAAGAAAGAAAGGAAGGAAGGAAGAAAGGAAGGAAGGAAGGGAAAGAGAGGGAAAGAGGGAAGGAGGGAGGGAGTTCCTAAGTTAAACCAACCCCCCATTAGAAGCCACTCTGGTAACAACAGGAAGTGGGAGTGGGCCACAGATAGGACTTTACGTACTGAGTTTTCCCTCTATCCAGATCTTCCCCTGCCTCAGCACCGAACATAGCCCTTATCTATTAGAAGACATATTTATCCTGCTATGGCCCTGCCCAATATGGAGGCTACCTGAACCAAAGTGTGTGTACGTTGCCAGGAAACTCTGTCTGCTTTGCTCACAGGGCCTGGCATACAGTGGAGGGACTTAGCACACAGTAGGAACTCCATCAGAACTTGGAGTGAATGACATCCTGCCCTCTCATCTCACATTTCCAGGCTGAGCATAATGCAACTTCCACTCACTGATTTGACCTGATTTTGATTCCATGCAATCACACTTTGTTTAATTTTTTTTTTTTTTCATGTTAGGAGCACTGCCAATGTCTTTATATCAGGGCTAGGAACAAAGCTCACTAGCAGAGTGTGCTTAGCATTCTTGATGCCTTGGGTTCAGTTGTCAGAATCACATACACACCATCATCATCATCATCATCATCATCATCATCATCATCATCATCATCATCATCATCATCATCATCTATATGCCTGGGACAGGGATCCTGGCATAGAGCATATGCTTAGAATGTGTAAGATCCTGGATTCAATTCCAAGCACCACATTTGGTTTTACTTTTGCACAGGCCTGCACATCTATCTTCTAGAGCTTGTGCCTGGGTTATGACTGCTGAACTAAAGGCCACTGCACGTCCCTGACCCACCCGGCATGGCCATGCTGCTCTCCAAGGCCATGGCGCCAACACACTCCCACGAATTCCTGTTTCACCCACCACATGCTAGCCCTCCCAGGCCTCTGATCTGGCAGCTCCTTCTCAGCCAGACGGTGGATACAGACGAGAGTTTCAAGACACAAGGCAGTGTTTCTCACAGTTCAGTTTGGCCAGAACCCATGTAAACAAAGCCCTCTGGGCCTATTTTCTCAAATAGTCTCACAGCAAACCTATGAGTTCCACAAATCACCTGTCAGGGTGGAGACACTGAGCCTCGGGGCAAAGTGCCTCACTAAGCTCTCTCAGTGAATACAGAGAGGTGCCTCTGACAATGCACTCTTAACTTCAATGGCTGACTCTCAGAGTCTCCATTTATTTATTTATTATTGCCATTCTCCAACTTTCCTATGTTGAGAACATAGAACTTTCATAAGTCAGTAAAGGCCCTTGGTGAACTTTAATTTAAAGTAGTATTTAAGGTTTCCTTCTCTGACCCAGTGTAAGGAAAAGTGAATGAGTAGAGGACAGGGGCTCCGTGAGTTACCCAGGCTGTGGGGATCACAACCCCTTGCTTTCTCTCTTCCGCTGTGTGTCATTCGCCAAGGGAAATGGCTGCTGCCCGGCGTACAGAATGGGATAGCACAGCCTTCTCTGGGCTGCACCTCTGGGCTGCACCTCTGTCATCTTTGGGACCGCCCTAGTCCTCACCCTTCCACACCATAGCCCCCACTCACCAGGTCTGGTTGTTGCTGGGGTCTTGATGCAGAAGGGAGCTGAGCACAGAAGGTGCGCCTGGCTGGAGTGGTGTGACCCAGGCCCAGTCCACATCCACATTGAAGGCTCCCAGGGGCTTCAGGCCTGTGGGCAAAAGAGAAATGCCTGATGAAAGAGGCACACAGTAGAGGCTGTGGCTGTACCCGCGCCTGCCATCAACCTGCCAGATCCTGTGGTGGTGTCATCACCTCACTGTGAAGATGAGGAAAAGAGCTTCCATCTCCAGGAATGCTATTCCTATTGAAAAGGAATGATTGTGGGTGTGTCTGACCCAGGACTGCGGGGTCTCTCTCCTAAACCAAGCTCCAGTCCCCGGGAAAGCAGTCTGAGGAGCGAGTACCGCCCCCCAGCCCTTTAACTTCCGGCTTTGTGATTTTCACACCAGTCACTTGGCTCATACTGTGTCCTGTACCAAACTTAACATGGATCAGAGTCCCCAGAGAAGGTCTAAAACCCTACAAGTGACCCAAGAGGAAGCACAACGTCCTCAAAAATATCTAAGAGTGTTTAATAGTTTGTAACTTACAACTCAGAACTGGAAACAAGCCAAATGGCCCCTGTGGGAGAGCGGATGAAAGCAGCTGTGTTCATATGATGGAACACCACTAGCCAGGAGTGAAAAGGAATGGACTGAGGTACAGGGTAACCCTCGACTCACCGCGCCCAGTGAAAGAAACCCAGGGGCCTGAGAAGAACTACAAACAGCGCAGAATGGTGGTGCCCATCTTTAATCCCAGCACTCAAGAGGCAGAGGCAGGTGGCTTATAGAGTGAGTTCCAGGACAGCCAGGGCTACAGAGAGAAACCCTGTCCCCTACCCTCAAAAAATAAAAATAAAAATGTGTCTTAGGACCAATGATGAGGCCCTTTTTGTTAATACCAGCGACTTGCTTTAGATGCATATTAGCATTTGCTAGACAGTTTTCAGCTCATGAATCTTTTTTTAATTAGTGTTCATCCTCTCTCTCTCTCTCTCTCTCTCTCTCTCTCTCTCTCTCTCTCTCTCTCTCTCTCTCCCTCTCCCTCTCTATCTCTCTCTCTCCTCTTTCTCTCTGTATTTTTCTAATTTCAAGGTCTTACATTACTCAGGCCGGCCTCAAACTCAGTTCTTTAGGACAACTTTGACTTCCTAATGCCCTTTTTCCACCTCCTGCTTGCTACTATCACAATCATACAGCACCAGATCTGGCTTTATTAATCATTTTATAAAACGATCTTTCTTTTCTTCTTTTTTTTTTTTTTGTTTTTGTTTTTGTTTTTTTCGAGACAGGGTTTCTCTTGTAGCCCTGGCTGTCCTGGAACTCACTCTGTAGACCAGACTGGCCTCAAACTCAGAAATCTGCCTGCCTCTGCCTCCCAAATGCTGGGATCAAAGGCGTGCTCCACCACCACCCGGCATAAAAAACGATCTTTAGCTTTGTTAATTTTCTATATAGCAAGTTCACCTTCAACTTCCTTAGTATTTACTTATACCTTTATTCCTTCCTGTCCCAACTTTGGGTTTGGTTTGCTCTTCTGTTACCTTACTAAAATAGAGAGCCTTCCCAGCCGGAGAGATAAGACAGTGGTGAAGATCACTGGCTGCTCTTCCAGAGGACCCAGGTTTGGTTCCCAGGTGGTTAGCAACCATCTGTAACTCCAGTTCCAGAGAACCTGTTGCCGTCTGGCCTCCATGGGCACTAGGTATGTACGTGGTTGTGGTACACAAATATACATGCAGGTAAATTACATATACACATTACAAAAATGTGTGTGTGTGTGTGTGTGTGTGTGTGTGTGTGTGCGTGTATGTAAGGATCTCCATATTTCTCTGGAAGGTTCACAGCTATAGCAAAGATGGGGAGAATAGAATTGTGTTCATATATATGGGATTTTTTGTTTTTGCTTTTGCTTTTGCTTTGGTTTTTTTAAGGTGGGGTTTCATGTAGCACAGGCTGACCTTGAACTCCTAATGTAGCTGAAGATGAACTGAACTCCTGTTTCTCCAGTTTCCATCTTCCAAGTGCCTAGATTACAGGCCTGTGCCACCATGCTCAGCCTCTTTGAGCGTGTGTGAAAGACTGCATTTCCTGTAATCAGTGCTTTAAGTGTGTCCTGCAGGTTCTGATTTCTCATCTCTTAATCTAAGCAGTCAGTGTTTCCTCTGTGATTTCCTCTGTGACTCTGGGTTGTAACCAATTTAGGCTCCATCTGAAGTGCAGTTCTTAGAGGGCGTGTTGGGTGGGGTGGCTAAGATAGCATAGTTTATATTATACACTTTGTAGTGATAAAATATAAACTGATAAAACAGTGTAAAATGTTAATATTTTGTTGGTCAGTGGAAATATCAGTTCATTAATATGTGACTAAAATTGAAGAATGTTTTTAACATTAGATGATTTGGTTGTCATGCTAATTGCATGTTTGAGCATAGGCCAGTTTTACTTAATATTTTAGTTTATTTGGATTTGTGTAGACTTATTTTATTTGTTTGTTCTTTTAAGACATGGTTTCTCTGTGTGGCCCTAGCTATCATGGAACTCACTCTTGTAGACCAGGCTGGCCTCCAACTCAGAGATCCTCCTGTCTCTGCCTCCTGAGTTCTGGAACTAAAGGGGTGTGCCACCATGTCTGGTCTAAGAGGCATTTTAAGCAAGAGGATATTATACTGAATTTTGTGCCAGTGACCTTGATAATTTAGGTAAAATGGGGAAATCCCTTCAAAAAAAAACAAAAACAAAAACAGAAAAACTCAAAACTGGCCAAAGAAGAAACACACAAGGTGAATCAGAGTTTTTTTTTTTAACTCATTATCAAGAACCTCAGAAAGAACACTAGGCACAATACCTTCACTGATAAAAATCTTCAGGACATTTGAACAACGAACACCAGGCTCATATAGACAGAATTCTCTGTGCCAGTGAATGGAAAATAAAAAATCAGTTTCAAATTATTTTATGTTGTCAATACAAGACTGACACCAAATGCTGACAAGAACAGTCAATGAAAGGACAACTGACAGCTGATGTCCCTGCCCCTCGTGACATCATAGGCGTAAAACTTGCAGGTGAGACACCAGACCAACTCCATCTTAGAGAATCTGACCTAAGGTTGAATCTTGAGTTAACCAATAAGCCTGTGCACCTAGCACAAATTTCCAGATTACTCCCTAACAAGCCTGCACCCCCAATTCACTCCCTAACACCCACCAATCAGGAGGAAAGCAGAAGTTAAGTTTATGGTTTGGCTCCCAGCACCAGCCAATTATTTTAAAGTGCAACAAAATTCCATAATAGCCCCCAATCAGATATGTGCCAGGTTAGAAACCCCCTTGCTTGTTTGCTTGCCCCTACAAGTACTTGCTTGAAACTGGGGTCGCTGGGCTTCACTCTCCTCCCCTGCTGTGTTAGGGTTGGCAGGAAGCCCAAGCTTGAGCTTGAATAAAAACCCTAATGAGATTGCATTGGAATCAGCTCCTTGGCGGTCTTTTGGGGTTCATGAATGCTTTGAACGGGCACAACACAGAGAAATGGGATGAAAATTCGAAACAAACTAGAAATAAAATTCCTTAATCTAATAAAGAACATCTCCAATAATCAAACAAAGCTCATGATTAGCAAACAGATTCTTTTAAAGACAGTCTTCATACTTAGCCCCGGCTGGCCTTGAGCACTGAGCCACATCTCAGCCAAAATGAATGTTTTAACAATGATGGATTGTATAGCTAAATGTGAAAAAGGAAATAATACACTTTTAAAAGAAATCATAGGCCAGGCAGTGGTGGTGTACTCCTTTAATCCCAGCACTTGGGAGGCAGAGGCAGGTGGATTTCTGAGTTCAAGGCCAGCCTGGTCAACAGAGTGAGTTCCAGGACAGCCAGAGCTATACAGAGAAATCCTGACTCAAAAAACAAAACAACAAAAAAAGAAATCATAGACCTTGTGGGTAGACAAATATTTTAAAAATAAGACATAAATAAGCACAAATTATAAGGAAATAAGTGAATAACTTCTGTTTACTAAAGAGGGAAAAAGTCATTAATGAATGAAAGATGTGGGGCTGGAGAGATGGCTCAGCAGTTGAGAGCACTGACTGCTCTTCCAGAGGTCCTGAGTTCATTTCCCAGAAACCACATAGTGACACACAACCAGGTGTAATGGGATCTGATGCCTTCTTCTGGTGTGTCTGAAGACAGCTACAGTGTACTCATAAATAAAATAAATAAATCTTAAAAAGAAAGAAAGAGAGAGAGAGAGAGAGAGAGAGAAAGAAAGAAAAGAATGAAAGACGCCAGGCAGTGTGGCACACATCTTTAATCCCAGCACTCAGAAGGCAGAGGCAGGTGGGTCTCTGAGTTTCAAATGAGTCTTCTAAGGATCTTTACTTCACTTTTGTTTATTTGCATGGCTGTGGCACATGGACGTGTGTGCATATACATTCAGAGCCTGAGATTGACATCAGGTGTCTGTCTTCCATAAGTATTAAGGCAGGTCTCCTGGTGAACCTGGAACCAAGTTGCCTAAGGGGCTGTTTGTCTGCCTCGTGTATGGAGATTACAGGAGGGCTGCCACACCCACCTGAATCAAGTGGGTTCTGGGGAGCGGAAGGCCAGTCCTCACACCGGCACAACAATTGCTTTACTCAGGGAACCATCTGTCTCTTAGCCTGGATTCTTACTTTTTTTTCCTTCTAGTTTTTTGTTTTTTGTTTTTGAGTCAGGGTCTCTCTATGTAGTCCCAGCTGTCCTGGAACTTACGATGGACCAGGCTGGCCTTGAACTCAATCTCCTACTTCTTCCTCCAAAGTGCCAGGATTACAAGCTTGTACCACCATGCCCAGCCATACCTGAAGGTCCTAAATCACAGATCCTGAGTCAGGAAGACAGGGAAGGGCCTGAGAGCCTAACAAACCTCCTCATTGTAAATATGTCTACAGCTGGTGGGTCCTCAGACCCCATTTCAAAGTTTTAGAATATTTTGGTAAAGAGGGGGGAGTGAAAGAGATGTATCCAGTGTCTGAGAGCAGTGTCACACGTGTGATGGGCACGTGAGCTGGCTCCAGCTATCCTGTACACCTTTGGACACACTTGAAATCTTCTCTTGAAACCCTGCCACTGGTCTGATTCCCTGTCCTTCTGCCCGAGCCTGTGACAGGAGGATCCAGGAACAAATAACTCCTGTTTACCATATATTGTCCCTACGCTAAACACTCCTGTGACCTCATCTGCATCTTTTATAGAGTTTGAGTGTGTATGGTGTATGTGCATGTTCATGTGTGCATGTGTGCCGCTGGTTATGGAATCCAGAGATTGACGTCACCTTATTTCTGAGAACCTGGTACTCATCAGTTGGCTAGACCGGTTGGACTGGGATCTCTGGGGTCCCCATCTGACTCTGCTCCTTTAATCCCAGCTCTAGACTCACAGAGGCACACCCCCGCTCTCAGCTTTTTATGTGGGTACTGGGAGTCTTTATTCAAGTTTTCATGCTTAGAGGCAGAGGCAGGTAGATCTCTGTGAGTTTGCGGGCAGCCTGGTCTACACAGTGAGTTTCAGTCCAGCTAGGGCTATACAGTGAGACCCTGTCTTCAAAACCAAAAGTCCTCATGTTTTCCCAGCAAGCACTTGACTTGACCCACCAAGACATCTCCCCAGTCTCATGCTTCTATAATCCATTCGTTCATTTTTACCTGAGCCTTGCTCAGAATAATTTGTGCTGATTCATAAAAATACATGGTCCCATAATATTAAAGACCTTAAAATTATGGAGCTGGAGAAAATGGACAGGAGGAAATCATGTTTTTTTTGTTGTTGTTGTTGTTGCTGTTTTGTTTTTAAAAAGGAAGAATCCAACTAGACAAGGAAGGAGGTCAACCATTTACTTACGTGTCTTACAGTGAGTCCTTACTTCCTAAGCCAGCCCCACCTTGGACTCTGGACACAGTCCTGGGTCTCAGCTTAATAACATTTTACCTGGATAAATGTGCCCATGAGTGGAGACCAGCCAATGTCACTTATGGTGTCTACAAAACAGAAAAAAGAAACTATTCTGGCCAAGTGTGGTGGCAAATGCCTATGAATTTGAAGCCATCCTTGACTACTTACCAAGTTCCAGGACAGTCGGGGCTACACAGAGGGGCTCTGTTTCAAAAAAAACAAAACCTACTTGAGGGAACACAACTGTTACTTGTATTTAAACCAAGACACAGTTCCTTGAGCATTGGCTTGGAGAAAGCATACAATCCCCAAGTTTCCCAGAACTGCCATCCATACCCTCTCTAGAACTACCCTGAGCAACACAGAACAACGAGACCATGAGATCCCCAGTGCTTGGGGAATCACAGACTACTCTGAGAACCCAATGAAAACCATCAGAGCCTCTCTAGTCCCTGAAAGTACATTGCATGCAATATGGTGCCCAGGATACGACATTCCAAAATATGACCACAGGAGACCAAAGTGAGTCTCAAAATACACTTCTTCAACACCAATGAGCTGTTTTTTCTTAGGAACTACAGACACAATGAACACACTAGCTCTAAAAGGCCTTTGTGCTAAAGACAAACAACAACAAAATCAACTTTACATCTAGAAGGGAAGCTGGGCAGTGGTGGCTCATGCCTTTAATCCCAGCATTTGGGAGGCAGAGGCAGGCAGATTTCTGAGTTCAAGGCCAGCCTGAACTCAGCCAGAGTGAGTTCTAGGACAGCCAGGGCTACACAGAGAAACCCTGTCTCAAAAAAAAAAAAAAAAAAAA
>NW_022196911.1:68487091-68517372 GCF_008632895.1 Mastomys coucha | reverse complement strand
GTTTTATTACCCCGACTGCATTGGCTGCATCTCCAGGTCCTTCCCCGACCCTCTCAGGACTTCAAGCCCCAACAGCTCCAGGTCCCTAATCCTTTCTGCATCTCAGGGTCCTAGATAAATCACTGTGTGCTCCTATGTCTGACTATGTTTTTGTCTGACCCTGTTTTCTCTTGTCAGTCTTCCTGATGTTGATTTTGTTGCCATCCCAAACAGAGTTCTCCAGTCAGGACTCCCGGAGAGAAGGGAAGGATGGCGTTCCCTGTAAATTCAAAGCCTCCTTGGCTTGTTTCTCCTTGGTGGTGCCTTGTGTCTCAGTGAGAGCCAGCTGAGAGGAGATAAGAAGGGAGTCACTTGAAGGAGAAGGAGCCACAAAGCCGGAGCTGCTGGATTGTCCCGAGGTGAGTGGGGGCCTTCTGTCTTCCTTTTTTATTGCTGATAACTGATGGATAGAGTGGATTTGAAATCCTGAACACCAAAGACACCTTCCCACCCTGCCCACTTGTTCCCTCCATCCCATGGGCCTTCCTCATCAGTTGCCCCCATGTTCCTGGCAGGCCAACCTTACGGGCCTGCTCAGCCAGCCAGCAGCCAGTCCAGATCCTGGGTAAAGTATCTCACTGATCCAGGAACCCACTCAACATCCTGTGGTGTTTGCTGGCTCTGACTAAACCCCATCTTGATAAACAAATGGTGATTAAATCTGTCTCCCCCAACCTGTGATCTGATCTGAGTCATCCATGACACCCCCAAACCACAAAGCCCAGCTCAGGGCCAGGTTCAGGAGAGATACCCTGAAAATACCATAATAGGTCATCCAGCCCTCTTTCTCACCCCTTCCCATCCCTGTGTCTGCTCTGTTTAACCGAGGGGTCTGGCTGGATCCCTAAAGGTGTGTGAAAGCAGAGCAGGGGGGTGGTGTAAATAAAACCCGATAGTTGCCTCCCAGGGCACGTGTGGTCTTCCAGGCACTGTGTTATAGGATGAGGCTACCAATTGGCTCTTGAACTCTAAATTGGTTATTTGTGTCTGATGCCCAGGTTGCTTGATTTCAATGCTTATACCAAAATCTGGAAGAACTGAGGGGTAGACAGAGAGTAGGGTTACAAACGGCCCCCAAGAGCTGCAGCTTGCTAGGCATGGCTCCCTGTTATGCTAGCAGGGCAGAACCTTGCTCTAGGGCAAGAGACTAGATCATCAAGATCTGATTGTATAGACAGAGGGCATGAGCGCATGCATTTTTAGGTATGCAAAAAAATGTGTGCATGCACGCACGTGTATGTGTGTGCTTGCATGCATGAGTGTGCATGTCCTGGAGTCCACTGTGAGGCTTTAATATTTCATTTTTGCTTCCATGTACCCTTTACTTCATACTTTCCATAGAGACTCAGAGAACGTAGCCTGAGCCCTAAGGGCAGAAAGTCTTGAGTTCAAATCCTTGCTATGCCATGGAGTCCCGTTATTTTGTTTTTCACATTGTGACCTGGGCTGTGCTAGTTCAGGACCTGTCGAGTGGAGGTCCGATGTGCAGATGCTGGTGTTAAAGGCTCCAAGACCACAGGTAAAGGGCTGCTACTTCTCTCACAACCTCGCCGCCCACCTTCTTCCTCCAAACTCACCACACAGTCAGACATGAGAACCCAGTCAGAACTGTCTGTCACCACTCTACCCACAGGGCTGCTCCCCTAACTGCCTCTAGTCACATGGGCCTCCCCCCAGCAGCCCCCGCTATGTCTTCGCATGTCTTCCCACAGCACAGCGGTCATCATTGTTCCCAGTAAGTGAAGTCCACATTTATAGAAGGAACGAGCTGTAGAGATGAGGCCAGGCTCAGTATCCCGATGCCTGGTCCAGAGGCCCTGGAAGTCCACAGTGGAGGGTCATAGCCATCTGCAGATCACAAGCATCTACAGAACACCTGTCTGAAAGGAGCAGCTCAGGGACCACATCCCTTCATCTTTCTCACAGAGCCTCGGTACCTCAACCCCAAACCTCACAAGCACCCCAAGAGCCCCTCCCTCCATACTTCTAGTTTACCTGATAACAAAAACAGACCCCAGGTCTCAGGCAATTCCTGGAGGCAAGGCGCAGCCCAGTGCTAAGCACATGTGAATTTCCCAGCCTTTCCCCTGAACATCCCTACAATCTCCCCCAACACTATATTCCTGCCCTCCTCAGCACTCAAGGATTGGACCACTGCTGCAGCTTCTCTGCTGTCTTCTCTTACTCCTTAACTCCATCTTCTGTACAGGTGTAATCGTCCCTATAGTGCTCAAGACCAGCCATGGCTTCCTAGAGGCTGGCGCTCTGAGTCCTCCATCTGCTCAACTCCAGCCCTGAGAAGCTCTCAGGTATCCACGTCTTCCACATACCCCATATATATCCATATACCTGTGCACACTACACAGTGTATGTACTTCTGTGCATGGCATGCATACCTCATGTATACCTATAAACCCCACAAACCCCATGTACTCCAGTAATGTACTACTAATACCCTATATGTACTCATATGTAACATATATACTCCATGTATCATACACACATAATGCATACTCCACAAACACTATGCACACTGCATGCTCCATACATCCTATCTAACTTCTCTATAAAATCTGTACACCCAGCCGGGTGGTGGTGGCGGCGCACGCCTTTAATCCCAGCACTTGGGAGGCAGAGGCAGGTGGATTTCTGAGTTCGAGGCCAGCCTGGTCTACAGAGTGAGTTCCAGGACAGCCAGGGCTATACAGAGAAACCCTGTCTCAACCCAAAAAAAAAAAAAATCTGTACACCCCATACACGTCATATGTCTTACATACCACACAGGCTATATACTTCTGGTCTATAATATAGTAGTACATACAGACCACATATGCACCACTCGCATCCCATATACTCCCGATACATACCACACATGCATCATACACACGAGCCAGTTTCCAGAGGTCAGAGGTGTGAGGTTCCACCCAGCTTATGTCCTTTCTACCTGAGTGTTGTTCCCTGGTTCCACTGAGTCCGGTGGCTCTTCCCATGAACCCTCCCCTGGGCCGGGAAAGTTAGTGTGCGTATAGCCTGCTTTCTCATGGCACTGGGGCCCAGCAAGTCCTAATCTAGGATGGGGAGGACAACATCAAAGTAAACAGCTCTCTGCTCCTGTGCCTTTGGGTCTCCATCTTTTTCACTCACCCAGGCCTTGCTGCTTCTAAAAGCCCCTCTTCCTGGTCTTCTTTGCTAAGACCCTACCATTCTCCTAGGTATATCTCACGTACCTGGATCCCCGTTCCTGAGGACCGAGCTTTTCTCCCACATCTACATCTAGCTGTAGGCTAGGCCTAGGCAGAACCAAGCCAGCCACCTCCTAGCTCCCCTTCCCCAGTGGGGACCATTGGGAGAGCTTGGGTTGGTGTCCTGAGTAGAGCAGGCCCTAGACAACTGGTTCCTTCCTCTTAAACCACGAGGTTTCACAGATCCATAACAAAGTTCCCTTTGCACAAGAGAAGTAAACTCAACCTCTAAGAGTCAGGAGGAAGTGAGTTACTGTGGCCACAGAATGAGTCAGGACAGGATTAACTCAGGGGAGACTACATGGCATCAGGGTATACTGATGCTGGGGGCTGGGCTGCTCTAGACATCAATGTGTCTGCACCTGCGTTTTCTATGACTCTTCCTTAGAAACCTTTAGTCCCACGAGTGACAGGATAAGATCATTACCACAGTGGGTGGCTTAGAAGGGCATAAGGGCAGAGACACCTGGTCAGGAACAGTTGTGGATTGGCCTCAACCCAGGAAAGCCAGGCAGGCACAGGACTTAAGAGCCTGTGCTCAGCCTGTGTTCTCGTTCTCCTTGGTTGCACCTTGCCTGCTTTTGACTCCCAATGTCCTCAGGACTCAGCCTCAGTCTTGAGGCCTGGCAGATCACCAACCCCAGGCATCACAGTGTACAACAGTGCTATCTCACTTCCCTCATCACATACCCCATCCATAGCATGGCCAACCCCATAGGCTGCAGGGTCTCACTGAAAATCCACCCGTTTCAGCTGGTTTGTTTTATTTTCTTTTTTCCAAGACAGGGTTTCTTTGTGTCTCTGTGTAGCCCTGGCTATCTTGGAACTCAGAGATCTGCCTGCTCTGTCTCCCAAGTGCTAGGGTTAAAGGCATATGCCACCACTGCTTGGCTCCATCTTGTTCTTTGTTGGATGTCAATTTGGGGTATGCCAGAGCCTCAGGGGTTTGGTGAATGGTGGGGTAATGGAGGAGGTGCCAAGGTGATGCCGTTGCTGAGGAGTTAGTTGCAGGAGACAGAGGGGCAGGAGCCCAAACTGCCACTGCTAGGGTCATCCTTCCAGGCCACGGAGCATCCTGGAGCTGTGAGGCAGGACGGAGGACTATCTAGACGCGATTCTGTTTCTACTGCTCCTGGGTTGCACCTTCTCAGTCTGTCTGTCTCTGGGCCTCAGTCATCTCTATACTGGAGTGGACTATTCTAGTCTCAGCATCCTTTCTAGACAGCTTTGATGTGGGGTATAAGAGCTCTGATTAAAAAAAAAAATAAAGGTGAGACCCTACTTCCCCCTCGGTAGGTAACAGACATAAACGCAAGTCTAGGATGCAAAATAACAAAAAGTTCAACCAACTTCATCTTCCCAGGGCGACTGTCAAATGCTTGTGTGTCTGTGCACATGCATGTGTGTGCTCACGAGCATGGCACCATGCAGAGGACAGAAGACAAGCCAGTTCTCTCTTTTTACCATGTGGGTCTCCGCAATGGAGTTCAGGTCATCAGGCTTGGCAGAGAATGCCTTAACCTGCAGAGCCATCTCACTGGCTCCCCTAGGTATTTTTAAAATATCAAAAATTTCCCTAAAACATGTCAGTGATCTGATCAGGGTTTAGCTTGCTTCCCTGGTGCTCTGGCTCATAGTGGGCGCTCATCCTGCATCTTCCTCCTATGATGGCTCAGCTCCTTCATACCTTCACTAACTGGCATGAACTGGCTTCCACAGATACAGCTCCCAGCCCTTATAATACTATGACTAATGCTCACCTTATTCTTCTGCCAAAATATGAGAGAGAAAAGAGACCCAGATCACTAGGCCAGACCAGACGAGAGCCCTGTCTGAGCAGTCCCCTGGAGCTCAGCTGATTGTGCGATCTTGTCTCTGGGATCTTATGGTGGTCTTAGGACAGTTTGTCCAAAAGCAGTTCCCACTCAAGGTTAAAGACAGAATGGGATCCCCCCCTGCAGCAGAAATGCCTGCCCTTCCACATCACAGAACAAGAAGCAGACCCTCACCCAAAACATACACTCTCTAGATTTTCACCCCCAATCTCCTGCCAGTCTCCACACTTTCTCCAGTTCCCCCTGACTCCCAGCAGCTGAAGCTGCTCTATTAATGAAGGGCCCTCTGCTGGGTGGCACAGGATATCATTAGCTTCCACACTCTGAGAACTAAGTGGGCATAGAACTGAGGATGTGTCAGAGTGAGGGGAGGCTGAGTGGAGAGGGAAAGAGGGTGGCAGAGCCCCAAAGCCTGGTCCAGGGGCCATCGGCACTGAAGAGGTCCTCCCCAGTAAACCTGTAGATCTGTCTGAGCAAAGGCACTTCCCAAGGTTAGCCCATCATTCCTCTGACCACTGACCCTGAGCCCAGGCAGACAGAGATGATAGCGTATGAAAACGGGGGGGAGGGGGGTAAGGCTGACTTACTGGCTATGCAGAGAAGGGCATTGAAGAGCCACTTCATAGCTGGAGCAGATGCAGCTGTGTGAGCTGAGTGAGGTAACATAGAAGGACCTCAGAAGGTACTCAGCTTCCCTTCCTCTGCTGGGGAGGCCAGGAGGCGGGGACAGACGCATAGACAGATAAGGGACCACAGACCCACAGGTACTTTCAAGTAGACATAGCCACCATGGCTTGTTCAAGGCCAGCACGTGACTTCCCCCATAGCTGTGGGCTGGGTCCTGGGAACTGACAGTTGCCAGCCCAGTTCTATCACTCACTAGACGCACCATTTCACGCATGAGTAAGCGAAGATTTGGCTGGAGGTAGTCCTGGGTGTCTCTGGCAGACAGAGGAGGTGCAGGAGCAAGTCGTCCAGGTAGGTGAATTCCAGCCTGCCCCATCCAGAATGTTCCTCGGCGAGACTCATGGGATCAGCTCCCAGCTGTCCTGGATCCCCTCAAAAGAAAGTGCCCTCACAGGTAGAAACCGGGCTCTTATGTTTGCTCCTGTATTCAATGCATAGGGCTATGGAGGACCAGGTGAGCATGAAGACCTGATGTATTAGTTAAAATAATTGCTTCAATCCAGCTGTGATTCAAATGTCTTCAAAATCTGAAGCTGCTAACAGCTTCACAGACAGGGCTCTGAGTTTCCTGTCTAACAGAAGAGGTAGACTTCATGGCCTTTACAGCCAGCTCTGACCCTGCCCAGGTTGTGAAGAGTCTACTACCAACAGGAGTAGTCATATCTAAAGACCAACTTCCTCAATGATCAAATTTTCCCAAGCAGCATTGAAGGAAGGAAGGAAGCCATTCTGTACAGCCCAGCAGAACTCTGGACAGGTAAACCTAGCACAATCCCAGGATTTAGAAGAATGTAGGGCGGGAGTTCAAGGCCAGCCTGGGCCATGTAGTAAGACCTCTCTACAAAGACAGGCTGCTCTGGATCCTACTGTCCAACTGGAGCTATGAGCCACAAGTGACCTACACATTAAAATGATGCCAGTGCATGGACAGAACTGAACTCTAGACCGTATGCAATCTTAACCTTAATTCAGAAAGGCTGGGCATTATACCTCTCATTCTTCCTTGGGTGTAAGAGAACATTCTGGAGTGTTATAGTATTAGCAAAAGCAGACAACCATATGGCCTTAATGACTACCAGAAAATCAATTTTATTTTGTTTTTCACATGGAAAACTTATTTAGCCAAAGTTCTGAGAAGATTCAGTGACACTGCAAACATTTGCACGCTGTTAGCTTTGGTCTGACATTTGACTAGATCTTATACAATTATTCAAAGAGAGATAACAATGCACCATCCCCTACATACAGCACATTATTAGCAGCTAGAAAAGCAGAGTTCCATGTCTGATGTCTTACTGCTACATCATAGGGTAGAGCCCCCAAAGGCTGCTGGACAGACCTATCACAAGCTTCAGTGGCACCAGCAGCCAGCCCATTTTCCCATCACTGCTGGAAGCCCAGCTCCTCCTGATCCAAGGACATTTGGTAGAGCCACTAAAGGATTCTCCCAGCCCTGGCCCATGGGGAAGAGAAGGGCAGTCGAGATCACAAAGCACACCCTTGGTAGGGCAGGAAAGCCCAGGATGGCAGCTCACTTAGGAACTCTGCAAGCAACAAGACTAAGTGCGAACCCGAGGCACCTCGGGAACCCAGGCAGTGCGGATGGCCAGAGCTGCACAGGCACAGGGTATTTTCTGCACCTCTATAGGACTCTATGGAGTGCCGACACCTCTCGTACCCACCAAAGATTGTCAATGCCATAACTATGACTTGCAGAGGAGCCCTCTCAGCTCATCTGATATTAATACTTTCCCACAAAGCAGAGCCTCAGGCACCTAGGTTAGGGGCTTGGCTTTGCTCTCTTGTTCGGTTATTCTCTTATAGCACCCAGTCCTAGGCTGGAAGTTTAGCAAATACACACTTCCAAGGAGCCAAGCTGAATGCCAATCTTATACCACTAACTAGACTGTATCCTTCCAAAATATCCATGTCGTGAAAGACACAACAAAGGCTGAGGCATGCTCCACTTACACAGCAAAGGCAGTCTACTACTTGAATGCCACATTAGATCCTGGACTGGGGTGGGAGGGGGAGGGCAAGAAATGCTTGAAACAGCATTACTGGACAGACAGAAGGAAGCCTGAAACATAAATGAGCAACTATTATACTGACCAGACACTACATTATTTCTGACCTTGGTAACTATCCTATGAACACAACACAAAGCATGGTGAGGGTAAAGTGGAATGCAGTACAAAAGGCTTCAAGTAGTTTGGGCGGTGGCGGGGGAGGGGGCAAAGGAAAGACTGAATAGTTTAAAAAAAATAAGAGAAAAAACATTCTTTGTTCTTTCTTTAATGCTACTGTGACTCTGCAAGTATTTCAAATGAAAGGTTATAGAGCCATGGCAGATCTGTAATCTCAGTATTTGGGAGGTCCATTTTGGGGTCTAGGCCAGGCCAGCTTGTGTAACAAGGAGAGCCCACACGTCCTCTACCTACTGCTCCCCAAAGGGAAATCTGATACATATTCAGGGAGAGGCTGTACAAGGAGGTGGGAGACTGCCTTGAGAGTCACAGGCAAGCGGAAAGTGTGACATACACTAGTGGAGGGGGTTGCCATCCATCCTCCAGACAGAAGTTGTTCCAGTCCCAGCAGCCTTTCCTCAAGAAGTAGAAGACAACACTTGAAGATGAGCGCCACAGGGAGTCAGGGACAGGCAGAGCCAGGCCACCTACGATGGCCTGTGTCTGTCATCTTATGGCTCATCAGAGGGAGGCTAAGGACTGAGCCCAAGACTACATGAATGGCTAAGTCGCTGAGCTGGGAGCCACACATGACTGCTTCCTCCAGAACCAGGACCCTGAACTACTAAAAGAAAGAAAGAAAGAAAGAAAGAAAGAAAGAAAGAAAGAAAGAAAGAAAGAAACCCAGATCACAAGTTTTTGAGAAGTTAGAAAGCACAAAAACAGACGGGCTGGCACCCTTGCATTCCCAGGTGCAGAGGGCTGGACAACACCCATCTCCAAATTCCTATATTCAAGTTCTACACCTCAATGCGACTAGGCTTAGAAGCTTGGCTTTGAGGAGGTCAAAGGCGTGGGGGCTCAGATCTAGTGCCATAGGGATGGTGCTGAGAAGGGTCACTAGCACGCAGAGGAGCAAGGCCGTATGAACAAGCCAAGGAGAGGATTCTCCATGCTAGGACCCTCTCAGGCTGCTAGCTTCTATGTCTGTGATATCTTGTCATAGGCTGCCCAAGCAAACTGACACCTTAAGCTACCTTCTCAGTTTCCAAATTAAAACTTAACAGTGTTTGTGTATACCTGCATGCATGTACACACATGAGCACGTCACAATGTGATATGAGGAGGTCAAAGGAGAGTCTGCAGGAGTCTTCCTTTCCATCATGTAGATCCTAGTGAATAAACTCAGGCTTATCAAGCATGGTGGCTAGAGCCTTCACCCACTGAGCCACTTCACTTGGTCCTTCTGGTCCCTTCATGACTGAGGGGCTAGGAGGAAGAATGTTGCAGGGCTGTGGAATGGGGTGGGTCTCTTGCTGACCTCAGCTCCATCCAAAGCTCCTTGAAAAGCACCGCAAGAGTTTCTCCCATCTCAACTTTTGTGTGCATGAAAGAAACCTGTCACCTCATTTGAGGCCTCCATGGACAAGGGAACTAAGCCCCAGAGAGGAAGGAGCAGGTTCCATCTTCCAGCGGTGAATGGCAGAATGAGTCCCTAGGACATGGTCAGCTCTGGCCATCATGCTATTTCCTTTCTTCCAAAAAACATCCTACCTGAGCTAAGAGTGCTGCCAGCAGCTCATGGTCCTTAGGGGACTTTCGTACATGAGCAGAAAAGGAACACATCACTGGATCCAACACTAGGGTAGGAAGTGGATAGGATAGGAAGTTTTTGTCAATGGTGTGAGACTCTTGCTTTTTCTGACCTACACTGATCCTCACTGGTCCAGGGGTAGAAGTGTCTGAGGTCACACGAAGTCTTAAAACATTGAAGAATCTGAGCGTCCAAAGAAGGCCTCTGGAACTGCTTTAACAGAGACTTCCTGGGCAGGCTAGTGACTTTGGTAAACAAGTATCACCCACACTCTAAAGTTTATCAACAGCACAATAAAATAGTATTTCCATACTTTACAACATGCTTTAATATGCTGAATGGTAAAATATAGATTGTATTTTTATATTATATGTTTGGGAAGTGATGTAGGATTGAGAGCTCCAGAGAAGTCTAGGCTCTAGGCCAGACCGGCTGTGTAACAAGGAGACCATGTGAAACAGGCTTCTGAAGCAGCGTTCCCCTGACTGCTTCCAGAAACACCAAAATTCTGTGAAATGCTTACAGGGTTTTGAAGGAACTGGGACAACTACTCTTTCTGCTAAGATTTGCTATATAAACACAAGATGGGTATTTGCTGCTGGTCATGTTATGCACTTTATAATCTGTCTTGTTTTGTTTTGTTTTGAAGACAGGGTTTCTCTGTGTAGCCCTGGCTGGCCTCGAACTCAGAAATCCACCTGCCTCTGCCTCCCAAGTGCTGGGATTAAAGACACTGTACCACCACTGCCTGGCTATAATCTGTCTTGAAATGAAAGTACTATTCTCAACATTACCAAAAATAAAATATTTTCTTCTTTGAGCTCTTACATTTTAAGGGGAAAGAAGAGGCTCAAGTTCTAAGTTATATCTTATTATATAAGGTTTAAAAGCAAACTCTTAGGAAACAAGCTTACCCGTGCAGCAGCTAAAGCAATCCAGTGCTGCCTACCCTAGCAGAGCACTTTGGTAGCAGAAGGAACGCTTCAGGTAGAAAATCAGCTGCTGGAGGGCACTTACTTCCTGTCTCCTGTTCTGGGTTGCAGTCACTTATCTTAACAGGACCAGGGGCTAAGAAGCAGTTCAGTGTTCCCTCTTTGGGGCCTCTTACTTATCAGCCAGCCTTCTTTCCTCCTATCAGGGCAGATGAACACTATTCTTAAAAAAACAAAAAAAGGAATGTCAGGGTGGGAGAGGTGGCTCAGAGGCCACCTTGTAGTGGATCTGGGTTGGGGTTGGGCTCCTGGCTCACAGCTGTGGGAGCACAGTTCAAGGCCTAACCCCTTTTTCTTTGAGATGCTGGTCAGACCCAGGCATGCTCTTTCTGGTACTGTAGACTTTCTTGTTCCTTCTTTAAACCCGCTTCTGGCCATGATGTGGCTGAGGTTCAAGTCAGCTTAACTCAGGCAGTGTGACCTTTTTTGTTTCCTTCTTGCCATCTGCTGAGATTTACAACTTGCCTGGTATTTTTCTTTTAAACCCTAATAAAACTGTCCTTCAGCTTGAAAAACAAAATGATTTCCCAGCAACATTGCCAGAGCTGAATGAGCTCCAGCTTAGATGTTAGACAGATCATTAACATCTGACATTCGCTGAGACCTGCTTAATGAGAACCGTACCTTACTGCACAAATGGTATGTGCCAATGAATACTCTCCTCCATTTGCATCTGGTAAGCTCAGCTAGAATAAAAAAGCCTGCACAGAATGCTGTGTGAGCTGAGTTGTCACAATTCATTCACTTCGCAAATACTTCTGAAGCACTACTTACACCGGGCTGGCCTGGTTCAGTGATACAGAGAAAACACGAAGACACCTGCTCCCTAGGAGCTCACAGGCTAGAAGGAAAAACAAGAACAAAACATGAAAAGAAGGTATTGCATATACATGGCAGAAAAATGAGGACTGCCCTGTAAGAGGCGTAGGCCCTCAGAGGGTGGAGTGGCTCTTCTGGCTGGGATTTACAGTCTCACAGATGTTCACAGAGAACCTGCTGGGTCAGAATGCTAGTAAGCATGGAAAAAGCCCAATGCACAAGCCAAACGTGGTCCCTGCTCTCATGAGCTTACAAGCTAGCAAACATATTAACCAGGAATAGGAAGTAAAAGTACTGTGAGGTGTGCTGGGCTAGGGACATGTGGTTTGCATTATGCGAATCACAGGATCAAACAGGAAGCACCTGTCTGAAAAGTTTTGTTGTGTTTTGTTTTTTAAAAAAAAAGCCGGTTGCAAGGTGATGAAGCCACACTATCTCTGTCCTCCCATCAAGCTGGACATCCTTTGTCCTTCTGCTGCTCCTGTGGCCCAAGTTCCCAAGCGTTTTAAAAGTGACCTCACTGAGTGTGTTCTGATACCAAAATAAAGGGCCATTTGTATGACATGGTCCTAAATTGCAGGGCCAACTATTTCACCTAGTATTCAACCAAATAAACAGTGATCCCCTCCCACAAAGGCAAGAACCTCACGATGCTAGTCTTCACTGTGGCGCCCACCTTGGGATTAACATAGATACTGACTTCTGATCTACCCCTAGAATCAGCTAAGATTCCTTTATGGCAATACTGGAACACACATACAAGGAAACCAGAGTTGACGACTGTCTCTTAAAACCTTGATCATAAGAGAAACAAAGAAGGCAGAACAGCGACGGGACCTGAAGGAATACACTGTGCAGTCTGGAAAGTCAGTGAGATCAGCAGGGATACAGGAGCTAGAAGCATGAGGGTAAGGGAGAAAAGAGAGCAGGCTGCAGGTACTGCCAGAGACTACATCTTGATAGCTCCAAAGGCTATCAAAGAAGTTTGGAATTTTATTCCAGAAACAATGATGAAGTTCTGGAAAGGCTTCAAGCACAAGCATTGTTAAGATCAGATTGATATTTTAAAAGTTCATCTTGTTATACATGAAAATATGCCCAACACAGCCAGGCATGGTGGTGCATGCCTTTAATCCCAGCACTCAGGAGGCAGTAGCAGGCAGATCTCAGAGTCTGAGGCCAGCCTGGAATTCTGGAACTGCCAGGGCTACACAGAGATTTTCTGTCTTAAAAAATAAGACAAAACAAAAATATTGTCCAACATGAAACTCTGTCTCAAAACCACACACACACGAAGAAGAGGAAGAAATAATGGCCAACGTCACTAGTTATTAGGAAATTGCAACTCAGAACCAGTTAAGAGACTGGGGATATAGCTCAGTGGTACAATACTTGTCTACATCTGCAAGGTCCTGGGTCTGGTCCCCTGCACTGCAACAAAATAAAACACAGCACATACACAATGAAACACCACTTCAAATTAGTAAACAATACTGGTGAAGACTTTATAAACTGGAATCCTGATACACTCCACGGGAACACAGTTTTTGGCAATTCTTTCAAAGACTAAAGGTAAGAGCTACCTTATGATCCATCGATTCCACTCCTATACAAAAGAATGAAAACGTGCTGGGTGTGGTGGTGCATACCTTTAATCCCAGCACTTGGGAAGCAGAGGCAGGAGGGTCTCTGTGAGTTCCAGGCCAGCCTGGTCTACAAATTGAGTCCAGGACAGCCAGGGCTTGTTACACAGGGAAACCCTGTCTCAAAACAAAAAAACAAAAACAAAAGCCTACCACCACCACCACCAACAAAAAAACTACATGTCCATGGAGGGGAGCACGAAGGGGAGCACGAAGGGGGGCTGTACACCAATATACACAGAAGCCTGTTCATGATCGTCTCAAACTAGAAAGCACAGAATGCCCATTACATGAATAGTAAATGAAATATTTAGACAATTTTAAAAACTGAAAAAAAAAAAAAAACCCACTGGCAGGCACAGTGCCACACACCTTTAATCCCAGTACCTGGGAAGCAGAGGAAGACAATCTCAGTGAGTTCAAGACCAGCCTACTCTAAGGGCAGCCAGGGTTATACAATGAAAATGTCTAAACACACATACGTGCACGCATGCACCCACTCACTACTTGAAATGATGATATTTAAGGTTCATAGATGAACCTTAACAGTAAATAGACACATCACATACAACATTTACGACATGTCCATTATAGGCAAATCCACAAGGACAGAAAGATTAGTAGTTGTCAGGTCTGAGGAGGTGAAGGATGACTGCTGTGGGAACAGGGTGTTTCTGGTGATACATATGTTCTAAAATGGATGATGATAATGGTTCCACAACTCTGTAAATAGCTGACAACCAAATGTACACTTTACACTATGCAAATAATCTCTCAAGTAAAAATTCGCCCCCACTGCAATGTTCAGAATGAAGAGGGAGGGTTAAGAGAAGCTGCCGCAGAAAGGAAGGACAGAAGCAGAGGAGAATTACGATAGAGGAGGGCCAGAGGCCATCAGGCCCCTGTACAAAGAGAGAGAGTAGGAAACAAAGATGAGGTATCTGCAATTATTACCACGCAGCAAAAGGGCATTTAAAAATCTTCTACATATAAAGACTAACCCCACATGTACAGAAAGTGCCCTGAATAAAGTACACCCAGCTGCCTGCCGGGCTGTCCTGACTACCGTCACTCCTAAGCACATAGGGGTCAAGGTGTTGAAGCTCTGAGCAGCTCTGAGTGCTGGCTGGAGAGAGAGATGCTGGGAAGACCATCACTTTAGGCAGTATGTAAGTTTCTGGGTCGTTGGTACTGTAAGAGCTGCAAGGCTGCTGAAACGCATCTTTCCCGGTCAGCTCAGGAGCTAGTACTGCCATCTTCCATAGTCCTCCCCTCATCTTTAGCAGGAGGTTGACAAGTACTCAAAGACCCTAGGCAAGTGGGCCTGGATTGCTAGACGGAACGTGTCATAACAGAAACAAGAAGAAAGCTGGGGATGAGGTGGGGGCGTCTACACCCTGAGGAAACATGTCAGGTGGGAACCACTGGAAGACCCAGAGCCTGTAAAAGGGTGGGGAAAGTCCCTGTCCACACACAATCTCATGGCCACATTGTCTTCCTGACACTTTGGCCACCTCAACAGAAAACATTCTGCAGCCACAACTTCAAGAATAAAATACCACTGAGAGATACCAACAAAGCCAGAATCTCTGCACTAGATCATTTACTTGCTTCATGGGGAAACCAACACTCAGGCCCACTGAGTAGAGTCTTGGTTGGCATCCAGGTCTCTGTTCTCAGACCCTTTTTCTTCTCACTCTACCAAAGCCTGAACCTCTAAGAACCTAACTGTGAACTGTGAGCTACATAGGGCAAGAGAAACTTAGAAACCTTGGAGGACTTAAGTCTGAACTGGCAGAGAAATTAGAACTACCTCATTCTAGGATCCTCGGAAGCCAAACCACTTTGGTTATATGCTCCCATCTTTCTGGGGGTAGGGTGGGGATGGAGGGTGGGGTTGTTAACCAAATTATACATAGGATACAGTTTTGTGACAATTCGTTCTGAAGTCTTCTTTACTTACAACACTGTTCATTCACAGTGTAGGCAGCCACCAAGGGACATGTGCTCAACCACGAGTCACTGCTCTATGATCTACTGGGCACATAACAATCCAGGCAGGTGAAGAGCTTGACATCCCAAAGGCATTCTTATGCACTCAAGTGAAACACCACTTTTAAGCTTGTAGAGTAATACAGCATTAAATATTACAAAGTAAAAGTCAGATGAGAAGTCAAATTATCTATCTTTCCATGGTAAAAGTAATTTGAAAGGAAATTAAAAATAAACTTAAATTTTCTGAAACTATTATCTTATTTGCTAGTTTTGAATAAGTTTTCAATGACAAGTCAGAGACAGAAAGAACAAAATCTCGGGATATCATTTCTAGAAAAGGGGTAATAAACAAGAGCCCATCACAGATGGACAGCAGCTTCTTTCCTACAGTGGCCACAAAGCAAGCTGAACTCAGTACAACAGACAATGGTCATACAATTGGTATCATTCAAAATAATGAGACTCCTTTCTTTGCCTTCTTCCAAAGTATATAATGTATATTTAACAACACAAAAGACACCACTTGAGCTTCCCCTTAGCCAACAGGAAGAATATCCACATATAAAAATTAAAAATTTAAACTTTTAAGTCATTAATAGTTTTTAAACATAATACAGACTTAAAAATTGTTCAACATCAACCCAAGACCCCACCCCTAAGCACAGAAATCAACTCCAAATCCAGAAGTCACAGTTGTTTGTCCCTAGAAGTCCTACAGCACTGAACTTGATCTTTACATCAGGCTACCAGCCAGTGAAAGGCTCTAAAAGACCCCCCTGGGAGGAATGGAAGCCACTGCTGATTGCTGCTGCGCCTATCTACCCGGGAGGGTCCCAGGTCAGGTCATGAGACTCAGCCACCACACTAAGGTCCTAGAAGGCTGAGCTGGCAGCTTCCCTCACCTTCCCCCTCGAAGACCGCCCAGTAAGCACCTGAGAACTGACTTTTCTTGGAAAAGGGTGCTGGCAAGAGCTGTCAGGGCCAAGGCAACAGTGAGAAGTTCAGTTCTCTGCTCTTTGGATGACTGTGTAAAACATTTCTTTTAAAAGACACAATGTTAAAAATATTAAGAAAACGTCTACAAAATCTGGAGGGTTGCCTTTAACTCCAAGGGTAAAGCTTGTGGAGTGGTGGGGAAGACTTGAGGGCCCAGAACTGTAACTCTGCAGCACAAGACAGAGACACCCTTCAAAACTCATCACACTCTAAAGCTGTCCTATTAGGACAGCAAGTGTTCAGGGTGCAGGTAGGAGGAAGGGGCGCCAACTCCGGCAAGGGAGGTTCCTACAGCACGCCCCACCCTACACAAGAATGTCAGATTTAAGGGCAGCTGCCAAGACCAGGGCATCAGGACTCTGCCTCTGAACCAGAGCTACTTTCCCGGCTGACTTCAATCTGGAGCGACGGCAAGCTATCTAGCCGACTCTTCTTCTGGCGAGACTGTTCCTTCTCCTTAATCAGAGCCCCCCAAGCTCTCTGAAGCTCCGAGTCATCTTCCTCAGCACCAGATGCCTTGTGATCCACTTTCTTCGTGTTCTTTTCTTTGGTCTTGGGTGTAGATCCTAAGCGAGTCCACAAACCACCTGTTGGGGTGAGAAGACAGTTCAGTTGGCAATCAATGCTGAGCACCATGTAGTTCTGAGGAAGCAGGCACAGTGCCAACACCTGCTCTGCAGGAAACATCGGGAGAGGTGCATGGTGCCTTTCTCTAAGTGAACAGCCTGAGACTCAATGGGAGATGCTCACAGCTCAAGGCTTGTACCCCCACACCAGGCTAGACATTCACTCACCTTTCTCCCAGGCTGTGTACCCCAGTCTGCCAAGAAACTTCCAGCTCTCACATTCTGCAGACTGAAGGGTCTACTTTCCTATGCACAATTCTCAGGTTTTCAGCTATAAAATTTTAAAGCGTGTTTATGTATTGGGCTGAAGGTCTTATTGGTTAAGCGTTCTTGTTCTTGCAGAGGACCTGGTTATGTTTCCAATACCCACATGGCACCTTACTCCACTTCCAGGGGATCCAATGCCCTCTTCCTACCTCCAAGGGCACCATGTGTATATGGTACACAGACAAACGTTTAAGCAAAACATAAAATATATCTCAAAAAAGAAGTGTTTTATTAAAATGTAACAAAGAAGTATGTGTTTAGGATGTGGTGGTATATACACACTACAAGATGATTAAAGGTTTTACTTATGAAGAGTAAAGCAAAATGGAAGAGTTACGGAAAAATGCTACATGAAAAAAACTAGATATACGTGTGGACAAAGAAACTAAATAATGTGAAACTAAATAATGTGAAACCAAAAAGAAGCAAGGTGAGAAGCTTCTTCTCCTTTCTGAGCTTTCCTGTAGGCATGGTGCCGATGCAGAAGTCATGCTAACTGAAGAGGGAACAAACACAGACCTACTTCTTAGGCTATAACCACTGGTCTCCACTCCTTCCCTTCCATCATTGTGAGGTGTTACTCACCTGATTTCCTCTCCCGAGCATCAGAGTAGAGGCCTTTAACATCTTGCCTGGGAACACCTAGCCTACTATGTACATCCGAAGAGGACTCTCTCCGAACCACCTGGTTACTACTGAAAGCCTTCTCTGGAGAATACGGTCTTTTTCCTAACCGCTGGCGAATATCTGCCAAAAGAGAAAAGGTATACCTGTTACCAAGCATTTCAGTACCAATGACCTAGGCTTTCGTCTTAGCCATGGTTTCTATTGCTATGACAAAATACCATGATCAAAAGCAACTTGGGGAGGAAAGATTTATTTCACTCACTCTCTGTATAACTCCATCAAAAGGAATGAAGGCAGAAACTCATAGAGCAGGAACCTGCAGGCAGGAGCAGATGCAGAGGCCATGGAGGAGTGCTGCTTACTGGCTTGCTCCTCGAGGTTTGCTCAGCCTGCTTCCTTACTGCACCCAGGACCAACAGTTCAGGGGTGGTACTGCCCATAGTGTGCTGGGCCTTCCCACAACAGTCAGCAATCAAGAAACTAATCTGGCAGGGGCATTTTCTCAGTTAAGGTTCCCTCTTCCAAAACAACTCTAAGCTGATTAAAAAAAAAATCTGAAATCTGGTCAGCCACCACACGGTAGTGGCACATGTCTTTACTCCCAGCCCTCAAGAGGCAGAGGCCCCAACCAAGCACACTAATCAGCACAGCTCTCTGCACCTGCTCCCGGATCTCCCACAGGAATGGCACAGTACCAGCAGGAAGGCTTCTAAGAGCCGGTTCTGCTCACAGCTGCTCTTGCTTCTCTTAAGAAAACTTAAATCGTGGATGCAGAGGCTACCAGCTAAGTGCCTGAAGCAAAGTCTTCTTTTTTCCTTTTTTTTCTTTTTTTGCCAGAACCAAGCAAAACTAAGTAACATACCACATTTTTCAGCTAACAACACTGCAAGCCACAATCCTTGAAAATAGAAGTAGTTCTCAATAAACTTACTACATTAGCCAATAAGTATACTGAGACTGGCTACAGGCCAAGGATAAAGGAGCTGTGTCCTAAGCTAAGTGTGCTCTCCTCCAAGTCTGTCACAAAGCCGCTGGGCCTGAGGCCTCTCCTAAGAAGCAGCAGCAATAGCAGCCACGTGTTCATCAGCCTTGAGCCTACTCTTGACCTCAGGTAACTCCTCACAAGAGCTCAGGCTGAGCCTCTTCAATGGCTTCTCTTCCATCCTCCTCCTTCCCAGGGTTCCATTCTCACCCCTTCTGACTTCACTGTGCCTAAAAAGTTTAGCCCTTGTTACTTTCTTTTCTATGCCTACTATATTCTAAGCCTTCAAAATCATCTTTTAAAATAAGAATCATAATATTTCCTCCCTCCAAATATAGTTTGCCCACTGTGTCCTAGTCCTCCCAAGACTAAGCTCTAAAGCTGCTTTCTCCAAAAACTGTCTCCAATCTTCTCAGCAGATCTGCGGTAGCTTTTGCAGCCTCCCCAAAGTCTTGCACATGCCAGCCCTAGCCATAAGCACATGTTTATACTGCTTTATTAGGGTTTACTTACATACACAATCAAGTTCACACTCAACCATGTCTCTAACCACCAAACTTTATTGGCCTGGGGTATAAAATATCCCAGGGAAGTAATATTATTTATTTATTATTATTTAGTATTTAAATTATTTATTACTTCAAACAAAAATACTGATAGCTAGTTTTGTTGCGAAATCTGATTTTATTTACTTTCTCATAAACTTCAATGCCTAACTAAAGATTTAGACACAACAGGAACAATTAAGTGAGTTCAGAAGAACCTACCCTGGGCCCATCTGCTCTTGGGTGCTCAGAAATATAAGGATTAGAACTCTGAGGGGGAAAGTATCCTGGAAGTTAGGAGCCAATGAATACCACAAAGCACATTGCACAACAAACCTCTCACAAGACATTAATTGGGAAGTAACAGGAGGGTGGCTACCTCTGTTTGAGAGCAAAGAACTGAGCAGGAGGCAGGCTTTATATAGATAGGGTTTCTTGGTGATGGTGGAGTGCTTTCCAAGGTGGCCTGGGACTGGTGGGATTTTGTGGCCTGATCTTGGTCACCTGCATACTGAAGGGCTGGAAATGTTACAGTAGTCTGGGATGGAGCCAGGCCACTGGAGGGGCTTACAAGAAGGGAGTCAGGAGCACAGAGGAGGGAAGAACAGTACCTGGCTTAGTACTGCTGACTGCTGGCCGTGGGCAGGAGTGCTGACGCTTCTCATCTAAGAGGTGACGGACATCTGCAAATTTCTCAGGAGGCAATTTGTTACCAATTCGGTTTTTTATATTGCTTGTGGATATACTATCTGCCCTCATGGGGTTCCTTTAAAGGAAAGAAAAAAAAAAAAAACAGAGAGCACAAGTAACCAACTTCAACTTCTCTCTTACCTCAGAAAAACTCAATTTAAGATGACTGCCATTGACCTACAAATACCACTGTAATAGCTCACCAGGATCAACATGCTCTGAAAAGATAGTAACGGCAATAGACTGCTGCCTTTCACAGGGTGGCTTCCATATGATGCCTGTGAACTTTATCACAGAACACGTAACTGATGCTTCCTCTCCAAGCATTAATAAACATTAAGCAGACACCTGCAAAGAGGCTGAAACCCTCTGCTCACACAGTACAGATGACACCCTCCTCATGGGAGAGAGCATTCCTCTGCTAGAGTTCTCTATTAGTTCTATAAAAAACTAAGCACAAAGATGTGAACAAAGCCATGCAGGTCTGCAGCCTCAGCTACCTGGGAGACTAAGGCAGGCTGTAGGATGCTTACAACTTCACATGCTGGGTATGTTACTCAGCACGTTTAAATACAGCATACTTGGTTTAGTGAGACCCTGCCTCAAATTTTCAAAAGATTTAAATAAAATCTATACTTATTGAATCTTCTCATTAAAGTAATGATGTTCTCTATTTGAGAGGTCCACAAACATTAAGAACAGTAGCACCTAGGCCTGGTGAGGGTATGAGTCACAAGCAGTAATGTGGCAAAGGACTAGGAAGGAACTCTAGCAACACATATGGATTTTTAAGTACATGGATTATTTTCTATGGCAAGGCAGACTTGGAGGGATCTATTTAGCTAGGGCAATATTAATAGAAATGTCAGTAACTATCAAAAGGCATTAGGTGTGGTGGAGTACACCTGTAATCCCAGCAGTAAGGATTCCGGGGAAGGAAGTATGCAAATTCAAAGACAACCTAGGTTCTGCAGTGAAATCTAATCTTAAACAAACAAACAAACACACAAAAAACAAAGCTAGCAAGGTGGCTCTGCACGTAAGGATACATACTTCCAAGCCTGACCACTTGTGTTCAATACTCATGGTAGAAGAATGAAAATTAGTATAAAAAGGATTGCAACATGAAGAATTACATTTGTAATTACCATTTAAAAATCAAATTACAGGGGTTGAAAACATGACTTTTTGTTTTTGTTTTTTTTTTTTGTTTTTTTCGAGACAGGGTTTCTCTGTATAGCCCTGGCTGTCCTGGAACTCACTCTGTAGAATAGGCTGGCCTCGAACTCAGAAATCCGCCTGTCTCTGCCTCCCAAGTGCTGGGATTAAAGGCATGTGCCACCACCGCCCGGCCTGAAAACATGGCTTTTAAGAGTTAAGCATGGGCTATAGAGATGCCTCAGTGGTTAAGAACATCAACTGCTCTTCCAGAGGTCCTGAGTTCAATTCCCAGAAACCACATGGTGGCTCATAACTATCTGTAATGAGATCTAATGCCCTTTTCTGGTGTGTCTGAAGACAGTGACAGTGTATTCAGATATATAAAATAAATAAATAAATCTTAAAAAAAAAAAGTCAAGCATGTTAAAAGCAGCGGCTGCTATTCCACAGGACTAGGGCTTGAATTCAGCACCCACATGACAGCTCACAATAATCTGTAACTACAGTTCCAGGGGATCTGATGGCCTTTTATGGCCTTTGAGGGTACAGCATGAATATGGTATACAGACATTCATGCAGGCAAAACACTCATACATATAAAATTAAAATAAAAAAAAAATAGAAAATCAAAGCCAGGTATGGTGGTGTACAACTTTAATTCCAGCACTTGGGAGGCAGAGGCAGGCAGATTTCTGTGAGTTTGAGGCTAGCCTGGTCTACAGTGAGTACCAGGACAGCATTGGCTGTCCTGTCTCAAAATCCTCAAAAAAGAAAAGAAAATTATGGAGTAAGAATATAGTCCAGTAGGAGAGTGTTTACCTAGTTTGCACACAAGACATCCTCCTGGATTCAATCCTCAGTATTGACAAAACAAATAAATAAGTACATTTAAAGTTAAAACATTAACTAAAAAGAGGAAAATAATTTTACCTAATGCTTTTCAATTGAGATTCTACTTCATCTGCATACATGGTCATTTTCATGCTTTTCTTTGGGGAGGGAGTAGAAATCATCTTCAGTTCTAGATCATAGTCCATCTCATCTGAGTCTGAGCTGCTAGCACTGGATCGCCTAGACATGCTCCGCTCACGGGGCTGCTTGAGAGTTGGGAGCTCCTCATGGTACTCCACCACGACTCTGTCATCGGCATCCATGTCCTGGTCCTCTTCCTCCTCCTCTTCTTCCTCTTCTTCCTCTTCCTCAATGGGTTCCTCAGGAACATTCACTAATCCTGAAGAAATTTAACCCAAAAGGTTAGAATTGAACTTAAGGCTAAACTAACAAGTATGATTTCTACTCTACATTGGTAGAAGGAAAAAATGCCCCCTGAGACAGTACTGGAGAAGCGCCTACAAGTGTCAACTGGACGCCACTCTTATTCTTACTTGTTTATCCAGGAGACTGGCTAAAGCATGAGTATAGTTAGCAGTATAAAGTCATTCTTCATGAATTTTATATTTATAAATCTGTCAGACTTATTTGTGACTCCTAAATCAGCACTCAAGCTACTGTCAAGAACATCTGAAGACACGTGCAGACTGACCAACAACTGAGTGGCCAGATGGGTTCTTCCTGACCAAGGCCATAGCAACACCACCTTCTTATTCATTACTCATAGTGTTAGCAAGGTTCTTTTCAATCTATTATCTGCTGTGTTTCCACACTTTTTGGTGTGTACTTATACGTGCTACTTTCACTGCTTAAAAATGGCTCCTCTAAGCTGGGTGTGATGGCTTATGCCTTTGATTTCAGCATCAAGGCAGAGGCTGGTGGATCTCTGAGAGTTCAAGGCCAATCTAGTCTACGACAGTGTGTTCCAAGATATCAGGGTTATAGAAAAAAAAAGATTTCTATTAAATATAGTGAAATATTATGTGGTACAAAAGGATGGTAGTGCACCTCATGAAGAAAATACCTATAAATAAATAAGCCTTATTCAAGCATGAGTTATAGTGCCCTCAGCTGTGAATTCAATGTCAATTAATTAATAGTACATATTAAGTCAACTGTCTTTAAACAGAAAACTGGGTACAACAAGGTTACATACTGATCAGTTGATGAAAACAGTATGACCAGATGTTTTATATGATTCAACATGCCGTAGTTCAATGTTCAGTATAACTTCATGCCACATGATAACTCTTAATAATAAAAACCAACATTAACTCTAAAGTTATGGGCTAGGAGGCTAGAAAGATGGCTCAGTGGTTAAAAACTGCACACTCCTCTTGCATAGAACCAGAGTCACTGGCTTGTGACTCCAGCTCCAAGGGAACTTGACACCCTCTCCTGGCCACCACAGGCACTACACAAACCAACCCCCCACACCACCCACAAATAATTAAAAATAAAATATTAAAAAAAAAAGAACATGAAATAATGCTTGTAGTTAAGTGAGAAAAGCAAATAAGATACATGTAAAATGAAATCAGTTACTGTATTAGGATAGTTGAATTAGGGGTATAAAGAGAAGGTTACAACAATATCTCTTTTTGTTTGTTTTTCAAGACAGAGTTTCTCTGTGTAGCCTCTGTAGACCAGGCTGGCCTAGAACTCACAGAGATCTTCTGGCCTCTGCCTCCTGGGTGCTAGGATTAAAGGCATGTGGCACACACCCCGCTAATAATGTCTTAAAGTAACTGAAATTGGAAAAGTATAACAAAAACTATATGTATAACTAATATGAAGATTTCAAAGATACAATTTTGTACACATCCATTAGTGAAAGTATATATATATTCCACCTCCTCCTGTCTCATCCCAATGACATCAACATCTGTGCACATTATTTTGTTTGTATACTGACTATACTGACTTACCTAGTTCTATAAAGTAAAAGACTGTACACATCAAAATAAAATCAATCTTTTAAAAATCATAATGAAAATGGTTCCTTTGTAATAAAGATACAAGAAAGAGAAAGAAAAAAGCCTCAAGTAATAATGTCCCATGTCTTGGCAGCATTCATATGCAAGAGCCACTGTGCAAAACGCTGAGCACAGCAGCCTGTTCACACCATGGGAAAGGGAGAACAAACCAGTCTATTTCATAAGGTGGTTAACATGTAGTTGCTGACATAAACTGTAGAAAAATCAAGTTCCTAAGAAATTTTTATTTTAATTTTCTCTCTGTAACATATGGTCTTTTTTTAGAACAATTTTATAAAATGTGACCTCTTGCATGGGCAATTTAAAATTAACCACGACTTGACTTACTTTCCTCTATGTTGCCAGAGGGTGGGGACAAAGAAGAGAGGATGGTAAAGTTTGGAACCTTAAAAGACTGTGTTAAGAATAAAAATACGATTTTGAGAGCCAAACGTGTGTGTCTACCCAAGAGCTGAGCAGGCAACTACCGGAATGTCGGTGTTTATACGACGTCAAGCCAACGTCATCCCCAATCAGGGCTCTCTTCTTGATCACATCCCGCTGAATGCGACGGGAATGATATCTTCGCTTCCTGCAATATTGCCAAAATAAGCACACCATCAGAAACCAATAGGAAGGATGCTGAAATCCACTTCATTCCAGCTCCACAACGGCAATGTTAGTGCCGAAGCAGCGTTCTCATATCATTGCACAGCTAAGCATCAATAGCTTGTCCCTCACTGGCCTTCAGTCCACATTGGTTCTGACATTCCGCCACAGAATATCAACTAAGGATGAAAAACAGCTCAAGCAGTGTTCAAATTATTGTATTTTAAAGCCATGTTTGGTGGTACATGTCTGTAGTCCCAACACTTGGGAGGTGGAGGCAAGAGGATCAGGAGTCCAAAGTCATGCTTGGCCATATTGAGCCTGAAATTTGCCTGCGTTACATGAGACACTGTTTCAAAAAGGCTAAAACAAAAAACAAAACAAAACAAAAACCAAAAAACATTTTGCAGTGGTCATCAGTGAAAACAGAGACTTGAAACTGACAAAATGCACAGAATAAAAAACTCCTGATTGCCTAACCATAAGTGGACATCTATATCTATCACCCCCAGTCTCAAGAAACACTGTGGAGGAAGGGCCAGAAGGAATAAGAGCTGGAGAAGGGCGAAGTGAGTGAACACTGACTTCCTGGGTATGGCATGAATGCAGCACTCCTCAACTCACAGCTGTGAATGCCTGCACAGAACTGCACAGATTGAGCCCAGCAACCCCTAGTATGGAACGGGGAGGGACTCACAGGGCCCCATGATTTATATGCAATTTGTAGTTGAGGGGGAGGGAGAGATTTTCTTCAGTGACTACTGGTAAGATACCCACACTCCTGTAAAAAACCCTAGCAAGACTCAAGGGGTCACTCACACACACAAGAGAGCCGTCAAAGTAGAAGGGAGCTAGTTGGAAAGGAGTGGGTGGGGATAGGAGAGGCCAAGATCTATGAAAAGGCATTATCTACATGTGCATTGATGTCTCAATGAGCCTATTATGTGCTAATAAAAACATTAAGATAGACAAACAACCATTATATTTTAAGGTTTTGGACTCACCATGAATTGCTAAGAATTCCTTTCATGCCTCCATAATTTGGATTTCCATATTTCATGTAGTATTGACTTCTTCTGGCTGCTCCAAGTTCCTTTTTGTCATCTAAAGTTAATAGAACAGTTACTTAGGGTTTCTGTGAGAGTGAAGATAATATTGACTAGCTGATTGTAGATGTTTGTATTTTTGAGGCAGGGTTTCATGTAGCCCAAGCTGACCTTAAGTTTCCAATATAACAATAGAAAGACCATATAATCCATTTATATACTGCTTTTACAGTTTTATAAAAACTATATACTACTTTTATAGCTACTGTAGAATACCTGCACATCCATAGTTACCAAAACATTATTTGCAACAGCCCATTCCATCAACCCCCAAAAGACCTTCCAGTATCCCCATGGCACTGCCCCAAATTGGGACATACAGTGGCATCTTCTACTGAGATAAGATACCAGCAAGTACTTTCCTTCTGCTGGAATATAGAGGCACAGAAATTATGTAGAAATAGGACACCAAAGCTACTCTCATATGTCACTGTGGCACACAAGGGTGGCAACACTGCTATGACCATCAACAATGGATTCCTACCATGTGCTCCTGTTCCCCAGGAAGCTGAGGCAGGCCAAGCTCAGCACTGCAAGACTCATTTATCTGTTATTTGGCACACTTGCTGGCACTAATGAAGGTGAGCATCCTCCATGACAAGACATGAGAACGTCATCAGACAGGAGACATGGTAGATAGTGGGCTCTCACAGTGGAGGAAGGGGATCCTTGGTATTCACTTGCTACTACACTGAGGTGCTTAGGTTGCTCAACTTCACCTCACCTGAAACCAGTCCAAAGACACCAAAGGCAAAGCTACTGCACACAAAGCTCTGATTCAGGGGGAGTTTCTGCAAACTCAGACTTCTACCAACATGCTAGATGCTGGCCTAGGCCGTGGTGGAAAAGTCCCTTGGTCCAGGGATTCCAGGTGGATTCAAGTGAGGTGACAGTGGAACTGAAAAAACACCTTTACTACTGGCCATCACTTTCTTACCTACCAGGGTGACCAGGATGGACACAGTGGTAGTCTCAGTGTATGCTGAAGGAATCTCATTCATTTCAAAGCCAACTCTCTTGCCACAGACATGGTGATATCTCTGGGATGAAGCCCTGGATCAGATCAGCATAGCCCTAACTAAATCTTCATCCATAACAGCACCTCAGGGGTGGGTTGTGCATGTTAGAGGGCACCCTGAGCACTGCCAATGCGCCCTGCTCCAGTGCCCAGCACCTATGGCTCCAACAAACATTCTACTTTAATAAAATTTACTTCATAAAAACAAAGTGTCAAGCCAAATACAGTGGCTCCCACATTTAATCCCAGCACTTGTGAGGCAGAGACAGGTAGATCCTTGAGTTCCAGGCCAGCCTGGTTTACAGAACCAGTTTGAGGACAGCCAGGGCTACACAGAGAAACCCTGCTTTGAAAAACAAAAACAAAGGCTCACAAAGCACCCTGTTTGTTTCTGTATGTGGAATTTCAGAGTTAAGTGACAGGGGAGGTCAAAAGGGAAAAAAAGGTAATATATGAACAGGAAGAGGATAAAATGGGATCCAAGTACATCACAAGCACGCGTGGTAACAGTGAAATAAATACACACTAACAAATACAAATGTACATGATATTCCTTCTTAGTCAGTAAGCTGCTTTTTCATAAAGTATGTGTTTAAAAGGAACTTTGGCATTATTTGAGCTAGCTTCTAGTCAACAGGAAAGTTTTACGCAGTTATTTCATCATTCTGACCAAAAATCAATACCAAATATCAAATTTACCTTTTGTAGCAAATCTCATGAATAGTCTATTTCCTTTAGCAAGTTTGTTAGCTGGACGAAGATCATTTCTTAACAGAGACTCTTCTTCTACCTGAGACAACGTGTCCAACTTAAGAAAAGACAGAAAAAAGAACACTTTCAAAATAAAAATTCCATCCTTTTTCATACTTTTTCTGTCTTTTATACCCATCAGTGTCACAGCACCTGTTCTTATGGAGACCTCTGAAGCCGGGATTTCTCTGACTATCTTGCCGAAAAATTAGTCCCCATTATTTTCTATCTCTTTTATTATGAACACCTTTTAAAAATTATGTGCACAGGTATGTGTCTGCGTGGAGTTATGTGCACATGCATTCTGTCTACAGAGGGCAGGACAAAGCTGGATACCCTGTAGTGAGTACACAAGCAGTCGTAAGCCATCCCACAGGGGTCCTGGAAATGGAACTCAGGTTCTCTGGAAGCACAGCACGTAGCATCCCTGCAGCCCTTAATCTCTATCCCTTCACCCTTTAGTCTTCACAGTGCTTGCGGGGTCCCCTAACAGCATGCAACTGTATATCTGTCCTCCCCTCTAGAATGCAGCCTCCAGTGAGGCAAGGGCTTTTTAAAAAAAACTTGATAGTTTGTTTCCAGAATTTGGTATAAACACTTACCATTTAAATAACTGAACATGAACTGAATATACTCAGCTGAGGACACAGATCAGAGGCACAGCACTTGCCTAACATGCGCAACCCCCCATCCCCAGCCCCCACACACAAAATGTTTCAAATGAACACTCTCCAACATTTCTAACAAACACTACTTGTTTTTTCTTATTTTATTGGTTAGGTAACACTTCAAAGTGTTTCTTAATAAACCCATTTTCTCTTCTACACAAGTATAACACTATTCTAAGACTCCAACATAAACTGTTATATCCACACAAACTAAAAAGGCTACTAGTCTGATGAACTCTCAGAAGGTTCTATGGTAAAGGCTAGACAAAGAACATAGCTTACTAAGTCTTTATGTCTTACATTTAAAAAGACAGTAAGCAGTTTTTTTCAATAAAACCTTACAGATATCTTTGCCCTATTACTAACCTCTACATCACTTGAATTCTCATCTTCAACTTCTCCTTCTTCAGTCTCGTCGTCATCTGAACTGTCTTCCTGCTTGTCTAAAATGGAGTGTGAGGGACAAGAGGAACCTTAATGTAACCCCATCATAAACTCATAAAGTTTAAAAAGCCCAGTGTTTCCTATTTCTATTGACTATAAACCCAAGTATCATAATTTACCTCAGAAACATCTGGTGAGGCCGTATTCATAATGCTCTACTCAAGGCACTTAACAGATCAGTGCACAGGATGGGCAAGGGCCCTCTTTGTGTGCAGTTACCTTTCTTGTTTTTCTCAGACGACTTGTCTTCACTGACATCTCTACTTCTCATCTTATCCTGGGCTGGCAGAGAGCTCATATTGATGAGAGCTCGTGTGGCCGTCATCTCATCCAGCCAAACCACATTACCTAAAATAAAACATCACCCACATTCAAGTGTAAATATTCTGAGAGCAGATTTGGCACCAGGTTCACTGCCACAGCCTCACTGGCTATAAAGGCTGTTAGTCAATGCAAAAACCAGCTCATGAAAAAAGTATACAGTGGTGGCAAATGTCTCATGAATGTCATCTAGAGCTACATTCCCAAACCCAATTTCACCAATAATTGTTCTAAGCAAGAAACTGCCTGAAGCCAAATGTGGCAGCACACACTTACAGTCCCAGCATGTGGCAGGCAAAGGCTAGCGAATTCTCAGTGCTAGGCCAGGCTGGGCTAGACTAATACTTGCCCCAAGAAAACCCTCCTGAAACACAGTGACTATGTAAGTGCTATCAGGTTAACTTTTTTCTCCTAAGCTAAGGACAAAAGTTAAGCATAAGCAGTTTGGGCAATAAATATTCACTACTAAAGATAGGAAGAACTCTTTAAAAATCATAAACAAAAGTATACTAAACAGAAAATGTAGGTATACTTACAGGAGGTATCATCCAACCACTCAATGTGAGCTGGAGGATATTCCTTAAAGTAGGAAAAGATATCCTGGGTGCTCATTTCATCCACTCCACAAATGTAGATTGTCTCCAGTCTCACTTTGGGGATTGCTAAAAAACAAGACACAGCATTTTCCTACCTGCTATTTACAGCTTGCTAAGAATTCTTTACCATGGTTTAAACAATGAATCTAGAAGAGGAAGGAGCTAAAACAGTAATTATTTCAAAAGAACATAGAACAAGAGGGTAGGGTCGACATCTTTAATGTTTACATTGACCACATTAAGCAAATGATGTGATTCAGAATAGCCACCCAGGGCTCAGATAGAGTTAGTGGACAGCACTGGCAAATGCACTGCTGCACAGGACTGTCTGCAGTATTGGGGCCTTTCTCAAACCCTACTGTCCTGTCCTCCCTCCCTCAAAGATATACACATAAAAGAAAAAAGACATCCTACAAATCAGGAAAAAAAAGAATAAAAGATGTAAAACAATTTATATAAACAGGTAGAAATATGAAGAGGTGGGCTGACTTTCCTACTAATCTGGAAAGTTCTTATTAAGAAGATACCGAGCTAAGTATGGAAGTGGACACCTTCAAACCCAGCATTCAGGAGACAGGCAGGCAGAGCACTGAGTTCCTAGCCAGCCAAGACCACATAGTGAGACCCTATCTAAAAACCAATGAAAAAGATACTGAGCAGAATTTGTCTTTTGCATGAAACACGGACAGCATGGGAAGAGTTGCTTCTACTGCTAGGAGTAGCATGGGCAAGGATACTCCAAAGGGTGTCAGAATGTATTCTAGCAATATCCTAAAAAAAAAAAAAATCTATGAATTCTCAGGCTTAATCCTAACACACATGTGAGTTTACAAAGGAGCTCACATAATAATGCTCAGGGAAGCACTATTTCTAATAATCCAGCAGCCATGAGGGTAATAAATTATGGCTTACCATATTAAATAATTTATGGTTTACTCAAACTATACATAGAATATAATACACATACGGGGGGGGG
>NW_022196911.1:68469473-68487059 GCF_008632895.1 Mastomys coucha | reverse complement strand
CATACGGGGGGGGGGAGAGAGAGAGAGAAAGAGTGAGAGAGATTATATACCAGAGATTTAAAACATATTGAATGAAAAAGAAAGTTATCAATAATCCCTGAGGTCTAGGAGATGGCACAGCAGTTAAAGAGCTGGCTGCAACATAAGCCTGAGGAACTGAGTTCCAACCCCAGACCCGACATAGGAAGTCAGATACAGCGGCATGCATCTGTAACCCCAGACTCTACAGATGGGAGACAGAGACACAGCTCATGGGTCAGCTGGCCTGGAGAATATAGCACAGCAGAAAGAGACCCCGCCTCAACAAGGTGGAAGGTAAGAAAACTACTCCTGAAAGTTGTCCTCGCACCTCTATATGCACACTACAGCATGAACACATCCACAAATAAAAAAAGTTGAAAGCCATGGTCATCTGAGTGTTTCCATGAAATACTTACTTCAAGTACATTATCTTATTTAACCTTTTTAATTGTAAAATATGTAAATATGTCATTAATAATTTGTAAATCTTTATATATCTACTATCTAGTTTTGTTTAATTCCTTTAAAGACCTCAAGCAGAGACTAATAGAGAAGGCGCTGTGGACCAGGAGCAGTGCGGGGAGTGGAGCAGGAGGAAGCGCTGGAGGATGCATCTGAACAAAGCTTGACATGTACATGTATGGAGATGACAGAAGCCTACAAATCTGTACAAGTAGTATTAATTTCTAAATCTTATGCAAATAAGACATCCCATAGAAAACTAGGGTCTTATAACCTCCCTTCCTCTTCAAGTAAGTCTGACAACTCTATTCTCATTACTCCCAAGCATGTTTTTCTTTTAACTGATACATAAAAACAGGGCATGCTATGCTGGCTCAGGCCTGTGATCCTAGTACTCAAAAGGCTAAAGAAGGAAGATCACCAAGAATTCAAAGCTAACCTGGGCTACATACATAGTGACTTTAAGAAAAACCTGGGCTATAGGGTAAGGCCCTGTCTCAAAAACAAAAAGTAAAGCAAACATCTATGATTCATTTCTGGTATAAACATTCAAACTCCTTTCCTTTATACGTTTGAGATATATATTACAAAACCATTCTCTATAATTACCCTCCCATGCAATTCCACAGCCAGACCTTCTTCAGGGTTTCTCTGTGTAGCCCTGTCTGTCTTGGAACTCACTCTGTAGACCAGGCTGGCCTCGAACTCAGAAATCCGCCTGCCTCTGCTTCCCAAGTGCTGGGATTAAAGGCATGTGCCACCACTGCCCAGCTACAACCAGATCTTCTTACTCCAAACTATAACTACAGCCATTGATCAACCATCTCCAAAGCTCTGTCCTTCCTTTTCTCCCAGTCGTAAGCAGCATCTGACTGTCTACTGCTACTGAACTCATTTATTTTAAAGTTCATAATGGAATCATGTGCTACTGTTTCTCTGTGGCAGGCTTATTTCACTTAACATTACTGACCTCTACTTCTACCATGTTGTCACAATGCCAGGGCTTTGCTTGTTTACAGTTGAAGAGTATTCCGTGGGAGTATGTACTACATTTTCTTAATCTATCCATCAGCTTGTGGGGCAGATGTAGCTCACAGATGGGGCTTACGTAGCATGTGTAAGGCCTCAGCTTTAATCCCTAGCACCAGAAATGAGCATTTAACTTAGTTTCCTGTCTTGGCTATGTGAGTGGTGCTACAATAAACAACAAAACGCATAGGTGTGCAGATATCTCTTCACATCCTGCTTTTCTTTGGCTATCTGCTCAGAAGTGGTGTACTGGGTTCTATACTAGTCCTACTGCTTAATTTTTTTAAGGAACACACATAGCACTTCCTCCATACAGGTATCCCAATTTACACTGCCACTCAGTATACAGTGCTACCTTGACGGTTACACACTAGATTTGAGTAGGTTGAGCCTAGATGGCAGAAGCAGGTCAGCAGGCTTGTTATTAACTCAAAATGTATGGAGCCATGCCTAATCTTCCAATACTGCAACAGGATCTTTCATCATAGAGTTCATGTTGGAGAACCATGTAATCAAGTTATGAAACAAAACAAAACAGAAAAATCATACATCCAAACTCTTGTCATGTACTAAGAAAGTTTATAGCTTTGTGTTGTGGTACATTCATAGTTATCCTGAGGTATATGCAGCTCACGGGGCATAGGTTGTGCACACCTGAGAAATACTTAGGGGATGAAGAGATGGCTCGGTAGTTAAGAAAACTTGTTCTTCTTGCAGAGTACGCAGATACGCTCAGGGGCTGCATGTGCATGAAACACAGACAAACATGCAGGCAAAACACTCATATACATAAAGCAAAATATTAAAAAAAAAAAAAAAAAGACTTGTAAAATTTGAAACAAAGGGGCCTGGAGAGATGACTCAGCACCTAAGAGCACTGACTGCTCTTCCAGAGGTCCTGAGTTCAATTCCCAGCAACCACATGGTGGCTCACAACCAACTATAATGAGATCAGATGCCCTCTTGTGGTGTGTCTGAAGACAGCTACAGTGTACTCATATACATAAAATAAATAAATCTTTTAAAAAAAAAGACTCTGAAACAAATTACCAAAAGAAAATGGGAGGAAAGCTTCAGGTCACTAGAACTGAAAAGAATTCCTTGGATAAGATTCCCTAAGTACAGGAAACAAAACCAAAACCAAACAGATGGATTATATCAAACTCAAAAACTTCTTCTCAGTAAAGGAAATAAAGTAATCATCAGAATGAAGAAACAGTCTATAAAATGGAAGACTATGTTTGTAAATTACACCTCCCAAAAAGTTAACACCCGGACTATATAATGGACTCTAAAACCCCAATTGTTAAAAAAGGGGTTGGGGGCAGCTGGAGAGATGGCTCAGTGGTTAAGAGCACTGAATGCTCTATCAGAGATCCTGCGTTCAAATCCCAGCAACCACATGGTGGCTCACAACCATCTGTAATGGAATCCAATGCCCTTTTCTGTTGTGTCTAAGGACAGTGACAGTGTTCTTACATACATTAAAATAAATAAATCTTTAAAATAAGAAAAAGAAAAAAATCCAATTTAAAAATAGGCAATATGGCTGTGTGTGGTGGTGTAGGCCTTAATCCCGGCACTAAGGAGGCAGAGATTTTAAAAAAGGAAATGTGGGGCTATGCCAAGCATGGTGATACTGGTAGTACCCCATCTGTAACTCCAGCACTGGAAAGGCAAAGACAGGAAGCTGCCCTGAGTTCTAGGACACCTTGTATAAGGTGAGTCCTAGCCAGGTCTACATTCTTCTTAGTTCCTTGAGCCAAAAGCTAAAATCTAAAAAGATTTTAGAAGGCTAAGTCAAGATATGGTTCTACAGAATGTAACAAAAAAAAAAGACAGAGCCAGGCATGGTAGCACATTACATGCCTTTAATCCCACCACTGGAGAAGCAGAGGCAGGTGATCAAGACCAGTCTGGCTTATACAGTGAGATCTGGGCCAGCCAGGACTACACAGTGAGACACCTGTCTCAAAAGAAAAAAGGAAACAAAAACAACTCCCAGTGGTGAAAGAAAAGTCTGGGTGTTAGGGAAAATATATGTTTGTTTATCTGGTAAAATAGACTTAATCAATGAGTCAGGCACATGAAAAGGGTAACAAAACTCAGTATCAACACACCATAGTATATATTAACAAATATCACTATACTAAAAGAAGAAAGCCTACAGATTGAGAAAATAGTTTAAACCCAAAAGAAGGATGAAAAGGTCCAGCTTGAGACCCGTACCGCAAAATGGAGCCCACTCCAACACTAACTGGAGGGTCAGGATCCAGAAGCTGGATAGCCCAGAGACCCAGGATAGAACCAAACATGACCAGCCAAAAAAAAGCCAATGAAACAATTCCTAACGATAGTCTGCTGTACTTGTAGGCAGGAGCCTAGCATAATTATCATCAGAGAAGCTTCATCCAGCAACTGATGGAAACAGATACAGAGACCCACAGCCAAACATTAGGTAAAAACTGGGAAATCCTGCAGGAGAGGAAGGACTGTAGGAGCTGGGGGGCGGGAGGGGTAAGGATACCACAACAAAACCCACAGAATGAACTAACCTGGGCTCACAGAGACTGAACTGACAATCAGGGAGCCTGCATGGGTCAGACCTAGGCCTTCTGCATATATGTTATTGTTCCAAGGAGACCTTGGTCTTCTTGAGGGACTCACAGTGGGACAGGAAGTGTCTGACCCTTTTGCCTGCCTTTGGGATCCTCTTCCTCCTACTGGGTTGCTTCATTCAGCCTTAAGGTGAGGGGAGGCACCTAGTCTTACTACAACTCGATACACCACGTTTGGTAGATATCCATGGGAGGCCTGCCTGAGTGAATCACAGATGGAAGGTGGGGGAGAAGGACTGGCAGGGGAAGAGGGAGCAGAAACTGTGGCCAGTATGTAATACATGAGAAAATTGTTTGTTAAAAAATTTAATTACTTTTTTGAGTATAAGGATAAAGAAAAATTATTATTTATTTTATTTGTTCCATATGGGCCCTGCCATATGCATATTAAGCAACTATACTACTTCTGAGTTACATCATCAGCCCTTTTGAAACTGTTTTGAAATGATATTCCATCACAATAATTAAAACTGCTGACATAAAATATTATTTTTTCATATAAATTTTTACTTGTGTATTTTTATTCTTTAAAAAAGATTTGTTTAGCTGGGCAGTGATGGCACACGCCTTTAATCCCAGCACTTGGGAGGCAGAGGCAAGTGGATTTCTGAGTTCTCGGCTAGCCTGGTCTACAGAGTGAGTTCCAGAACAGCCAGGGCTACACAAAGAAACCTGTCTCGGAAAAAAAAAATCTGTTTACCATCATGTGGTTGCTCAGTACCTCTGTAAGAGCAGCCAGTGCCCTTAACCACTGAGCCCTAAAACTTATTTAAAAAGTGAAAAAATAAAAAATTCTGCCTAGATATGTTTAATTTATCAGAATGAGATACGTATCGACAGTGAACAATTTTCTTCAAAAGAAGCAGGTCAAAACCAGACCTGGTGGCACAGGCCTTAATTCCAACTACCAAGGAAGCTGATGCCAAAGCCATCCTGACCCAGATTCCAAATAAGAAAAAGGGGCTAGGGATGGAGCTCAGGGGGAAAGCACTCATCTGGAATGCACATGAGGTCTGTTCTCAAAGGAGAACCAACCTGCTGGAAGCGAGCCCCCACACTCCCCGCCAGATAAAGAACTTCCTTAAAATTGGGGTCTCATGGAGGGATGCCAAAGAAAAAGGCAATGTCACAAAATAAAGGGAGCCTAAGAAGGTGGCCAGACTTACAGCAAGTGAACTGTGTATTTACTCAAGTGTTGCTCAGTGCCAGGCACTCAGGGCACCATCTTGGATGCTTCAATAAGGAAGGAAGATGACCAGCAACAGAGTAAGACAAAAGTTCAAGTCTTGAGGAGAGGAGATTTCAAAAAACCCAAAGAAAAAAGTCAATCCACAGTCCCCAGTTAAGATAATTAAAAACAAAACTAGTGGCCCCCAAATACAGTAACAGTTTAAAAAGGCTCTATGAAAAGTCACATGAACACTTAGGTGAGCACAACCTATCATACAAGCCCAGGAAAGAAAAAGAGTCAATTCCAGGGTCAAAGGGAAACTTTTACAGTGACAGAAAATGTTGATGTACAACTGTCAGGAGGCAGTACCCTAGAAAGAGAAAAGAGAAACAAAGCCCACAGCCAGAGAGACTAGAAGACTAGAAACAATCACTGGGACAGAGTACGGGTGGCATGCTGCAGTAGCCTGTCATGACTAGGACCATGTTTCCAGAACAACATGAACAGTCCTATCTAAAGCGCTGTCAGCTGGTCAGTGGTGGCACACGCCTTTCATCCTAACACTCAGGAGGGAGAGGCAGGCGGATCTGAGTTCCAGGATAGCCAGATTTACACAAAGAATCCTATTTCAAATAAAACAAGACCAAACAAACAAACAAACAAAAGTGCTGACAGTTAGCTGGAAGTAGTGGCACAAGCCTTTAATTCCAACACTTAGAAAGGCAGAGGCAGGTGGATCTCTGTGAGTTCAAGACCATGGTCTACATAGTGAGTGGACAGATAGAGCTACATAGTGAGTCCCTGTCTCAAAAAAGCCAACCAAATAACAACATCAAAGTGCTAATAGCTTTCTTTTTTCATTAACTGCTGTGCTGCAAAAAAGCCGATCTGCTTTGCTCTTTCACTAACAGCAGAGCCAAAAAAAAAGTGCAGACAGCTAGCTGGGAGGAGTGGCACAAGCCTTTAATCCAGAACCAGAACACAAATGAAAAACAACATGAGAATCATTTCCATAGATTCAGATCTTCTAGTCCAGAGTTACATGCCACCATGCTGACTTCAGAATTAGGCAATAATCTCTACAAAGGAGCAGGGAAAGAGAAGTACCTTGAAGCCTTGTGAAGGATTAACCCTACATCGATGTACAGAAGAGAAGGAAATTCAAACTACAGACTGCAAAGCTCTTCATCAGTCTGAAATTTAGTAGGCAGCAGCTATGATCCCTTAAGATACCAAAGGCAGTGGTGGCGCACGCCTTTAATCCCAGCACTTGGGAGGCAGAGGCAGGTGGATCTCTGAGTTCGAGGCCAGCCTGGTCTACAGAGTGAGTTCCAGGACAGCCAGGGCTACACAGAGAAACCCTGTCTTGAAAAAACAAAAAAACAAAAAAAAGAAGGCAAGAAGACTACCTAAGTTCTAGGCCACCTGGGCTATGCTAACACTTTGTCTCAAAAGAAAGAAAGAAGGGCAGTGAGGCAGTGATTGCCTTTCTATAAACAATTATTAACTAAACTTTTTTTTTTTTCCAGAGCTGAGGACCGAACCCAGGGTCTTGTGCTTGCTAGGCAAGTGCTCTACCAATGAGCTAAATCCCCAACCCCTTAACTAACTTATACACAATAAAAGAATGTTTTTTTAAAAGTAAGGTTTAAGTCTTTAAAGTAAGACGGCTATAGGTTAGAATTCTGAGTTTTTCATTAGCTCTGAGCAACTCATTAAACTTCTACAACCTGTTTCTTCCTTTGTAAAATAATTATTAAAAAAACATATTCCTCAGAGACTTGCTGTGAGAAACAAACAGATGTACTTAACCCAGTGCCATAAGAAAGCACATTCCCAACAAACAATAGCCATTTTCCCTCATCCAGCAGGTTTATGAACTTCCGCTTTCATCAACCAAGCATGACTAAAGAGACTCACACAGCACCACAGAGCTTCAACATGCAGTGAGAAGGCTGCCTCCTGAGCCCTTTATAAATACCAATATTTATAAACACAACTTTATATTCATGGATTTAGATAAGAAAGCAATGAGAAGGATGTAGGCTCACTCAATTGAAGGCTCCCTTTTTAAAAAATTGCTTTGCTAGTGAGTGTCATAGTGCGCCCCTGGAATCTTAGAACTTGGGAGGTAGAAGCAGGAAGACCATGAGTTTAAAATCATCTTCAGTCTGGGCTACATGAAACGCTGCCTCAAGCAAGCAAACAGAAAATTAGTAATTGGGCTGGGGATGTGGTGACGACTTGATTAGCATGGGTGAGTCTCAGAGTTACATCTAGCACCACAAAGAAAGAAAAAACCCACCACTATCAACTGCCTTGCTATGAGTTCTAGGAAGAAAAGTACCTTAATAAAATAGGCTACAGTTGGTTTAGGTCTCTTTGAGAATAAGTCCTGGGAGGCCTGCATGTACCATGTATCTTTACCAATAAAAATCCCAGCTGCTCCAAAAGAGCTCCAAGTGCCCTAAAAGAAAGCTTCACAGTGATGCACTTACACTATTTTTTTTTTGTTTTTGTTTTTGTTTGTTTTTGTTGTTGTTGTTGTTTTTTCTGAGACAGGGTTTCTCTATATAGCCCTGGCTGTTCTGGAACTCACTCTGTAGACTTGGCTGGCCTCAAACTCAGAAATTTGCCAGCCTCTGCCTCCCAAGTGCTGGGATTAAAGGCATGCGCCACCACTACCCGGCTTCCACTATTCTTAAAGGCAAAGAAACGCTACCTAATATCACTAGGATGAAAGCAGATGAGGTGGTCCAGATGCAAGATTGCACGTCTCACCTCTGATTCAAGCCTCCCTGCAGGTTCTTCTGTTCCACTCTTGTAGCTCTAACTGAGGACTATCTGACAGCATCTCACCTTTACACAGGTGATGTCAGAATCCCTTCCTCGAGTATTTGGATAATGACTGGACATACAGGACAAAGGCAGAAACATGAAATAATGGCAGGGAAAGTCACTCTTGGAACAGGATGAAAACATTTCCCCCAAAACACTGTACCTTTCTTCATCATGTCTCGGTCCAAGGCTACATTTCTCTGGGCAAGATTTACTTCTGCTCGAAAGTGGAAGCGCTTGGCTCGCTGTTCTTTCTTTTCAATTGCTTCCTAGAAAGTACAAAAAGAGGCAAATAGGGAAAGGGAGGATGAGGAAAGTAAAATCACAAACATGCTGCAACCTTCAAGTAAATCAGAATAAATAAGCAACCTTGAGTGTGTTTTGCAGAGAACTGGACATGCATAGCATACAGTAATCCCTCTGAAATAATTTCCATCCTATCACAGCCTATGACTGTACCCAGAACATAATGGGACATCAAGAAGTCAGTGAACAATTGTTTATAAAGTTTTCTGATATTTCATGTATCACCAACAATCACACCAAGAAGTTAAAACAAATAACCTAACCTCAATTTTCCTAGTGCAGAAATGAAGATACAAAAAAACGGAAGAAGGTTTGTTTGCAGAAAATATCTCCTCTAGCTAAGGGCAGATCTGATCCAGTGCTATTTCCAGGAACCCCACAACTACCATTATCACTTTACATTGTCTGTGGGCATGGTAATCACACCTATTATGCTCTTCCACATTATATATGCCTGAATGGTCCATTCCCTAAAAGCCACACCCCCATTTAAAAATAACACCAGAGCAAAAATAGTCTCCTCTATTCCAGCCTTATGTGCACGGAATTGCCCATCTTCATTCGTAAGTGACAAAGTGCATTAACACTGCTCAAAAAACATTTGGCTTTGTAAATGTCTTCCAGGAGTGAAAATAAATTCAGTCCAATTATGATTTTCTGATGGCTCTCAAGAGCCCTTCAGTAACTGCATATTGACTAAAGGTCTGCTAAGACCAGCTTGTGGGTATGAGGAAGCAGCAATGTTTCTGTTATTTCTTAATAGTTATGCTCATTTTTTTTCACTGAAGTCTTCCTAGTACAAACAACAATCTACTTTCTTCAGTTTGTGTGTGTGCTTAGTGTATAGGTAGGAACATGTGTGTGCATTTGAGGGTGGGGAGCAGGTCTTTCTTAGTGCTATGATCCAAACATACTTCTATGCATCTTTTTTTTAAAAAAAATCATGGGTGCTAGGGATCTGAACTCAGTTCTTATGTTTCCACAGCAAGCACTTAACTGACCGAGCCAGTAAATCTCCTAGCCAAATCCTTTTCCCGGGTACCTGTTTCACATATTAGAAAATAATATCAACTTGAAAGAAGTCTACTTCTTAATGACACTGAGAACACTTCACTCTGTACTATTTTCTCCACTAGAAGATGTTCAGTTCTTTCTTTTGGCCTTTAAGTATCTGACACAAACAGAGAGGGAGAAACTATAAGAAGCCAAGTCTGACATACTTATATTTATTCTTGTTTTTAAAGATCTAATACATAAATATATACTACTGCTTACATTTTAAATTGGGTCTGGAGAGATGGCTCAGCAGTTAGAAGCACTAGGGGCTCTTACAGAGGACCAGGGTTCAGTTCCCAGCACCCACATAGTGTGGCTCACAGTTGTCTGTAACTCCATTTCCAGAGGATATCTGATGCCCCCTCTTCTAACCTCCATAGACACCAGGCATGCACATGGTGCACATAATACATGTAGGCTAAACATTGATATATATACAAAATAAAAAATATAATTAAGCTGGGCAATGGTGGCACATGCCTTTAATCCCAGCACTTGGGAGGCAGAGGTAGGTGGATTTCTGAGTTTGAGGCCAGCCTGGTCTAAAGTGAGTTCCAGAACAACTGGGACCATACAGAGAAACCCTGTCTCGAAAAACCAACATGTATATATATATATATACACATACACACACACACACACACACACACATATATATATGTACCTATATATGTGTGTATATATATGTATATGTATATATATATATATATATATATATATAATTGAAACTGAAATTTCTGTTTCAAACTGAACAGTACACATTTAAATCAGGAAGAAAGAAAAAGTCTGGGGCTGGAGAAATGGCTCAGCAGTTAAGAGCACTGACTGTTCTTCCAGAGGTCCTGAGTTCAATTCCCAGCAACCACATGATGGCTCACAACCATCTGTAATGGGATCTGATGTCCTCTTCTGGTGTGTCTGAAGACAGCAACAGTGTACTCACATGCATAAAATAAACAAATCTTTAAAAAAAAAAAAGAAAAGAAAAAGTCTGAACTGAAATAAAGCAATGTACTGATAATTGATCACATGGAAAATAAGAGGCTTCACTCTGAGGTATTATAATGGAGGTGATACAATGGTAACAGCAATCACTTAGCAAAAGACAATATTGTCAGATGCTGAGAATAATTCAGCTGGCATGGCCCTCAAAGCTTAGACATGCAGACAACTAGAAAATCCTACTTTTCTAAGTTGGAAAACAGTTTTTCCATAGATATACATTAAGGGCTTATTTACATGTTAGATGATTTTAACATTTTTATAGAAAGTAAAAACAAAACACGTTTTTTTTTTTTTTTTTTGGTTTTTCGAGACAGGGTTTCTCTGTGTAGTCCTGGCTGTCCTGGAACTCACTCTGTAGACCAGGCTGGCCTCGAACTCAGAAATCCGCCTGCCTCTGCCTCCCAAGTGCTGGGATTAAAGACGTGCGCCACCACGCCCGGCCAAAACACGTTTTTTAAAGAGTGCAAATGGCATCCAAGTAAGCATTCCCAAGGCCAGGGACATGGCATGACTGTGGTTGCGCTTGCTGTGGAAGCCTGACAACCTGAATCTGGACCCCCAGAAATCATGTAAACACCAGACACTGTGGCACGTCTGTAACTTCTACATTCTTCTAGCAGAATAGGAGACAGGAGACAGAGACGAGACAATATCTCAAACACAAGGTAGGAGGGGAATGGAGAGACAGTTCAGCAGTTAAAACCACTGGCTGTTCTTGCAGAGATCCAGGTTTGGTTCCCAATACCCACAGGACAGCTCACAACTATCTGAAACTCCAGTCCTGAGCTCCTCACACACTAGTTCTGAACGTGGTACACTTACATACACGCAGGCAAATTACTCATACACAAATTTAAAAATAACACCAATAATACTACTACCAACAAAAAAAAGAAGTCAGGTGCAGTGGCATATGCCTTTGATCCTAGCACCTGAAGTGCAGAGGTAGGTGGGCCTCTATGGGTTCAAGATCAGCCTGATCTACATAATGAGTTCCAGGACAGCCAAGGCTATGCAGAGAGATCTTGCTTCAAATAAAACAAAACAAAACAAAAAAATGAGAGGTGAGAACCAACACCTGAGGTTATCCTCTGACTTTACATGTGTTACAGCATGCATACACTTTCACACAGAACACACACACCCATCATACATAAGTAAATGTTAAGTAATACATAAATATTAAAATAAGCACTCCCAGTACAAACTCTTTTTTGGGAATGATTAAACACAGGCAACTAAGTAGTGATTATCTTTTCTTGGATACAAGCACACACAAATGCTGCCTGAACATCTTCAGGATATATAAGGACATCTTTGGGTTGACAGAGGTAGATATTTGACATCATGAGATATATATCACATATAGATGAGATATATATCAGGAACAAAAGAAAAAAATGAGACAAAATACTACTATGTAAATGGTAAAGACCAAGTTCATTAATTCCATCTGCTTATCAAAGTGAATAATCACAATCTCACCTTGGAGGTGACATCGATTCCAGTGATGAAGCTGCCAGCCTTGTTTTCATATCTTCTGCTTGTGTCCTAACAGAAGAGGAAAGATGAGAAACTCTGACAGAAAAATCCACATAAAAGGTGGCCTGACCATTGGCCCTTTTTGAAGTCATTCTTTTCAGCAACCCTTCTGCATTTTAACTACCCTTGTTAGGAGGAAGTCTCTCTCAGAGGCTCCACAGAGGCAAGCAACCACTCTAATAATAAGAAGTCTTTTCCTTTCCAGACCCCAGACAGGAGCCTGTTCATAACATTAAGTAATTCTGTCAACTCAGGGTATCTATATAAATGAAAATCTAAAAGTCTTTTGTGAAAAATGTCAAAAATGAGATAGTCACTTAACTCCCCAAACCAGACAGGACAGATTTTCCATGAAAGGCCACTAGGTGGAGCAAATGCCTCCCCAAAATGCTTCAAGTCCTAGATCTCTGGGAAAAATACAGGCTAATACAATGAAAAAAAAAGGAGGAGACATGAATAGAACGAGGACTAAAGTCTCAGGTCTGCAGCCAATACCCTGGACCCTGCATTCAATTTCTAGGCCCTGCTTTCCTCTACAATACCTGTCTTTCTGACTTCTGCTCTCCTCTTGTGCTTAAGACAACCCAAAATTTCTCCAACAAAACAATCTAGTTCCCATCGCTGAGACTTTTGTGCCTGCTATCCTCCCTGCTGGGAATTACTCCCTTCCAACCGACATGGTTGGCCCCTTTTTGTCATTTAGGGTTAAAGTTGAATTTAACTATCTCGGGGGACTTCCCTGTGCATCCCAACACAAACCAACTGCTTCACGTCCCTCCTGGCCACTGTCCTTTCTATCCTATTACCAGGGTGTGTTTTCTTTGTAGCACTTAATACAAAAAGAAAATTATTTACTTGTGTCCCCTACTAGGGCAAACACCTAGAGGGAGTTTGCTCTTAAGCACCTAGGATTACACCAGCACCTTAGCGAGGTGTGGGATACATACATGTTAAAATGACTGAATGGATAACACCCGATCTATACACTATACACTATAATCTATAGATGTTGTTACCAAAGGGATTGTCATTTGTCACCACTACCTTCACTCATAACTTCAAATGTAAAACCAAGACTTGCTATCTTGTAATTAAAGGAGGGGGCGCGGGGGAGTTCATGTTGTGTGTGAAAATCCTGCTATCCAGACCTCAGACCAGCTTTAAGACGGGGCATGTGACTACCAAAGCACAAGTAAAACAGTCCTGATACCCACTGCGGTTAAAGAAAGATGAACTGTCACTCTGTGTCAGAAGCTGGGACCACCGAGTAGACGCCGTGAAGGTGCGCGGGGACGTGAGGACCCTCATCCTCAATACCAACACACGAGTGTCTGCTGTTTGACAGCTCTAGCCCTCCTAAGCGAAGAGGGCTTGTTTAAGTGACACTAACTCCGCCGGGGTAGGAGGACCCACCACCAGGAGACCTGGATGCCCGAGGCACCTAACACTTCCTTTCAGGGCTGATTCCAGGTTCTGTTCCCGCCCGCGGCTCCCTTTTATCTCCAGACAAACACAGTTGATTCGTTCCGGGCCACGGGCCCGCACCGAGGGGCAGCGACAGGGGTGTCCCCGACTCTTTCCGAGATCCCCCCCCCGCCTCCTCCAGCGCTCTCTGCACCCATTTCCGGGCGCCCCGGCGTCCTTTCTCTCGGGCGCTCTCCGGGTCATGCGCGGCCCCCGCCTTTCGGCGCTCGCGCCCCTCTCCCGCGTTCCCGGACTTGCGCCAGCGCCGCTGTCCGCCGCCTCCCTGCCTCGCGAGGGACACTCGCTCGGCGACCTCCTCAGCCCCCGCCCCTCTCGCCCGTACCGGGAGCAGTTCCTTTAGGGAGCGCCGCACGGGCACGATCTCCAGCTCGCCTTCTTCCACTTCCATGGGCTCCGGCTCGCCACGCTCCAAACCGGACTCCACCTCGGGCGACGGAAGCCCCAAAGCCGGCCCGGCGGGGGCCTCCGCCTTCACAGACACTCGCAGGCCGCGAACAGCCGCCATAGCTGCCAGCCGGCCGCGCCACAGAAAGCCCGCCCCTCACTCCCGCCGCCTAGAGCGCCGTCGCTTATGACCACAGAGGAGCACCGCTGTCACCTAGAGCGTCCTCGGTTTCTACCAGAAAGACGTCCTTATCTCTGGCGCCCCCTTGGTAGCCTAAGAACCTGGGGCGGGATTTCGCGGGGTAGGGGGCGGGACGACACAGGGATGGAGGTGGGGCGTCGTCTGAGGTTCCAAAATACCTACACTTTGAGGACTCTACTTCTAAGAACTGCTGAGCAGTTACTGTGTGCCGAGTACTTCCGAGGCTTGAGCCCTATGAAGAAGATTTTATTGTTACTTTCATTTCACATAGGAGAGAACTGAGGCACGGTTTTCTCAAGGTAGGGTTATTTACCTGGATCTGAGCCTAGGCAATCGCGCTTCAGAGCCCAGAGTGAACTATAATCTATCTATCCTCTGGGCAATCTGAGCGTTTAAAAAGTTATTTCCGAGGGAAACTTTGTCTCTGTCAAGTCTTCCAGTAATTGAGCCATTTTAGGTGGCCAAAGTTTTAAACTAGGGCCCAGTGTAGGGGTTACATGCCTGTAATCCCAGCAGTCAGGAGTCAGAGGCAGGTACATCTCTAAGTTTAGGCCATCCAGGGATCCAAAGTGAAACCCTGCCTACATTTAAACTGGAAAGGGGTGGTACACGATTGTATGGCCAGCTCTAGGGAGATAGAGGCAGGAGGATTAGGAGCTGGAGGTTATCCTCCAGTTACACTAAGGGGCAATTGCTAGCTTGAGGCCAGCCTAAACTACAGAAGATCCTATCTTAAATGGGGCGGAGGTGCTCCAAGATCGCAGTGGCCTACCCAAAGGGCAGAACCAGAGCTTAGACCCATCTTCTCATTTCTGGGAGCTCTACCTATCAAAGACTCAAGAATGATTTCTTGCAAATGTTCCTAGTAAGAGTCTGGCTGGGAAAGAGGAAAGGCTTGTTCAGACTTTCCGAAGGCACTTCTTGTCTGTCATGAGTCCTGATTTTGTGTCTCCTGTGTCATATTTAGCAAGCCCTTTCTAGACTTATCTCCCAATCTGAACCAGGAATAGGTGAAACCATCTATCTGAGCCCCTAAAAATCTTTTCAGAGAAACACAAGTCATTCTAAAACAGAAAAACACAAGAATCGGATACACTAGGTTACCTTGGGCATGACCTGTATGTAACCTCAGTTTCTTCATCAGAATAGAGAACAAAATATAAGGACCAAATGAGCTCATTATGTGCAGTTATAAGCTCCAACAGAGATGGTGCAGTACATCCAAGCTTTTTTTTTTTTTTTTTTTTTTTTTTTTTTTTTTTTTTTTTTTGAGACAGGGTTTCTCTGTGTAGCCTTGGCTGTCCTGGAGCTCACTCTGTAGACCAGACTGGCCTCGAACTCAGAAATTCACCTGCCTCTGCTTTCCAAGTGCTGGGATTAAAGGCATGGAATGTGCCACCACTGCCTGGCCCAAGCTTTTCTTGAAATGGGCCTGTACCATGGGACAAACAAGATGGAATTCCTTAGAATGGTACCATCAATTGAATGCAATGCAAATGTAAATACAAAAATGGGTTAAAAGAATAGAATGTATTTTCTTTTCCCCTGTTCCCCTTCCTTTCTTCTTCTTCTTCTTTTTTTTTTTTTTTTTTTTTTTTTTTTTTTTTTTTTTTTTTTTTTTTTTGTTGTTTGTTTGTTTGTTTTCTTTTGCTGTATTGAGAGTGGAACCCAGAGACTTGAACATGCTAACAAAGCCCTTTACCAATGAGCTTTACCTCTTGTTTTGAGACAGAATCTTGCTGTATAGCACTGGCTGTCCTGCTACTTGCTTCGTAGCAGAGAATGACCTTAAACTCCTAATCCTCCTACCTCTACCTCCTGAGTGATGGGATTATAGGCATGTACCACCATGCCTGACTCCCAAGTGTATATTTTATAGAAATGTTTGTGTTTGGGATGGCCAGCTGTGGGTGACAGTCATGAACCCCACCATTACGCTATCTCTCTAGGCCTGTAGAGTGGGAGGTAGGAGAAATAGAAGCAGGTAATTACTTAGCCACACAGGCCTCTCTCCCTCCTAAAGAGACTTGCAGCTTGAGGATTCAATTCAGAGGGATTTGAAATTGCAGTGCAAAGAGGCCTTGGGGCAGCCACAGCAGGAGGCGGGGGTTGGTTATCAGGCAGTCAACACTAAGCTCCCAGGCTGCTACCAGACAGCTCTATACCTTTCTCTTTACTTGGTTACCTAACTGTAGTGCTTGGCTATTCCTGGTTGTCAGCTTGACTATATCTGGAATGAACTACAATCCAGAATTGGAGGGCTCACCCACTGTGATCTAGATCTTGAGGCTGGAGGACACATGTTTCTGACCTGTATCTTGAGGCATAGTGGCCATGAAAAGCTTAGGCTCAGGAGAGGTAGTACATGCCTTTAATCCCTGGAGACTGAGGCAAGGAGATCTCTGAGTTCAAGGTCAGCCTGGGACATGCAAGTCCCAGATCCAGGAGTGGTGGCACACACCTTTAATCTGGACCACACCTTCTGCTGGAGGCCTACATACATAAGGACATTAGAAGAAGGAAGATTCACTCTTCTTTACCTGCTTGCCTTGTACAAGGATCTTGCAACTGCTGCTGCTGCTGACCATTGTTGGGGAGTTGGACTACAGACTGTAAGTCATCAACAAATTTCCTTACTATATAGAGACTACCCATAAGTCCTGTGACTCTAGACAACCCTGACTAATACACCCAACCCACTTCTCTGCCTCCCTGTCCACAGTGCAGCCCAATGAGGTGAAACCATAGGGAATTTAGGAGATGGTAAAACCCCTGCAGTGCAAGGACCTGATTCTAAATCCTCAGCACTTGTGTAAAAGCCTGGCAAAGTGATGGGATCTAAACCCCGAGTGTTGGAGAGGCAGTGACAGGCAGATCCCTGAACCCACTGGCCAGCCATCCTAGCCAAATCTGGTAGTCCAGATTCACTGAGAGACCCTGCCTCAAAAACTAAAGTGAAGACAGCTCAGTGGTTACAAGTACATAATGCTCCTTCAGAGGACCCAAGTGTCTAAAATAATAATGAAGAGAAGGAGGCTGGAGAGATGGCTCAGTGGTTAAGAGTACATATGCTCTTGCAAAGGACCCAAGTTCAGTTCCCAGCATCCACTTCAGGCAGCTCACAACTGCCTACACTCCAGGAGATCTTACACCCTCTCCTGGCCACTGAGTGAACTGTACTTACATAATCAAGGGAGATATACAAGATCAACCTCTGCATACACAGATGGACACATACATACACCATACTTACTATAGGCACATGCACATAGAGTCAGAGCTGAGCATGGTTGCTTACACCTGTAATTTTGGCTGAAGCAGGATGATCACCAGGATCTCAGGGCTATCCTGAGCACACTATGCTTCCTCTCACCCCAAAAGAAAGGCAAAATAAAAACTCAAAAAATATATAATTTTCAAGGGCTGTGTATGTGCTTACTTTATTTTTGTTTTGGGTTTTTTTTTTT
>NW_022196911.1:68380243-68469342 GCF_008632895.1 Mastomys coucha | reverse complement strand
ACTCAGAAATCCAGCTGCCTCTGCCTCCCAAGTGCTGGGATTAAAGGCGTGCACCACCACCGCCCAGCGTGTGTGCCTACTTGAACTTAGTTCTTACCCAGCACTCACAAAGTCCTGGCTCAATCCCCAGCATAGAATAAACTAGGCATGAGAACACACAGCTGTAATCCCAGCAACTCAAAAGGTAGAGGCAGGAGAATCAGAGCAAGTTTAAGGTCAGCTTGGAACCCAGGAGAGCCCTCCCCCACCCCTGGTGTCAAACTTTACCGTGGTTCATTAAAACTACCTGTGGCAGAGAAAAGTTACGTTCTGTATCCTTCCGACCATGTGACCTTCTAGTAAGTAGTCAGCTGTGGAGAGGAGCAGGGAGGCATGAACAGGTGGACACTGGGTTTCTAGGACAGTGAAGACCCAAGCTTTGACCTGTTCTCATCTCAGCTGGAGAAATGTCTGTGGCCACCAGGTATAGCTGATTACATGTGGGGGGCGGGGGTGGAGGAAGGGTGTTAGGGAGGGATGCTCTAACATGTAAGCCTGGAATTCAGTAGCACTGACACCTCAGAGGCCTAGTCCAGCCAGATTGCCACTTGCTGTCCTGACCAAGTCTTCAGTAGACACCCAGTGCTACGTACCCCCAGGCTCCCCACAGGGGCTACCGTCTATTTATATTTGAGAAGGTGAAGGCTGTTTTGAGTGTGATCTCCTATGTATAGTGGAGGTCACATTGTAACCTGAGATATGTATCCCCTGGGAAATCTGGAACCTTCAGTAGCTCCCATCCCCCACCCCCTTGAGCCACCATGTACACTGAGAGATTGAGGAAACAGAGACCTGGAAACAGGTCTGTAGGACTCAAAGCCTGTAGACATGTTCTCATAGGCACCAAGGTTCCCCAAGGCATGTCCAACTGCCTCTCAAACCTCTAACCAGACCCACTGTTGCTGGGGCTCAGTTCTTCTATGTGGTATAGTACTTTCTATCTCTGGGTTCCCCATTTGACTTTACATGTGTAGGGCTTACCGTTCTCCTGGGAGCTTGTGTGGAAAGGCCTGGGTCGGGGGTTAGTGATCAAGAGATGTAGATTCAGCCAGGCGGTGGTGGTGCACGCCTTTAATCCCAGCACTTGGGAGGCAGAGACAGGTGAATTTCTGAGTTCAAGGCCAGCCTGGTCTACAGAGTGAGTTCCAGGACAGCCAGGGCTACAGAGAGAAACCCTGTCTGAAAAAAACGAAAAAAAAGAAGAGAGAGAGATTAGATTCTAACCTGACATTTTTCTAAGGCACTTTTCTCTGAGCCTCAGTTGTCCTACTAATGTGCATGCTAAAAGGATTAGATTCATGGGAAAATCACATGGAGCACCTGTGATACTCTCCAAAGTTCTCAGGACCCAACCATCTTGATTGAACGTATAATGTACTTTGACACACAGAGGTGGGGGTATGGGGAAGGCAGTACCTGGAGGAGTCTATGAGCTAGAAGACACTATGGAGAGAGGAGGGAATGGGTTGGTGGGTAGAACCTGAGCCAGTAGGGCACCCAGAGAGGCCAGAAGCAGGCCCTGAATACTAGAGTGACATTCTTGCTAGGCAGCTATTGGGGACATAGGCTGGAGACCAGTGGGGTGAGAGTCAGGGGCTGAAACTGAGAGACTGTGGGGATAGGGAAGAAATGGGAACAAAACCTATGTATTGGTCTGGCACTTGACAAACTCATTTGGCCACCCTCTCCCTTCTGGAGAAGGCCTAGTACCGCCCCTCACAGGAGCATAAGGTGACCAAGAAGCAGCCAGGAACATTGAGGGTCTGCATTCTTCAGGTAGAAAAACTGATGACCAACTGATAGCCTCTAGCTTGGTCATCTTCTTGATCTTCAGCACTCGTCAGTCTCCAGCTTCATCTAGTTGCAGCCATGTAGGGCCTGCTGGGCAACACCCAGAAGGTGCTCATCTTCTGAGTTAACTGTAACAAGCCAGGCTCTTGTAACAAGGACTTAATTTACTGTCACAAAAACTCCATGAAAGGGCTGATACTATTAGTACTATGCCAATGAAGAGACTAAGGCTCCTGAAAAGACCCGCTGAAGGTGTCAGTTATCAGGCAGGTAGCCAAACACAAGGCTGTCTGACCCAAGGATGACATTTGATACTGCCACCCTGGAGGACCCCATGACTAGAGTGTTAGTGTTGAGGCTAAGAAGTCATAGGCAAGACACTGGGCATGCCAGTTCCCCAACTTAGCCTTCCTGAACCCCCGATGAAACAGGAAATGCGGGGGCTGGACAGAGGGCTCAGCGGCTAAGAGCACTGGCTGCTCTTCCAGAGGTTCTGAGTTCAATTCCCAGCAACCACATGGTGGCTCACAACTATCTGTAATGGGATCTGATGCCCTCTTTTGGTGTGTCTAAAGACAGCGACAGTGTACTCACATACATAAAATAAGCAAATAAATCTTTGAAAAAAAAAAAGGCAATGTATCCTATGGCTCTCAAGCACTCAGTTCTCCCCAAAGTTGCAGAGGAGACAGGAGTCCCTAGCCTCATGAGCCTACCTTCCACCTCTCCTCTCCCTACCATACCATGCTGTTCAGGAGTCTACAGTGCCTCAGACAGAGCCTTCCAGAAAACTGAGCCAAGTCAACCGTGACAAGAAATAAACATGTCTGGATACAGAAGACATACAAAGCCTTTTTTTTTTTTTAACTCAAGAAAGGGCTTTTTATTGTTTGTGATTCACTTCCTAAGAAGTTAATTTTTATAAACACTCTTATGGAGTTTGTTCACTTCTGCTACATTCAAAACCAAAGCCAACTGAAGCTCTCAGCAACAGGTGACAGTGAGCATGCCTTCCTGGCTCTGCTGGGGACAATGAGGCCAGCCACCCAACTGCAAGCTTCTCCCAGGTAGGTCCCATCCATGAAGTTCCCTGATCCCTTGCTATTTATTGGTTGGTATTTAGCTTGCCTCCCATTCACTCTATAAAAGTATTCTTAGAGATGGAATTGATGACTTGTTGTCAAGCCCTGGGTTACACTGGCTGCCTTACTGCAGAGGAGTTGGGTTGAAATGGGAGCCCTTTGACAATGGGCTACCTGCTGCTCCTAGGCATAAGTTGATGTAGAAACTATATTACAGATGCATGTGCCAGTATGAGACATGCAAGTGTGCTGTATACAGCAGATGGGCACACACACGCATGTGCACATGAAGGAGCAATGTACACCCATGGGCACAGAGATACAGTGGGAACCAGTGCTCCCACCCAGCCTCTCTCTTTCTAGTCCAGTCCTCCTGCATTCAAAACCCAAGTGGGCAGCCAGGATCTCTTATGGGAGGCTTTCAGAGAGGGCTACCTGAGTCCTGCTCATCTCCCTTTGGGGGACCAATCCCTATGAGCATTATGAGTAAACATTAGAATAGCCAGACAACCACAGAATCCACAGAGCTGACATCTGTTCTGGAAGGGCAGTGTCCACGCCTGTCCCAATTGTGCAGCTCTGATCTGTGTGGACTGACTGTCTGATGTCCTGTACTGAAGCAACTGGCAGGAAGGCCACCTGCCTGACAAGGAGTGCATCTTGTATGGTCCTTCATCTGGCTGAGCCTCCCACCTGGGCAGTTCATCCTTCATCATAGGCCTGTGGTGAGTAAGCCAGCATCGGCTCAGAGCCTGGATCCCAGTCATTTCCACATCTGCAGGGCTACAGTTCTGAGAATCGTGGCCCTCCTTGTCACTCCTGGTGTTCTGCAACCTTCATTCTGGAGATCCATAAGACTGGAAGGGGGTTTGGCAGGCAAAGTACACTGCTCTGGGCTCAGGGCTATGCTCCAAGCTGGATTCACTTTAGCCCTTTCTCCGGCGAGTGCAGAGCGTAAAACACAGTCCATGAATGCCAAGTCCAGATGACTGCCAGTGTGCAAGGGACTACCCGAAGCTGGAGGAAAATGCTCCCCGCCACAACTGCTCCCACCCTAGCCCTCAGGTAAAAGACAATGAAAGAAGAATCCGGATTCTCCAAGATCAGTCTGCTCCCAGGCAGGTGTCATTATCGGTAACATCCACACTGGAGATCTGAGTACACCAGCACTCGGCACCTTCCACACAGAGGTGAGGCGATCACCCCTGCTTGTGTGCAGCAGCTAGGCATGCCACCAATCCCTATGGGAGTTCTCTGAGGAGCCCACCAGGTCACCACCTGCCATTCTGGTCTCTTGCCTTCTGCCCTGGGCCTCACCAGCCAGTTAGGTAGGGTTTCTAATATTCCCCCACAAGATGGATCAGAACAGAGAGAACCAATCGGGACCCCCCCACCAAGCCCCAAATGACACACATTCCAATCCTGTCCCTGGATGTGCCTGTGCGCAGGTCATGCAGCACAATGGGTGAGGGGGGCCAGGAGAGGGGCCGCAGTCCCCAGCCCCCTGCCTGCAGGGGCGACTATTGCATGAGGGCGGTGGGCCTCTGGAGGTGCGGAATGAGCATGCTGCCGATGGCCCTGGGCACATGCAGGGACTCAGGATGCAGCCTCATCTTCCTGGACTCCGGGAAGCTCTGGGCTTTTGCCCCCTTCTCCACAGCCTTCTTTCCTGTTAGGAAACACCAGGGGCAGAGAGATCCCAGGAGTCAGAATGTGTATGCAGGAGATTCTTGCATCCATTCCCACATGGTTGACTATCCTATAGTCTTTCAGATCCCCACTCCACACTAGCCTCCCTAGGATCTGTACCATCTTGGCAGTTCTTCTTACTACTTCCCCTGGCCCCAGCCAGAACCCACACCTCTTCTGTGGCTACCCCCTACTCTGGGATGGAATCTAAACCTCTCAAGAATCTCTCACTATCTGACCCAGATGACTTTCTGGTATCCCAGGAGCACTGGCCAGGTCAAAGGTCTTCCATGTTGACCTTGACTGGCCTCCGGTGGGTAGAAGGCTTTCATTCTGTGTTTTCTTTACCTTGCTCATGGGGCAGAGTTACCACCAGTCTTGGAATTCCACCATTCAACACATCACATCCCTGAATCTGATCACCCACCCCTACTCCCAACCTTTGTTTTAAAAATGCCCAATCAGCAGGGCAGTGGTGGCACACACCTTTAATTCTAGCACTTGGGAGGCAGAGGCAGGTGGATTTCTGATTTCGAGGCCAGCCTGGACTATAGAGTGAGTTCCAGGACAGCCAGGGCTATACAGAGAAACCCTGTCTCAAAAAAAAAAAAAAAAAATCCAATCAAAGGATCAGTCTCGCTGAACTGGACTAATAATATCATAAAATGTTAAAAATGGAATCTACCAAGGATCCCAAGGCCGTCGGTGAGGTTAAAGTGTACTTTATCCTTGTTTTGTTCAGTTCCAGGGAACAAACTGGAACTATTCTTAACTATTGGCTGCTTCATTGTGCCACCAGGGGGCGCCAGGACACAAACACTGAGCTGGAGTGGTCCTGTTTACTGCACAATCGTGATGTCAGACTGTTGTCTCTACATAATCATCAACAGATTCCTTTTCACTCTCAGATCTGTCCTAGTTCGTCTGTCAAATCCTACATGATCCACTCCAGCATCAGGTCCCTGATACCGGTTACTTCAAAGAGGAGTGAGGATGTAGACATCTCCCAGGTCTACCTCACTGTGTGGCCACTCCTTGAAAGGACAGGCCTGCACAAGATCCATGCTCACCTCCCTGGGAAAGTACCTTTTCCACAGGGCAAGTCAAAAGTACAGCCCGTTTCCCGAGCTCCCTCACAGCCAGAGAGGTACCTAACTGCACTAGGACCATGGTATTCTGGTTCACAGTGCCTCGCTGTTCTCTCTGAAGCTCTACGCACAAACTCTAACTGGAAGGTGTATTTTACTGCAGCAGAAAAACTGAAAGCCAGAATCAATGTTCAGAGAACTGATTTTCTGATCTCTCCCAAAGTAGTGAACTCATAGACGTGGTTCAAAGCAGAGACCCCTTAGCAAATGGGCTCTTCTCATCCAGCCTTGTCAGCTAACTGGTCCACATGGACTCACTCGATGAGAAAAATAACTGGATAACAGGAGCCACTCAGGAGGGCATCAAATGCCCAGCCTGGGGCCAGGGAAAGTGGTCAGAAGGGCCCATTTCTCTATGGACACCAGCCTTCAATAAAGAGCAAACCTGAATCTATAGATTTTTGACTGCCAAAGGCTGAGGGAACCACAGATTAGAAGCCAGAGAGTTGGGCTGGACTCAGTAGGAGAGCATGACCACTGTAGGCTTCCAGAAAGAAGATCTGTCCCAGGGAAGGCTGAGTTAAGTCTTCATCTCTTACAGTGTGTGCATACAGGACATTGGGCCTAGACAAGGGTGCAAATGGGGCCCTGCTCTGAAACTTAGGCTCTAGGGACAGCTCCACAACTAGTACAAGTTGGGGACATGTCTCAGTGCCACACTTCAGCCCAAGCCCAGGGATGAGCCCACAGGCCTCGGCCCACTGTACTTACATCAGTAAGTTTCCTGGCGCAGACATGGATCTTTCTTCCCTGCGTGCTTGGGGCTCGAATGGGTTTCCAAAGGAACGCTTTCTCAGCATAGACTTGACCAAGATCTGGGGAAGATAGGTCAATATGGGGAATAGGCCTGGCCAGCCAGTGCCAGCCTTGGCAAGCAGATAGGTTCATGGGGGAGGGTGTGGTCTAACTGACAGGCCTCCAGGTTTTTCACTGTCATGCCTAGACACCAGCGTAGTGCCTTGGGAAGAGCAACAGTTCACAGAATGCAGGCAAGGAAGGGACTGCTTCTTTCTGCCATGCCCTCCCCAAACCTCAGGTGACCTTATTCCAATACTCCATAGACTCCAATGGAGCAGAGGCTTCCATGGCCCCTGTACTCTGGCTGATTGACCTGATGCCCTAATGTTCCCTTAACGGCCAAGAGCAGAGCAAGTCCCAAGCAGTGGCCACACCCCTCTAAGACGAGAGAGTCCCATCCCTCACCCTCTTACCACAGTGGTCCAGCTGGGGATGAGCCTGACTGAGTTCTTCACCTCTTCCTCAGTCACCTCCACCACACTGCAGTGTTCCTCCTCTGAAGGGAGGGGTTCCTCTCCATGCTTGGTCACCCAAGGGTGTAACTGTAGAGCCCAGAAGATAGAGAAGAGTCAGGGTCATCAACCAGGGTCAGAACCCAAGAAAGGGTCAGACATCAACCAGCTAAGGTCACCAAGCATCCCTAGCATTGACCTCGAAGGAATCCTCAACCCAGAAATGCCAAACCCAAACCCAACACACAGGCCCCAGGGTAGGTCTGTCCAGAAGGGGATGCAGACCTTGGCCCTGGACAAGGCCTCTCGTCTCCCACCTTGATATCTGACACCCCAATTCTTGTTTCAGGATTCTTGTCTAGCATCTTCAGGATCAGGTCTTTGAGTTCCTCGCTGACCTCTGGCCTAGGCAGAGAAGAGGAAGGGGATCAGGATGCCACCATGAATGAGGGTTCTTTTCTCCCTTCCTCGGGACCAAGAATAATCCCAGGCAGTGGTGGCGCACGCCTTCAATCCCAGCACTGGGGAAGCAGAGGCAGGCGGATTTCTGAGTCCGAGGCCAGCCGGGTCTACAGAGTGAGTTCCAGGACAGAAAAACCCTGTCTCAAAAAAAAATATAAGAGAGAGAGAGAGAGAGAGAGAGAGAGAAGAATCCCAGACATATTATTCCTCAGATGGAAGGGCAGAAGGCCATCCATCTGCTCTGGCCTCTCCCAGGGATCAGTTTCCCCTTTCAAACTCTGAAGGCTGAGATGGGGCCCTCACAGGGCAAATGCTCTGCTTAAGTTCAGGAGTGGTGGGCGGGGCTTCCATGATTCCCACTCCCCCCTCCACAGACAACTCACCCTTCAGGGAACACAACGGCCTCATTCTTGATCTTCCGGTGCAGGGCCAGGATGTACTCATCAATGAACGGGCACTGTGGGAAGAAAAGGCAGACAGGATGTAGGCCTTGATCCACGCTGTAGGGGGCCAAGGGTGCAGGGCAGTTTATGCCCCACCCCCAACCCAGCAGCTGGGAAGGCCCCATCTAACTTGTTCAGGGCACACAGCAAGGGCTCAGCAAATGTAACTGAGCGGATGAGTCACTGGAGAACTATGCTGGCTGCACCTGCCACCAGCAATAAAAGCGCCTGCAGCAAAGCCTTCCTCTCCCAGGACCTGGGGTTTGGGGACGTGTTCACTAAGATACGGCCTGCCTTCCTAAGTGTGGGCAGGGTTAGAGGTCAGCAAGACCCAACAATGTGAAGAAATGATTGCGTGGATGAAAGGAATGAATGACATCAGGAGAGGACAGGGCTCACTCTGGAGGAGAGGAGGCAATACCATTGTCCCCTCATCTTGGATATGTGCTGTCCCAGGACAACAAACCAATCCCTCCCAGCGGGAAGAAAGAAACAAAAGGCCTCTCTTCCCTCAGACTTCTCAAAAGCTGTTTTGTCTAGGGGGACACACACACAAAAAGACCCCGCATCTATCACCCAACTCCTGCATCCTTGAATCCAGTCACAGTTGCGCAGGCTCCTCAGGACTCACCTTCCCATAGACAAAGCAATATAGCGTGACCCCAGTGGCCCAGACATCCAAGGCCTAGAAAGAAACAAGCTGCGTCAGCAAATATGACCACCCCACTTCCACCTCACCCATCTTTATTAGGCTGCGCCAGAGCCCTGCAGGGACACTCCTCCCCCAGATAGGCATCAATCAGCAAACACTCCCTGAGGCTTGATCTATGCTGGGCCCTGCGCTAAGCACGGGGAGATGCCTAGGATGACCGGAACAGAGCTGCAACATTCCTGGGACTGTGGGCTTCCTAGGGACAGGCCCAGAGCAGACACTGTTTCTAACTCAGCAGGTTCCAAGCCTCATTTCATCTGCGAGGTCACCTGCCGCCTCCATGACACAGATGGACTTCCCAAACACAGTATGTATTAAACTCCTGCTCGATAAGTAGCTTTGGGTTCAAGAGAGCCTCACTTCAGTTACTGTCCAACTGCTTCCGATGCCAGAGGCACCTGTGTCCCCCTTATCCCCATGCCCTCCAACAACTCCTCTCAGACCCAGGTGGGGCTCTTCATAAGACCCTCATGTGTGCAGCCCCTGACACAGACAACCATCATCATCATCATCATCCATCCATCCATCCATCCATCCATCCATCCATCCATCTATCCTTCCAGGGAACGCAAGGTAAATGCAAACTGGTGTGTCCGGAGACATCAGTTTTCTTTCCAATCACCAAAGTCAGAATGACAAAGAGAGGCCAAGAAGCTGGAGGGCAGGAATAACACAAGATAATGTGTTTGTAAACACTTGGGACGTAGCTACTGGAAAATCACTAGTTCAGGGTCATCCTCAGCTACACAGCAAGTTCTACAGCAGCATGGGATATGTGATACCCTGTCTCCACCCCTCACCCCAGAAAAAGGGTGGAGGGAGAAATGCTTCCAGATCAGAGGACTCTAGGGACATGTGACAAGTGACCCTGATGGTTCTTCAGGGTTAAGAAAGGAAGAAAGAGAGAGAGAAAGAGAGAGTGAGTGAAAGAGAGAAGAAAACAAGCAAGCTGAGAACATTAATACCATTTCATAACAATTTACATGTGTGCAACACATTATAGAACAGTCTCAATAGTGATAAGTTCCTGACCTTGGTCACTGTACTGAGATTATATAAGAGGATGTCCTCGCTCTTAGGAAAGTCACTAAAGCACATAATGATAAACAGACATACTGTCTCAAAATAAACTTTTGAATGATTCAGAAAAATGTAATAGGAATATTCAGAAACATAAAGACAATGAAAAAGTGAATGTGGAAAGCTGATGGATCCGGGTAAAAGGCTGGAAAGATGGCTCAGTGGCTAAGAGGATTGGTTGCTCTTCCAGAGGGTGTGGGTTTGGTTCCCAGGCCCCACATGGTAGCTCACAGCACTCTGTAACGTCAATCCCAGGGGATTCAACACCCTTTCTGGCTTTTGCTGGCGCGAGGCACACATGCTAGCATACATGGAAGCCAAACACCCACAGCATAAAATAACATACTAATTGTTTTTAAAGTCACACAGGATTCCTTTATACTCTTATAACTTTTCAGTAATTTAGAATTATTGAAAAAACTTTTTAAATCCTTTTTTGATTTTCATTTTGCAGTGTTAGGGAATGAACCCAGCACATGCATGCTAATCAAATGTTCTACCATTGAGCTATGTGCCCAGCCTCAAATAAAAAGAGTTGAAAAATGGGCTGGAGAGATGGCTCAGCAATGAAGAGCACTAACTGCTCTTCTGAAGAAGGTCTTGAATTCAAATCCCAGCAACCACATGGTGGCTCACAACCATCCGTAATGAGATCTGATGCCCTCTTCTGGAATGTCTGAAGACAGCTACAGTGTACTTACATATAAAAATAAATAGATAGATAGATAGATAGATAGATAGATAGATAGATAGATAGAGTTGAAAAACTAATTTATACCCTTGGCCTCTGTTTGAACTCCAAGGCCCACACTGCCCAGCAACCTCTTCCCCTTCCCTGTATGGCAGGCAGCATGCAGTGGGGCTGCAGTCAGCCCCAGGCAGTGAGGGCAGGCATCCACACTGCTGCAGTACCCTTAGGAAACCTGCCTGTCCCCTCAGCAAAGCAGAAGCATTCAGTCTCTCTAAACCAGGTACCTCTATGATGATGACACTGGAAAACTATGAGGCCAAGAAATAATCTCTGTCTCTCCCTCTCCTGCTCTCTTGCTCTCAGTCTCTCTCTCTCTCTTGCTCACTCACTCTTGCTCTCTTCCCCTATATGTTGTAAGTAAGCTTACAGTTTGGTGTCGGGCTGCACTCATAACCACCTCTGGCCACAAAAGGGTCTAAACCCCAGCCACCAGCCTTAGGCCTCTTAATCCTCCTGCACATCCCTAGATTCCGCCTCCCGCTCAGATTCTCATGGCCCAGTCTAGACCCTGCCATGTCCAGGACCTGAGGAAACCTCCACCCTCCTCAGCCCTTATCACAGAAGGATATGAATGGGACTGTTTTGGTTCTGCCTGTACCACAGCCCAGCCCAGAGCCTCACACAGAACAAGCAGCAGTAAGAGATACAAGGGAGACTGTAACCATTCGCTAGGAAATCAGAGAAGCTCCACATGGGGTATGTGTTGGGCTCCAGAGAAAAGATGGGCATACCACTATTAGATGCAAGAAGTTCCCCCCCTCCCCGCTCACTGCAAGCTGTTCTGCCCCTCCACCCAAATCCCAACCTAGCCCTGACCCTGGGACTCACCTTCCCACTGAAGCTCTGGCCAGAATCAGAAATGGCCTCTGGGGCCATGAACGCCGGGGTCCCTGCCGTACTAGACAGCTGAGCATCATTCCCCTCAAACTGGTTGCTGACACCAAAGTCAGCGATCTTCACATGTCCATCGTCCCCAAGGAGTAGATTAGATGGCTTGATGTCCCTGTGGACAATCTTCTGGCAGTGCACTGCAGAGAGAAGAGGGGGATATGCAAGCCTGGGGGATCGCCATCCCGGGCCCCTCTCCTGCCTTCACCCAGCCTAAGAAGCAAGCTGCATCCCAGCCCATGTCCACTCATGTGATGAGAGAACCTCAGAAGATGACATTGGGGCCACCTACTGCACAATGCAATTGAAGACACTGAAGGGGCTCTTGGGAGCCTTTGGACTCCAAGTCCGGTGCTCTTCCCTCAACAAACTAGGCATTTCCTGTTGAGGAGGGAAGTCACAGGAAAATACAGGGAAGGACAATTTCTCCAGAGGCCCTTCCCACATCAGCACTGTCTGCAGGCCCAAACCACATCGAAGACTATGCTTAGGTCCAGTCTCAACCAGGGAATCCTCCATCCCAGGACTGATGCTTGGCTTGGGGGTTGGGGGGTGGGGTCCTCTAGTGTGCTATAGACACAACGGTACTGCCTCAGCCCTAGGAATCTGAATAACTGGGTGTCAGAGAAGGAGGCACCAGGCCTCAGCATCACCAGGATGAAGAGGGTTGGGGTGAAGGTCAGACATCTCCAGCAGAACGAAGCCAGAGAACAGTGCAGAACACTGGGACCCTGCATTGTCTCCAGGGTCTAGCCCTGCCAGAAAGGGACACTAATCTGACATCCCCATCAGAGCAGGGAAGGCCCAAATGATGCCCATTTGACCATGGAATATAGTCTTTAATTCTTTTCTCAACTCTAGGCCTGCCCCTGAACTCAGGCCCTGTACACATGTGAATGTCTGACAGATAACAGTATCGATATGCGTCTCAGTATCAGAACTTGACACCTATCTACAACCCCCATTTAGCAAAAGAGAAAACTCCCCACTCTAGCCAGGCAGACTGATACATGACTGTAATCTCAGCTGAGTCAGGAGGACTGCAAATTCTAGGCCATCCTGGGCTATACAGCAATACCCTTTCTCAAACATGAAAAGGAAAAAAGAAACTCCACATTTTCCCCCTACTGTTCTCTGACCCTAAAGACCCGTTTCAAAAAATTCTCAAAACCACCTCAGCTCCTCCCCCTCCTCTCGACCTCAGAGCAAGCAGCCAACCGAACCTAAGGTGAGGAGAGCCCAGGCTGGGTGTAGTGGCACACAGTGCCTGTCATCCACCATAACCTGAGAGACTTAAATGACTGCAGTGATGAGGAGATTGAGGCCAGCCTGGGCTACATAGTAACACCTGAGTTAAAAAGAAAAAAAAAACAAGCCTGTGCATGAGTGATTTGCATGTGTATATGTGTGTGTATGTGTGTGTGTTTGTGTGTGTGTGTGTGTGTGTGTGTGTGTGTGTGTGTGTGTGTTGCATCTCAGTGTCTATCTTAATACACCTGCCTTCATCATCTGGGCCTTTCTGACCAGCCCCAGCTGTCCCTCCACAAGTCCAGAATGACAAGTCTTTGGGGCACAGATGCCTCCCTCATCCACCTCTCCAGCTCCCGGGGCTAACTCTCACCTCAGAGATGCCTTTCATTAGGATCAGCTGGGCCCTAAGGAGGTTGTAACCTAGAACCCTAGATTAGCATGCATCTGACGTGGGGTTAGGAGGTGGCAGACAGGACCTCGGCAGAGGAGAAGGACCCACCAAAGGAAGCGGGTACAGCCAAACCCTGGAAGGGTGGTTCTTGCTCACTGCTTACTAGATCAACAGACAGAGAATAAAACGTTACCCATCCTTCCTACACTGTGGACTCTTACTGGAGTCTATGTATTAAACACTTGTTTATGTGCCTCAGATTCCCTACATGTACAAAGAGAGCGCTAATCTGGAGACGCCAGAGGGGCTCAGCAGCCTAGAGATGCCCCCGTGACATTGTGGGTTACACCTCAGCTAGGGAGGGAGAATTCACTCACAACAGGTCCAGATGAGAGGTTAGAGAGATGGGCAGCACCCTATTTTCCGACTCAGGCCAGAACCCTAGGTTTCCGAGGGCCCTCCTCTCCCTGGACCAGTTAGTCTCCCCACGCCGGGCCACCCTACCTCCTTCCCATCCTATTGCTACTGCTCTAATCTCAACCTCACCATCTGTCACTTGAGCTGTGGAAATAACCTGCCCCTGGCCAGCTGGCCGCCTCTCACGCCCCATCCAGCCACCACACAGCTGCCAGGCAGCGCTTTCTAAGAAGCAAATCCCATCAGGCTTTCCTCTGCTCAGGGCCCTCATAATACTGACAGGCTTTGGTCATAAAGTCTTCCACAGAGATGTTTGCAGCCTTCACGATATGGCCTGGACAGTGTTCCAGCGCCGTTGCTCATCAACTACAAGGCCACGCCACTTGAACACACCATCCAGACAGAATAGCCCCATTCCTCTCTTGCCTCTGCCTGACAGGCTCTCCTACCATCAACCCTCAGAGTTGGCCAGTGAACCTTGACTCTTTAGGACTTGATCTCAGCCTCTTCCAGAAAGCCTGTCATGGCACCTGTGCCTCTGCAGCCCTGGCAGGCATCACTTGCCACACAGAGCTCCCTCAGTCCTAGACCATCATCTGTGTCCCAAGCAGGTGCACATAAGTGAGTGAAAGTGAATGGATGAAATAAATGAATAAGTGAATGTACTTCCTGGCAATGAAGCTATGCGCCCCTGAGCATAGAAGTCCTTACAGCTAAGCCTACTCCGCCAAGGACACAGGCACTACGCCAGGAGACACTCTTTCCCAAGCAGCTGGACACAAATCCTTTCCATCCCGTATCTCCTGATGTTCTGCAGAGAGGAGAAGCTTGGATAGAACCCAGCGGGAAAGACCAGGACAGGAAAGACACGCAGAGCCACACGGTGGTGAATACGAGGCACGCCGAAGAATCTAGCGCATGCCCAGAGAAGTCCACTCGGTCCTCCACCCACACCTCCCCGCCCCTTTCTCCTCTAAAGCTGATTGGTAGACCAGCGCTGACTGACAGAAGGGCTCAATGGCTGTTTAGCGTGGGCAAAGCCGGCTCCTATGTCCTCTAGATCCAGTCCCCGTGGACAGGCAGTCTCACTCACAGTACTCGAGGCCCAGGATGATATCCCGAAGGTAGAGGCGAGCTTGTTCCTCTGGGAAGGGCTTGTCGCAGGGCACTTCCATGACTGGCCTGTGAGGAAGGAGGGAGGACTGTTCAGTGGCATCAGGAGTACAGAAGGCTGCAAGGACTGGGGGACAGGGACCTTCCTGGGTTCCTGATGCTCATGGGTTCATAGATGATACTAGCTTCTCCTATATGCCAGAACTGTTGTGACCTATCTATCCCTTTTCAACCATAATTTCAAGGCAAATTTATCTCCTTTTCCACTGGCTTGTAGCTCTTGCAAGAATTAAGTTTAACCAAATAATTACAAAGATGCCATTTAAACCACTGGCTCTAAAACTGTGGACCCAGTCTCTCAAGAGTCAGGCAATCAATCAAGTGGGTCTGTTTTTTTTCTTGTCTAATGAAATACAATGTTTCAGAATGTATAGCACGTGATAAAGATAGGTATAGTTAGTGTCCCAGATTATTAGTAACAGACATTGGCAGCAATACAAACTTCCCTTTTTTTTAAACTAGTGTGGTGGAGCACACTTTTAACCCCAGTATTCAGGAGGCCTGCCTCCTGGAGAATCTCTGTGGCTTTAAGGTCAGCCTAGTTTACACAGCAAGTTCTAAACAGCCAGAGCTACATAGTGAGACCATGTCTCAAAACAAAACAAAAAACAAAAAACAGCCTGGTATTACAGAAAGTGCCTGTAACCCCAGCACTTCAGAGGCAGATGCAGGAGACTCACCATGAGTTCGAATTCAGTCAACATAGTGAGATCCTGTTACCAAAAAACCAACCATATACTTGTTGCTATTGTCGTGGTGGCGGTGATGGTGGTGGTGGGGGTGATAGTGGTGGTGGTAAGACAGGGTCTAAGGTAGCCCAGGCTGGCCTAAATTCAGTATGTAGCTAATGATGACCTTGAACCTCTGAAGTTCTAATCCTCTTGGCTCCACCTCCTGATTACAGGCATTAGCTGCTGTTCTTGGTTTTATGCAGTGCTAGGGACTGAACCCTTGGTGCATCCTAGATATAAGTCCTCTACCAGCTCAGTTACAGGCTCAGTCCCTAAAGTCGTCTTGTTTTGAATGCAGGTTAAAACAAATTAGTCTTTCAGGAAAGGACTGGCAGTGAGATAGTTCATAAGCTTCATCTGAGGCCTGGCAGTGAGGGGTTCAGGTCCACCCAGCCCTGTACCCACTAGGCCATGTCAGTTGCTCTGCAAATACTCTCATACATCAAACAGGGCAGGCAGATGGGGTTAGAACACCAGGCTTTATCGACAGCTTGCCGTGTACCCTTGGGTAGGCTATGCCCCTTCTCTGATCCTTGGCTTTCTCTCTGCCATAACCATGAGCTGGTAGTAATGCTCAAAGAACCCTTGGTGATTTAAATGCAAGTGTGAGTTTTACCTGAGAATATCCCTTCTTCCACTTCCAACCAAATATCTTCCTAGTTTGTCAAGGTCTGACTCAAAGCCCATCCCTCTCCCAGCCTGAGTCCCCCAGCCTCCACAAGCCTCACTGGCCGTCATTTGAGTGGTCCCAGGTCTCTTATTTACCCTGAGAGCTGGTGTACAGCTCTGCTTTCTCTTACACTAGCTGGACTCTGGGCAGGGAGACAGAGGGAGATAAGAAGACCTGGATTAGAAACAGCCTGCCTGAATGGGACGGGGAACTCACCCCTTTCTCAGGAGGTCGAACACTGAAAGAAAAGAGAGAAGAGAGGTATCGTAAGGCGGGGGGTGGGGAGCAGTGCCGAGGTTCCTCCCTGTTCTGGAGAGGCTCAGGGGTTCCTCCCCATGGGCCTGCCTGACCTTATCCTTGGGTGCTGAGACTTCAGCATGGAGCCCTTTGCCAGGCAGGGACTGAAGCTTGAGAAAGGGCGGACATGTTCCCAAAGCTCCAGTTAGTAACACCCTGACCAAAGCCTTGCCTCTTGATGCTTAAAGCCAGCTCTCCTGCCTCACTCCCTTTCTGTGATGGAGCAGAAACCCAGGGTCTTCTTGCAAGTCCTGGGCAATCCCTAGAGTTTCACCTCTAGCCCTCCTATCTCGTTTTTTCCAAATCTCCTCCTGAAAAGGCCCAAGGATCAATCAGGATAAAGAACTTAAATAGTAACATCCATATTAATAAGGATGATTACGAATGCGCACATTTCTTGACATCAACCCTACAAGATCCATACCATCCGTACCTCATTTTATTATTTTGTTATTAGAACTATCATTTTCGAAGGGCTGGGTATTGAGCCCAGTTCCCCAAGCATGCTGGGCAAGTGCTCTACTGCTGAGTTACACTCCCGACCCTAGTATCCCATTTTATAGGTGAGAAAACTGAGGCTGGATCCCCAGATTCACTGACTCAGCTAGCTTCTTGTACCTACTGAGTGCAGAACCATACTGACCCAGACTGGTCAGGGGCAGAGAGTGGGGCCAAGAAATAGTCACTAAACATGATTAATCTAGCCAGGCAGTGGAGGCACAGGCCTTTAATCCTAGCACTTGGGAGGCAGGCGGATTTCTGAGTTCAAGGCCAACCTGGTCTACAGAGTGAGTTCCAGGACAGCCAGGGCTACACAGAGAAACCCTGTCTCAAAAAAAAAAAAAAAAAAAAAAAAAATCCATGATTAATCTAGGTATCATTCTGCAGTGCTGTACAAGTGAATCCAAGGCTTGAGAGTACAAGAGATCATGGCTATCCGAACATTCTGTGTGTCCCTGGGGAGCCCTCACTGGGACCAGCCCTAGGTAAGTTACTGTGGGGATGAGCTGGGTCACTCACCCAAATAGAGATTGTCTTCAGCTGGATCATCCAAGACCTGGTCAGAGGGAGCAGACACAGGCACAGGGTTTGAGGAGGAATGGAGTTGGAGAACCCGGGCCTCCTGTCCTTTTCTAACCTAAGACCCCCACTGTGCCCTGCAGCCACCCTGGATACAAAGCAGGAACTGTACAGGTGCCAACACAGGGGTCTCAGTATTACGGACCTCCCCATCAGCCCTCCATGTAACAACCCCTACCCCTGGAGAAGGGATTCACAGTTACCTCCGGGGCTACCCTTCACCCTCAGCAGGAGCACCCTGGACCAGCCTGGACTGCCTCAATACCTCCACAGTCCCATCCAAGGATGTTCTGCCCCCAGTGCCTTACCCCACCTGCTCCCTAGGCCCCAGTAGGCTGAGCACCCACCCCACCCAGCCACTCACCCATTGACCGAGTTCCAGTATACTCGCCACCCCTCCTACCTCAATCAACTTGACTACATTCACGTGGTCCAGCTTCTTGAGAATGGCAATCTCCTGGTACACACGCTCCAGGGGCAGCAGCTGTTTGGCTGGCCCTCCCTGGGCAGCTTGGGACCCTCTCGGGGGAGGACGACCTGTGACCAAAAAGGGAGTCAAGGCACTGATCCTGGAGAAAGACCCTCATGAGGCTGAGATCTCGTTCCAGTGAACTAAACCTAGTCCATCCCCAGGCCTTGGCTCCTGCTTCCTACCCTCTACCCATACTCCTAAACAAAAGGAATTAGGGACCATTCCCTCCTCTGCCCCAAGCCTAGGAGCTCCCAAGGTCAAGGCATACATACGAGGAAAGCCATATTGCTTCAATAACTTCTTTTTGGAGAGGACTTTCATAGCCTGTGGAGAAAGGGACAGAAATATCACATCTGTGCAGCCACCAGGGGCTAGAAAAGGCAGGTCACATGGGGACCATGGTCCAGATGAGCACACTGACAGCTACCACTGGCACTGAGCAAGTGGCCAGGTATGTCTGCTATGCCATAGCCCAGTCTAGGCCTTCCTCCTGTTCTCTCTTCAGAGGAAGCCAGGCTCTGCTTACATACCCCAAGAAATGGAAAGTCCATTCCCTCAACACACCCCAGGAACAGGAACCACCCCCTAAGAGGTAGGCCTGGCTCCTTTCCCCAGCACTTCTCCCTACACACTGGGCTTCTGGGGTCTGACCTGGGCAACACGTGTTCCCAGCCCCACTGGCCCCTTTCCCCAGCACTTCTCCCCACTCTCTGGACTTCTGGGCAACACCATTCCCAGCCCCAGACTCACATAGTGTCTGTCTTCACTTTCGTTGTAGGCCAGCCTCACCACACCATAGGCACCCTGCAGAGAGCCATCGTCAGCCCCTCAAGATATAGCCACATTCTCAACAGCTCCAGTCCCAGACTCTGCATGCCAGCTCCACCCTATCTCCTACCACCTGGTTCCGGGGCTCACATTTCCAACTGATGAGGAGGGGACTCCTGTGCCCTGGGAACCACCCACCCCTGCCTCACAGCTCCATGCAGCCTCTTGTCTCCCCTAGTCTCCATTAAGAACCCCGGGAGTCAGGAGTTAGAAGTTATCTTTGCCCTCCCCTAATAATCTCCCAATCAGGCTGGGGGTTCCCGGCTCTGCTCCCCAGTCCCATCAGAGGGAAAGAAGGACGCTCAGAGAGGACGACTCTACTCTGCCGCGCCGCCCCCGCCTGCATCCTGCCCAGGTCCTACCTTGCCAATCTCACTCTGCAGCTTGTACTGGTTCAGTTGCACACAGTCCTGGGGGAGAGAGGAGCATCAAGCACAGCTCCTTCACATGCTGGACATGCTCATTCTTAGGCAACAGTGCTCCCATCTTGGGAGATTGTTCAGGGCCCAGCCTCTACTTCTCAGGCCCACAGCTCTCACCAGCCTTTCAACTTTGGATGGGGAAGATTAGAGGGTAGCAATCACCACCATGAGAGACAAGAAGCCTCGGGTGATGTGTGAAGATACGATGGGTGAAGCCCTCGCTAGGCTGTGTTCCCATCAGGATCCCAGTTCACATTCAGATCCAAGCCCACGAAAGACCAGGAACTGGAAGCGCACTGCAGTTCAAAAGTCAGAGCAGTCTCTCGGAGGTGTGATTATGGCTCAAGCTTGGGATGGTTTGGGGGTAGAGACATACATGATCAATTCTCAAAGCTCTAAGAAGGCTTCTTAGGAACAAGAGAGAGCCCTATGCCTAGGCTGAGGGTGAGAAGAAGCCAGGATGGCCCTTCCCTGGGTTGGGAGAAGCCCTACTGTGAGGTAGTAAACTTCTCAGTGAGCTCTAAAGGTTTGCAAACCAAAGAAAGCTAAGTATATGGTACATATAGGGGGTGAAAACCCAGGCTTTCCCGGCAGGTCCACAAACAACCTCTAAGTCCACCTCACTAACCTCTGAGTCGGAGATGGCCACACGGTGGGACTCGATGGTGGGTCTCCGCCAGGCCCGAGGGGAGATGTGACTGGCAGGTCCTGTAGAGTAAGGCCCAGCCTGAGCCTCCAGACAGCTTCCAGCTGGTCGCTCCTGCAGGGAGAACTTTCTCGCTGAGAGGCTGGGACGTCCTGGAGTGGATCTTGAAGCACTGCCAGGGATCACAGAGGCAGCTCTGGCCCGGGGTGGAGGGTCCACACCATTCCTGGCAGGCTCTGGACCCTCATCTGGCTCTTCCAAGTGGGCCACATTGATGGCTGCCACCCGATCTACCAGCTCTGCTCGAGGGTCTTGGCAGCAGACAGCTGGGCCACTCTCCATCACTTCAGTCAGCGGATATTCTATAGAACCTTGTTGGGAACCTGAGAAAGGAAAGAGTGTTACTCCTGGCCAGACAAGTGGATTGAGTCTAGATCCTTCTCGCTCTATAGCCACAGTGCTATAGACCTACCTCATGGCTGTTCCCTTGGCTGGGCTTACTGGCATCCAAACCTAGGGATCCCCAGTAGCTCACTTAGCTCTGCTGCATGCCCTCAGTGTCCTGCCCATAAAATGGGTACAGTCACTTCTGCTCTGACTTCTACATAGAAAGGGGCAACAAGGGGCTGGCGAGATGGCTCAGGGGGTAAGAGCACTGACTGCTCTTCTGAAGGTCCTGAGTTCAAATCCCAGCAACCACATGGTGGCTCACAACCACCCGTAATGAGATCTGATGCTCTCTTCTGGTGCGTCTGAGGACAGCTATAGTGTACTTAAGCATAATAATAAATAAATCTTTTGGCCTGAGTGAGCAGGGCTGACCAGAGAGAGCAGAGGTCCTAAAATTCAATTCACAACAACCACATGAAGGCTCACAACCATCTGTGCAGCTATAGTGTACTCATATACATAAGATAAAATAAATGAATAAATCTTAAAAAGGAAGAAAGAAAGAGAGGGGGAGAGAGAGAGAGAGAGAGAGAAGGAAAGAGAAAGAAAGAGAAATAAAACTGGTTCTGCAGTGAGGACAGACAGATGTGGGAATAGCCCAGAAGCCAAGTTACACTAAGGCACGAAGTTCCAGGTCAATTCAGTCCCAACTACACAGGCTGGCCAGTGGCTCAGCAGTTGACACCCTTGCTGACAGCACAGCCCCATAGAAGCAGGCGGAGCACTGGGGCAGCAGACCCAGACACCTCCTCCAGGAATTCCTCCTGGATGTCCCCCAGACCTTCACTACAGTCCCTCTCCACATTTTTAAGAACATTCCCTGAGGTCTCTCTGGCTTCCATCACCTCCTCTCACTATCTTCAAGACCCCGAGATAAATCTGGTCATTCACCTCTCTGCCCTAGTAGAGTGGCCAGCCCAGGAGAGGCTACTCTAGGGGAGGGGCCACCTTGGGGTCTGCCACACAAGACACTAGTGCAGTTTCTATATCCCTCCTGGTTTGTTTGTCCCAGCCTGCCCATGTGACCAAATGTCCCTTTACGGCTGCTCTGCTGGGGCCCAGGTGCTCCTGGGTCTGGCTTCACACGTCCCATCTACTGCTCCCTGGGTCCCCAACCTACTCAAAGCCCTAACAGTGGTCCTGGCTTGAGCCTCAGTCCCCAGCCTCGGGCCCACCCGCACATCAGCCATAACCCCTAGCTACACACGGCCCCTGGCCAAGCCCAGACTTACTCTCAGGACCAGGACCACTATCTCCACCACATGCTGGCTCCACCCTCTCCCTAAGCTCCCTCTTTACTGGGCCTCATTCTGCATCTTCTAAGAAAAGGAAGTAAGTGGACTCCTGAACCCCTGCCCTTCCGGCCTGTGGGTGACTTCCTCTATCCTGACTGCAACTCAGAGAACACAGGTCCCATGGGTGCCATTGCTCACTCTACCTTTGGCTCTCCATCTTTTATGGCGAATGAGGGCACGGGGGCGGGGGGGGGGTAGGGCCAGCTGGAATACCCTAGCCGTTGGTAGGAAGCCACCTCTGCTGACAACCTACCACAGCTCTGGGGCAAGCCAGGCTCCCCTCTGTACTGTAGATGCTATATCTATCTAGCTGCTCTGGCTACCATCAGGCTTGGGCAGAGGTCAGAGCCTCTGCCTGGCTCCCCGCGCCCCTATCCCAATAGAACTGCCAGCCCCGGGGAGGGTACACCAGCTGAAGGGCCACCTTGGGGTCTACCACACAAGACACTAATGCAGTTTCTATATTCTTCCTGTTTTGTTTTTCTCCAGTCCGCCCATGTGACCAAATGTTACACTCACATGTGCCTGAGTGCTAGGAGCCAGGAGGCAGCAGAGGCAGCAGAGCTGCTGCTAGAGAGAAGAAAGGAAACTTGTGCGGCTAGAGCTCTGAGGGGCCTCCCTGGAAGAGGTGAGGAGGGTGAGGAGAGCCCCCCCCCCCAAGCCTGACTCCTTTTCCTCCCTCTCTTCCCTTCTCCATAGGGTAGGCCTCCCCACCAGGTCCTAAGCCCTGAGATGAGTTCTTCAGTCTGCTTTGTCTCCGTAAGATCACTTGTGTCTTCGGCAGCGCCTGGCACGTAAGAGCTCGATAAATATTTGCTGAATACAAGTGGTCGCCATAGCGATCTCTGCAGCCCTGGTCCCATTACTTGGATGGGAAAGCACTCTCAGTGAGGGAAGCCCAATTAGCCTCAGGCTGCAGACCACATCAGGATTGTGCACAGAGGCAGAAGGGAGCCTCCAGCGGAGAGAAGCCCCAGGCTGGCCTGGCCCATAACTTTTGCATATGATTTCCCTACAGCTACAACTTCTAAAAGGCCATCTTTCCTTAGCTCTCTTTCCCCTTTTCCTTAGACAAGATGGGGTTAGGGAGAATGGGAGGGGGGGGGACAGGGAGGAGCAGAAGGGTGAGTCTGGGACCACACAGCAAGTAGGTGCAGAAGCCTTCCCATCTGAGTCTGAAGCCCGGGGTGGCCAGGCTGCCTACTTCCTGGCTGTTAGGAGGGAGTGAGTAGGGCAGATAGCTTTGGGTATTCCTCATTGGTGAAATGGCCCACGAGGTAGACCTTGCGCCCATGTGGTTGTGAGGTGTCAAGAAGCTGATGCTGTTAGGGACCCAGAACAGCGGTTGCTGCTAACAAGCTCCAAAGAACTGAGTAGCGACTGCATGGGATGAGCTGGGGCCCAGATGGATGCGAGGGTGGTTGTGGGAGGAGGTTGTGAGAGCTGACGTCAGGCTCTCCATCCATCCCTCCCTCTCGCCTGGATCAAATTCAGGTGACTAAGCCAGGCTTGGCTGGAGAGAGGCAGCAAGGGAGGCCCAAAGTTTCTGCCCAGAGTCTCGGAGATAGGGCCTTGTGCCTGGCCTGTGGCTGTGCTGTATGCATGGAGGCCTGTGTCTGACCAGGGAAGAAGAATATACAGGAGGCTGGAAACTGGTCTGTCTGTGCTGTGGATCTGCACCCAGGAGCACAACTGTGCAGACAAACAGATCTCATTCTCTCTCTCTCTCTCTCTCTCTCTCTCTCTCTCTCTCTCTCTCTCTCTCTCTCTCTCTCTCTCTCTCTCTTTCTCTCTCTCTCTCTCTCTCTCTCTCTGAGGAGGGCTTCCCTTTTACCAGCTGATCATATGCATTTCTGTCCCTTTAGGCCTGCACATAGATGTGGCTAGGGCCAGGGGAACCAGACTCCAGGTTTACTCCACAGGGTTATCTGTCCCACCAGCCTGAAACTGGTGGTGGTTTGTAAGGCTAGCCTGAGGGTCCACTCCTCCGTAGCGGCTCACCCAATGGGTTTTCTCAAGGCCCTACCCAAACTAAAGTCTTGAGAATAAGGCAATTTAGCAGGTAAACAGGATCAAGTGGACAAACAAAAAGATGGACAGACAGGCTGAGATGTAGACCCAAGTCCCAGGACACAGCAAAGAGTCTTGTGGGCAAGGGATTTCTCCACAGGCCAAAAGAACAGCCCCAGCCTCCGGTTCTCCCTCATTAGGAAAGTTCAAATCCTGTTCTCCCCGATGGGAGCTGCGCTGCCTGGGTTAGGGCACTAAGGATAGATAGATAGATAGATAGATAGATAGATAGATAGATAGATAGATAGATAGACACACACACACACACACACACACACACACACACACACACTATGGTTTTTGAGCCAGCCTTCCTCTGTAACCCTGGACTGTCCTGGAACTCGCTTTGTAAACCGGGCTGGCCAGATCTGCCTGCACCTGCCTCCCGAGTTCTAGGACCACCCTGCAGGACTAGGACACTAAGCTTCCTGAGACATCAGTTTTCTCACAGGTGAGTTAGACAGATGGCTACTGTCCAGCCTTCTCTGTGAACCCTTAGAAGGAAGTGGATGAAGCGGTGGACACAGAAGCGGTCTGTGCCTAAGTAATATGTAGCTGGACTGTATGTGCATTAAGAAGCAAGTCTAAGTGAGCCCTGCTCTACCAAACACAACCCACTTTAGGTGCCTGGCTCCAGGCTAGCTTGACTCAGGCTTCTCCTTCAAGCTGCACCCCACCCTCCAAGTGTCTGCCACTCCCAAGTACACCAACTCTTGGCTTCAGAAGCCCACTTCATCTGACCTCTTTCTGAGGATACGGCCCATCCAGCTAAGTCTCTTAACAGAGGACAGGAGAAGAAAGAGCAAGGAGACCCTGCAGTCACCCACACTGGTTCAAGCAGCCCTACTTTCACTGGTAACTTCCGGGACCAGTGACTTCAGAGTTCTGCTAGAATGTTCCAGAGTCAGGCTGAGCCAGGGACCAATCGCCATCCAGGCAGAGGATGAACAGCCTGATCAGCAAAGGAATGGTCATGGAGGAAATGCAAGGAGGTAGTGGCCATGTGGGCAGCATATCAAAGCGGTCCTGACATCTCTGGACCACTGCACTGTAGCCTGCTTATGCTTCTGGCTAGGGTCTCATTAGGGACTCACTCTGGCAGTGGTGGCCTTTGCAGCTCCCCCGCCCTGCCTGGGATGACTCAGTCCCCTTGAGGGAGACCCAGGAGTGTGGTGCCAAGTCATGCTCAAGGATGCCTGCTGTGAGGATGGTCCTCCCACTACCTCGGGGATCCCCAAACACCCAGGTGGGCTCGTACCTCCCCCACTGCCGCTATCCTTCACAAGGCATCCTTCAGCCCACCTGTGGAAACTGTCATCTGTGGGCTTCTTTTTCTACACCAGCTCTGAGCCTCCATTCTCTTTCCAGTGAACTCCCCCATCCCTGTTTCTGGGCAGCTCAGCTACATCAGGGACCTATCCAACTCAGCACCATCCCTGTTCTGTTATTCGTCCACTGTTCCCATCATAGAGATGGGAACTCCATTTCCCCAGCTTTCATAGGACCTGGACCAGAAAGGCAAGAGCCAAAGGGACTGTTTCTCCTCTCTCCCTCCCTCTCCCCACCCACTCCCTCCATCTCCTGCAGGACTCACTCTCTGCCCTGGCTGCACCCCACAACTTCAAGGTTTGCAAACTGCAAGCTCTGTGTCACCAGGCCTTTGCACAAGCTGCTCCTTCTGCCAGGAATGTACCTCCCTTGTCTTCACTGCCTGAAGACCAGTTCAGACATCACATCCTTTGAGAAGCCTCTTTGATCTCCACCTCCCCACCCCACCCCCCTTTGCTGGCTGGATGAGCTCACTAAGTTAAGCACCTTTAACAGCACAGATCTGGGGATAAAATAGCCAGGTTCTGACCTCTACTGTTCTCTCACTATTTCTGGAGGTCTCCCTACCTCCAGATTAATATCCCACCCCTCCCTCCACACCAGTTGCTAACAGGAGGATTTCTAACATGCAAATATGTTCAGAGTTTGCCTCTAGTGTGAGTCTGGGGAACAGACAGACACACTGATTCCAGGCATGCAGATTCAGAGTCCTGCATCCCTGCTACAACTATTCACGGGGTATCTGCTATATAGGTGCTAGGAGGTAACCTGGTAAACCGAAAAGACAAAGTTCCCACCCTCACCATTTGCCTTCCAGTAGAGTCATGAAGCAAAAAATAAGAATGCTAGCAATAAATACATGATAGGTGCCATGGGATGTGCTGGGAAGCCAGCGACTGCAACAAGACAAGGCAGGAGCGAGATGCTAGGGGACGCAACTGATGTAGTGCAGGAAGGGCTTGTATGCAATGCAAGCTCTAAGCAGCTTTGGAAGGAGAAAAGCAGTAGACAATGTGGACACTTGGAGAAGAGCATCTCGAGTCAGAGAGACTGGCCTATAGGGGACGGTGCTTGCTCTCTGTGAAGATCAACATGGCAGATGTGGCTGCTGTGCAAAGTTCCTTGGTGAAGGTGTGCATCCTGAGAGAGAAGCTAAGGTCCACTTACACTGGCCTCGGAGGTGTTCTCCTGGAGGAGGTGACATTGTGACCACTAAGCAGGATTCCCAAGGGAGAAATGGGAGCTCACCCTTGTGCCTAAGAGAGATCCCTACCCAACACGGTAGTGGGACTTGGGCTTGGTTTATTGGTTTAGGGTTTGTGGACAGAAACCAGAGGCCTCCAACACCAAAGGAGTGTTAAGCTGGGAAGCAATTCAGTTGGATAAGGTTTAAAATAAGCCTCAGTCCTGGTGTGAGGACTGAGCTTGGGGAACCAAGGAGCAAGTAGTAGGGTCTAGAACAGTTTGACCCACAGTGTACGTGGGATGGAAGAGGTAGGGATGCGAAGAAGACCCAGCCTTGAAAATCCCAGGGATTTTCAAGGACACAGCTATGCGCTTCAATCACACCCTGAACCTGGCCAAGGCAAAGAGAGGCACCCGCTGAGACATAGTCCTGGGACCCCCCCAAGCCATGTGACGCGAGCTCTGCTCACTCTGTAACACCCTCAAGACAGGCACACACCCCTTCCCTGACAGTGGTAACCCTTGTCCTCGTGACCCGTTGCTCACACACCACTCCATCCTGAAACGCATCCCCCCACGTACACAGGCACACTCGTGTCCACGTGACGCACGCACACCCGCCTCCAAACACCACACACAGCTCCCCGCGCACGTGTGCACCCTCGGAGCACCAATCCTGTACCCACCAACCCAGAAACCACAGCGCCGCCTCCGCCACCCTCACTCAGCCAGGGGACGACTACGCAGCAGCTGAAGTCGCTCGCCGCATCCGTCCCATTCATCATCCCCGCCCCCAGCTCTCCACGGAAGACTCACGGGAGGGCCGTGGGAGAAGCGCTCCGCCGAGATCCACACGTGGGTGCACCCGTCCAGACCCACTCCGAATAGACACGGCCTCCACCCAAAGCCAGGGCCCAAGGCACTGCGCGCGGGGCTTCTATGCAGTCCCGCAGACAGCAGCTGCGGAAGGGACGCAGGTGGCAGGGCACCCGCATAGCTGGCTTAGACAGATGAAGGTTCAGGGAGCCACCCCGAGGACCTGGCCCTGCAGACACAGCGGGAATCTCTGCACGCCAGATTCCGGCTGCCCACGTAGACGCGGCCTCGCAAGACCACCCCTCTCCAGCACGCTGGCTGCACAGGGCGGCTCGGCGGTCCGCACCCCACTTCCCAACTCCAAGTCCCGGGTGCTGACCCCTACCTAGGCACCTGGCGACAGTCTCTGCGGTGGGCGCCAGGCTCTCTCCCGCTGTGCGCGCCCCGCCCTGCCCGCCTCGCCGGGCTAGGATCGCCCGGCTCAACCCGCCGGCGCCGCAGCTCCAGGCTGCGCTCGCCCCCCCTCCCGCCGCCGCGCCGGCCCGCGATCATTGGCTGTGCCGCGCAGCGCCCCGCAGAGATGTCCAATCAGAGTCCGGTCCTCCCGCCCAGGGGTGGAGGGGGCGGGTCTGGACGGGATCTGGAGGAGGTGGCTCGGGAGGGGCCCTGCGGATGGGCCCCGACGCGTCACGCCCCCGGCGCCCGCAGACTGGCAGGCCAGGGGAACCCGATGTCCCTCAGGCCACGTCGTGGGCCCCTCAGCCTGGCCTGAAGCGTACGGTGCATTTCCCGAGTCCTCAATCCGGTGTCCTAGTCTGTAGAGGCAAGAGCATCCCTCCCTCGGGATGAGGCCCCGTGCGTACCAAGGAGAGGCTAGGTGGAGGCCCTGGGAGAAGGGCTTGGAGTTGAATGTTCTCCTGGGGTTGGGGGAGGAAAGGAGGAGGGAGATTCGTTAGAGTGCTGGGGTGGGGCGGCACTCAGGTTTGGAGAGGAGCAGGAGGCAACTGGCTGGGCCAAGGAAATGGAAAAGAGCCCTCCAGGACCAAGTGGCCTTGACTGTGGTTATGCCTGGGGACTTGGGCCCTCACAGACTCTTGATTCGATCCTGCTATTATTAGTTTATTGGAGATCCCCTACAATCACTGCTTGCCCCAACCCCAGACCCATGTTGCTATCCAACTGGGTCTCACCTGTGTCTGTCTCAAACAGGAATCATAAACCAGGACTTACCTGTGTAGCAGGTTTTCTGACCCAACCGGTGTAGCTCAAGGATCTGCCATGCTGCCTCTTAAGATCCCTAAAGTCTATCTATCTCTCTCCACCTCCTGCCCCTCCTGAACTCAACCACCACAGTCATGCGTCCATTTGATTAGTGCGGCAGCACCACCCCCCACCCCAATCCAGTATCACTTCTCATTAACCTTTCTGGGCAACCAGGGCAGGAACTACAAACGCCAGACAGCTGCCTCCTGGGATCTTCCATTGCTTCCCACTAGGTTTCCTCAAGCCCTCCATAACTCATCCCTCACCACTGACCTACCTAAACCCCACTTGTCTTTTGGGACTTAGTTCAATGCCTCTGCTGCTCGGATGCCTTCCCCATGACCTTCTGGGTACCCAGAATGGCCAACGACCCTTTCTCAGTGCTTCCTAGATCTCAGCACTCCTTCATCTGAGTCCCATCTAGACTAGAAACTCTTGAGAGCAAGGGTTGTGCTGAATTCGTTCAGCACAGCCTGACCTGATAGGTGCCCAGCATATATTTGTTGAATGAATAACTAATTGGGTCCAGCAACTGGAGGATTGCCCTGGATCCATAGGGCGAGAGTTCAGGAAAGAGCGGGGCTACAGAAACATTTTTCCCCCAGTTTTAAAGATTGAATCCAGGGTTTCTTGCATTCTAAGCAGGTGTGCTACCACTGAGCTGTACCCAAATATCAAAGAGACAGTTTTGAGAGTCCTTGAGGACCTGCAGTCATAAGTAGAGCCGTGGAAGTGTTCAAACAGATCAACTGAAACAAGGCTAAGAGGACTGAGTGCTCTTTTAGCTAAAACCCTTGTCTCAAATAGGATCAGAATTAAGACCTAGGCAACAACAACAAATCTTACATATAAACCTTGGAAAACAGTTCTGGGTTGGTTTGATGCCTCTGCTCCACAAAAACCTGTGAGATGTGGCTCCCTCCATCCCCTGCACCAGGAAGTCCTGGAGATGGCCTTTGACCTTGTGGTTCTGAATAGGGGCCAGAGCTCCAGTTATCACTCATGCATTCCAGGTTTTGGAATGGAGAAAAATAATGATCAATGCTAACTCCTTCTTTTAAAAAATTCATTTTATGTGGATGAATGCTTTGCCTACATGTATGCATATATGTGCATCTTTGTGTGCTTATGGATAGCTGTGAGCCACCATGTGAGTGCTGGGAACGGAACCTGGGTCCTCTGTAAGAACAGCATGTGCTTTTAACCACTGAGCCATCTCTCTACCTCAGCACTAACTCTTTTAAAGAAAGCACCACAGAACATTCCCTTTACATCCCACTAACTTGAAACTTGTCACATAACCAGACCCAGTAGCAAGAGCTAGAACATGAAAAGGTGTTGAGCAGTGGTGACGCATTCCTTTAATCCCAGCACTCGGGAGGCAGAGGCAGGTGGATCTCCAAGTTCAAGGCCAACCTGGTCTATAGAGTAAGTTCCAGAACAGCCAGAGCTACATAGAGAAACCCTGTCTCGAAACAAAACAAAACAAAAAAGGGAAAAAAAAAAAAAACCACCACCACCACCAACAACAACAAATGCAACTTCCATTATAGGCAGCCAAATGTCCAACCAAGGAGCAAGGATTATAGCACCAAGAAGATTTGTGTGTGTGTGTGTGTGTGTGTGTAATTTCCAGAGATAATGAGCAATAGTGTGTACCAGGAACTGCCTTGGGCACTTCACATGTATCTCTCTTACCTCAATCCTAGCAGAGGTTGCCAGTCCCCTGACACACAGAGCAGCCTAGGAAAGAAACCACTTACCAAGGCCACAGGGTGAGCTGTATAAGCCCTGTAAGAGGCCTTCTTCCCATGCACTCCGTGCCTGCCGGGAAACCAGGAGAGGCTGCACCAGGGCACCGCTATAAGGAATCTTTGAACAACTGTTAAATGCTGGGAGCCAAGCAAGATGCAGGCCCAAGCGTCCCTGTGGCTTTACATCCAGGACTCTGCTGGTGACCTTGGCAAGGGCATGTGGAAGGGACGAGGGTGGAGGCCAGTTACTGAGAAGGGCAAACTGGTCTTTCTGGAAGGGTGGCAATGAAGAGGGAATAGGCTGCTCTGTAGGACATGAGCCAGAGAAGGAGGCAAGAGAGGAAAAACACACCAGGCACAGGGTGAGAGAGAGGAGGCTGCACCAGGCACAGGGTGAGAGAGAGGAGGCTGCTTGGCCTGAGGGATCTGGGCTGGTAGGATACTTTTTTTTTCTTCCATGCAGGGGGAAAGGAATAGTAGGCACAGGCTTTGGGAACTGGAAAAGAGGAGAATGGAAGGTTCTTGGCTGGAGAAGCTGGCAGAAGGTCAAGGTCTGAGAGAACAACCGGTCCGTGCTGTCCACTCTGCTAGCTGCTACATGTAAAATAGCTACATACAGCTATTTTAGTGAATTAAAAATAAATCAGAACTGGGTATAGTGTCAGATATCTGTGATCTTAGCATCTGAGGGGCTGAGGCAAGCGGGTCATGTGTTTAAAATCATGCCACATTACAATGATGACTCCAGGCGTTTATTGGCTACCCTTGGCAAGTGGCCACCACGTTGGACAGTACAGATCCATCACTATGAGTAGTTGTGCTGGACAGACTGGTCTAGACAGAGTAGGGGTGGAGGGACTCAGAAGCCCTGGTTGGATGTGAGCCCAGGCTGGAGGGTGTGCCTATGTGGCCTTCTCTACTCTCCAGCCACACGCCTCATGTCTGTGGATGTATCCCCAGATCCCTGCTTCCCAAGGCTGCTTTTGGTGTGCTCAACTGCCCCACAGCCAGAAGAGCTTGCTCCTCAGTATTGGGAGAAGCACCAGTGCCCTGTTCTGTGCAGAGACAGGGCTCAGCTCAGGGACTGCTGTTGGCTCACTGACTCAGCTTGGCCCGGGGAACCCCTCACCAGCCTTCTCACAGGGATCTCAGCTGCTCGGCGCAGCTATGCATCTCACAGGCAAGCACACTGAACATCAGACGGGCTTGAAAGGAAAGCAAAAAACACAGCCATTTGTCCTCATTCTTTTTATTGTGTCTCACCCCTTGCCTCCTTAGCCCTCAGGTCCCAGCCAAGCTGGGCAGGCCGTGGAAGCTGGGACTGGGCCACAGGCAAGGAGCCAGGATTCATCAGGGTTACATCTCTACCTGAGGTAGCTGAGTAAGGTTCAGTGTGTCTAGAAGGGCTGGGCTGGTGTGACTTCCTCAGGAAGGAGCATTGCCCCATGGGGGTGATACTGTATGGAGACCGTGTGTCCCTGCCTGGGAGTGTAGGTGTGTTCAGATGGTTGTGCCTGCCGCATCCAAGCTGTTCCAACCCACAGCGGGGGTGGAGGGTTGTATGTGTAGGGGAGTGTGCACATGGGGGTTCGTGAATCCCTGTGTGGCACAAGAACAACACTACACACTTGCTGTGGGTGTTTGAGACCCTGCTCAGTGCCTGCGCCTGCCAGTTGGTGCTGATCCAAGGCTGATTCGGAGCTTAAGAGTCAGAAAGCGCTAGGGTAGCAATTCTTAAGCCTCAGCTACAAAGTGGCCTGTGTGTCTGTGTATCAGGCACCCGCACTGTTGGTGAGAGCCTCCCAGGGAATTCCTTTGGAACTTCCCACAATGCAAACATCTGTCGCTATCCAGTATGGCAGTCACAGGCCCAAAGTGTCCTCATAACTAGTTCAACCCAGTTATCTTTTTTTTTTATTGTATTTTAATTAATTTAAGTTCAAACTGACACATCTGGCTGGTGGCTACCATGTGGAAGGGCCCAAATCCAGGCAAGTGAGGCCATAGGATAGACAATGGCAGCCTGAGCCATAAGCACAAAGCTAGGGTATTAGGTGTGTGAGGAGCCTAGCCATATGGATCCAGAGTGGCAAAAACTGGAGGGGCCATCCCTCAGGTGGGGAAGTGTGGAACTGGACCCAAAGCTCTGAATTCCAGTGTCTTGCCTGACTCCACTCTGAACCAGAGGGCAACTGGTATCTGCCTTGCAGCAAAGCCTCTGGGAATGGTCTCTGCCCTGGCTCAAAGCCACCAGCCTTGCCGGAAGCCACACACTGAGTCAAGTCCGGAGCTCAAGACTAAGGTCAGGAGGTCCTCATGTTCTCCTGCAGGCCCAGAGTGGAGCTGGTGGCCGCTGGGTCATGGTCACCCTGTGTATGCAATGTGGGAATGCAAGTCAGGCCCCAGAAGCACTGCCCTGCAGCACCAAGCCCTGCAGGACAGCACCTGCCAACACACAAGCTTGAGGTCTTTGAAGGGACCTGTTCAAGAAGCTGAGGTTCACTTACCTCCCCAGGCCCCATGTCCTCCGCATACTTGAACTTCTTTTGCTTGTAGTAGTGCCTCTTAGGCAGGATGTGGAGCAATAAGAGATCGCAGAGAACTGTGGCCTGAGGACATGGAGACAGGGATGGAGAATGGGGAATCTGGGGCAGATACAGACCTTCCATGTGGTCCTGCCCAAACCCTGCCACTCTAGATAGACCCTAGCTTCCTGAAGACAGGATAAGATGCTACAAGCCCCTCCTGGAACCTAGTCAGCCCATCCTACCTCTCTCCTGCCTTAATGCTGAGTCTCAGTTTCTCCAGGCACACTGAGGGTCTAGGGTCTGCTGTCTCATTCATGAAAGGTAGGTATGGTCACATTTTGGGGTTCTGCTACGGAGTGTAGAACAGGTGCAGCCAAGCTCCAGACAGCAAACATGTATCCCCAGTACTTACCACTCCAAAGATGCCAATCCCAGAGCCAATGGTAGTCATAGTAGGGATGATGTCAAACTTCCCAGCCTGGTGGGGTGGGGCCCGGGGAGAGTCAGGTCAACAGAAGGGGCCCAGCTAGAAAAGGTCAAGCCCTTCTCCCACAATTCCACACTAGTCCCGCTACCAGTGGTTCAGGGCTTTGGCTCTCCTGAGAGCCAGCTCCAGGAGCTTTGACCCTAACCCCGCTCCCCTAGACCCAAGGAGATGGTAGGAGAGCCATGGCAGTGGCTCAAAGCCTGGCCAGGATCACCCATATCCATGGTCATTAAAAGCAGATCTCTGAACATACCCATCTCATCATCTCATCCATAACAATAGCATCTCATTTCATATCATCCATAACAACAGACATGCAAAGCAGGAAGGTGCTTTGGCAGCCATCCCCTCACAAGGGACACTTACCTTACCATCCACAAGGATATCAAAGCGAATCCCAAACACCTTGAAGAGGTGACGACGGTTTGTCCCGTTCTGCATGAAGTGCCTGGCAAATCTGGGGGTGACAGACAGGTAGCAGGAGATGGTGACAAAAACACGTTGGGTGCCTAAGCATGAGGAAGGGACCCCCTCCCCCGGGATTGCTCAAGGAGAATGGCGAGTCTTCATCCAGGAGAGTTGAAGTCAACCCTTTCTCAACTTCCACGAAACAGAACTCGAAGGAGTAGAAACCCAGGCCTGGGGACTCAAGCATTTAAGGTTTTGTTTCCTGCTCCCTTCCTGTGTGACAACTCACCCAGGATGGAGGCCATCTAGGGTCCCCTGGTCCCCTCTGGGAACATTTGTCAACCCATGTCATTCCAGAAATAGGCAGGGGCCTGTCAGGTACCTGAAGTTGAAGCCTGGAGACAGGTTCTTCTCCCCATACAATCCATGGAACTGGTAGATGGGTTTGCAGTGTCGTACATGCCAGTCCAGGTCACACTCCCAGTCGATGGTGATACCAACCACTCCGCCCTGCCAGAGACACAGGCGCATAAGATCTGGGCTTCAGGATTCTAGAACTCCTGTCTAGACTGGCAAGATGGCTTCATGAGTTTAAAAGAGGAAAAAATAAACCAACAACAAGAACCCTTTTATAGATGGTGCCTGTACTCTCCTTGAAACATTGTTTTACACTGTTAATTTTGTTTTTTTTGGGGGGGGTAGGGGGTGTTCGAGACAGGGTTTCTCTGTGTGGCCCTGGCTGTCCTGGAACTCACTCTGTAGACCAGGCTGGCCTCCAACTCAGAAATCTGCCTGCCTCTGCCTCCCAAGTGCTGGGATTAAAGGCGTGCGCCACCGTCTGGCTACACTGTTAATGTTGTGTGTAGATACATACACACTGTGTACATTGTGACTGTGGAGGTCTGAAGACGATTTGCAAGGATGGGCTTCCACCTTCTATTGTGTGGGACCAAGGATTACATTCAAATCGTTAGGCTTTCATCCAAGTACCACCCATTAGGCCACCTTGTCCCCCACCTGCACCATCTCAGAGAGGATATTTTGTATCTGAGAAGGGATGCTGAGGTCTGTCACTATCTCTGCTCTCACCTCTCACCACTGAGTGGTCACTTCTAGAGTAACATCACGTTTTTCCTACCCCAAGGCCTTTGTGCCTGCTCTTCTTTCACAAATCTTGCTCTTTCTCATTATTTGGTCATTTATCTTGAAGGCTTTCCTGACCACCACCTCAGTTTAAAATATGTCCCTTGTTATTCTTTCCTAAACAAAACCCACATTTGCTTTTAAGCCATTTGTTCCTTTTTGGTTTTGCTTAGTGGGTTGACTGGTTTGTGTTATCTTTCATTCTATTCATGTATGCATCTGTGTGACTGTCTGCCATGTGTGTGGATGCTCTCAGAGTCCAGAAGAGGTGATTGGGTTCCCTGAAGCTGAAGTTATAGGTGGGTTGTGAACCACCTGATATGGGTGCTGGTCCTCTGGAAGGACAGAATATGTGTGTGTCTTTTTTTGTTTGTTTGTTTTGTTTTTCCGAGACAGGGTTTCTCTGTGTAGCCCTGGCTGTCCTAGAACTCACTCTGTAGACCAGGCTGGGCTCAAACTCAGAAATCCACCTGCCTCTGCCTCCCAAGTGCTGGGATTAAAGGCGTGTGCCACCATTGCCCAGCCAGCTTGTGTTTTTAACTGCTGAGCCATCTCTCCAGTTCCTTAGTTTTTCGAGACTGGGTATTACTGTATAGCCTAGGCTGGCCTTAAACTCGTGATCCTCCTGCTTCTGCCTCCCGTGTGCTGGAATTGCTGGTGTGTGCTAGAACACCTGACTCGTCATATGTGTATTCTGTGTGATTACTTATTGACCTCTCTCCTCTAAGACTGTCAGTTCCAAGGGGACAGAGCCATCTGGCACTCATCACTGTTTTTCAGTTCCTGGCTCAAACCACAGCTGTGGACAAAGCAGGCAGCCTTTGAACTAGAACAGCCCTGTGAAGTCTGAGCAGAAAACACTTCAGAAAGTGAAGGGAGGCAAGGAACAGGACAGGTGGGTGTCTCGGGCCGAGAGTGGAGAGGTGATTAGAGAAGTGGGCAGGGAGCTGAGCCACTAAGCAGGGAGGTGGGAACAGAGATCCAGACCTCTCAGTGGGTGAGGGCAGTTGTGGATTCTAGAAACAGACAGATTGTAAAGCACGCCAGCCCTATAGGGTCAGGCAAACCGATGCTTGAATATCCACAGTTAACCACTGTCTGGCTGCTTCCACCTCCACGTGGTTCTTGAAAGCAAACGTGCAGATCTCTGCCATACACAAGTGTCGTTAAGTGGGGCGTGTTGGTGATCTCACAGGAAAAAAAAAAAAAGACTGGTTACCATTTCCACATAGGTAGCGGCAGAAGCAGGCACAAGAAGGATCCAGCAAGAACAGGGTATAAGATTGTCCCGACAGGGCAGAGCTAAAGTGCTGACTAGCAGGTGCATGCTCATTTGATCCTCACGGCACCCCCATTGGAAGGGATGGTGCTGTTAGCATCTTCAGTGACAATTCTCAGATATGCTGAACTCAAGAGACCCATCTCAGGGCACACTCTGGTTGGAAGGCAGAGTGGGATTTGAACCCAGGCTGCATCTTTGAGAACCTTACAAAAAGGACTGTGGTCTTGGAATCCAGGGGACATGTGAAGCTCCGAGTTCCATCCCCACCATGGAGGGGGAAAAAAAATCCAATATCCCAGCAATTTTAGGCCATAGTACGGCTCAGTGTTGGGGCACACTACTGAGCATTGTGAGGCCCATTCTCAGCAGAAAAGATAATTAAAAACTATACTGGGAGCTGGGTGGTGGTGGTGCCTGCCTTTAATCCCAGCACTTGGGAGGCAGAGGCAGGCAGATTTCTGAGTTCAAGGACACCTGGTCTACAGAGTGAGTTCCAGGACAGCCAGGGCTATACAAAGAAACCCTGTCTCAAAAAAACAAACAAACAAAAAAAAAAACCCCAAGAAACAAAAAGAAACACAACAAAAAAACAAAACAAAAAAATGAAACCCACAACAACAAAACAAAACAAAACAAAAAAACAAAAAACTATACTGGGTGTGGTGACACATCTATACTCATCACTGGGTGGGCAGATGCAGGAGGATTAGGAGTTTGAGGCCAAGTTAGGCTACAAAGGGAGACCCTGACCCAAAACAACAAAAAGGAAGGAAGAGAGAGAGAGGAACAGAAGGCTGCAGGGAGGGGAGAGGAAGGAAAAAAGGAAGGAAAGAAGGAAAGAAGGAAGGAAGAAACCACTGTATATCCAAGTGACGTTGTCTGCCCACAGCTCTTCATTCTTAGCACCTCCTCTCCCACAGCTGATTCAGACCAGGAGGACCCGCAAAGGACCCTCAGGAGATCTGGTACTAGGGGACAGTTGTATGCACATACGTGGCCTGTGCCAGGGAGAGGCAGAATGGGGCTGGCAGCCTGTATTGTGACACCCAGCTGTACCCTCCTTGCTGGCACAGCCCCATCCCATCCATACCTTCTCAGCAAGGCTGCGGAAGTCCTGGCCTGACTCTCGCACCACATAGCCAAGGCTGAAGACTGGGCACAGTGGGTGTAGAATCTTGTGGTAGAGGCATTTCTTCATGTAGGTACTATTCACCTCCTCCACCAGGTTGCGCCTGTGTGGAGGGCATGGGTAGAAGCCATGGGCCAGCTGAGAGGGTGCTCACTTCACTCAGCACTAGGAGACCTCAAGAACCCTACAGGGTATCATCCCTCCTACATAGAAGTCTGCCGTCCAGAAGGCAGGGCAATCAACACGGCTGCCTCCAGAATGCGAGCAGCGGGGAGGGAGGGAGACAATGCGCTGAGAGCGGCTGCAGCTGTGTCAAGCCACCTGCATCTCTGCCCTCCTTTCCCACAAACCTGTTGACCTTGAAGCGTGGAAAGCTGATGCTGTTTTTGATGAAGAGGGTGAAGTTCTCAGCCTCATGAAGAAGAGCAGGGCTGGGGGAGACAGCACTCACTCAGTGCCCTTCCCCCAAGAGTGTATGCCCTGAAGAACTTGGCAGGGAGCAGGAAGCACAGGGCTTCCCCTGCAGAACGTGTGGTGGGGTTGGAGAGGCCATGCTGCAGATGGAATAGGGGCTTACAGGTTCCTAGACCAGGGAGACTCTTGGATCTGGGCCACATGGATAGGCTGAGGGGTAGGATCAGAAGTATAAGGAACCCATTCTTGTCAGATCCAGATGTCTGTAGCCCGAATCCTGTCTCTAGCTCCCTTGAAGGAGAAGGCATTAGTTACCTTGGAATCTTGTCATCCACCTCTACAGGACACCAGCCAAAGATCTCACATGTCTTTACAGTGCCATTGAAAGGCACACAGTTGCCTGTGCGAATACCTGTAGGGAGACAGGAACCCCTGGGCTCCCACCCCGTTCTGGGCTTCCACCTCAGGGTAGATGAAAGCCAGGGTGAGAGCGAGCGGCATAGACTCTCTGAGTGGAGAACAGCTTGGTGGGGTGTGGGGTACAGAGAGAGGTGGACACAAGCAAGGTGGCTGTGGAGGTGACAGGAAGGGGCGGGTCTCACCTTGGGCTTTCCTTTCAGCTTTTCCTGGAGTGCAGCCCCTGTCATCCTGGCATATGCCACCTTCTGGGTTCTAGGGGATGGGAAAGCTGCTGGCCCCAGACCCTGTGGTATGGTCCTAAGAAGGACCCTCTCCTACCTCCCAACCCCCCCAGGGCCACAGTGTAGACATGGAGCAAAATCTTATATCCCATAGGAGACCTGTGCTCACAGCTTCCTTCTCCCACATTTATCCTACGTCTCCACCCAGCTGACAAGCTGGCAGGGGAGTGGAGGTTGGAATGGAGAGACCCAGTACCCAACAATGGCACTATCAGTGTCGTCTGAGGGTTATTTTGTATGACTCCCTGTCAAACATTACATCATAACCATAATCAGAAAACTCATCCCACATTACCACCAAAGGCCCAAAGGGATTCCATTATGTTATCTTCCCTATGGGTCCAGGAGAAGGGTGTGTGTGTGGGGGTCCTCACCTCTGCACAATGGCCTTGAGCCTGCTGAGGGGTCACGATGAAATTGGTCATAACTACAAAGGAGCTGTCCCCCTGGAAGTGAAGGGCCGAGGGGTGATGGAGAGAACTGGTAAAACACTGCCCCGGAAGGGCACTGGAGCCCACCTAACACCCAGCAGACACCACGTCCCACCATAGCATGGTGGAGTCTCACAGTAAGGGAGACTGAGGCCTAGAGAGCAGGAAGCTGGGCTGGTCCCTCAGAGGGCCTTGAGCCAGGGCTTATGGGAGGAAGGATGGTGCAGCTTACGTGTGCGGGGAAGACATAGTCAGCCACATCCCAGACCTGGGGTCCCAGGCCCTGGAGCTGGGTCACAGCCAAGCCTTTGAGCTTCACCGACACACTGCTGATGAGGCCACTTGAGGTCTGGTATCCTTTTTCATAGACAAACACCCACCTGTTGAGGACCAGGGGAAACAGAGGCATTAGGGTTCTGTGCACTGTTAGACAGGACATCCAAGGACACAAGTGGCTGGGAAGACCTCTGTCTTTTCTGGCATCCTCTTGTCCACCTCAGATACTTTCTGAGTCTCTTTGGTTCACAAGTAGTTTCCCAGGCTGGAGCCAGGACAGCCTTGCCTGCTGCCCCCTGCTGGCGGGTGTCTAATTTCCATCTTCGCCAAGGAGGAGACCTATCCATGCGGCTACTGACTGAGTGTCCCTCCTAGTCCTTCTCCAAGAGCTGTTTGCCAGGGCCAGCTGGCCAGATCTTGACCCCAATCCTCCTTCCCAACACTCGGTTTCTTTCCACACGACTTCTAACAAAGTGTGAGGACTGCCCAAGCCACTGGCTTTGCTTCCTAGCGCTGCTCCTCAGTGTCATGAAGTTTGGAGAACGTTCTTCATCTTCTTCATCTATAAAACGGGAATAACGCTAGTACTAGTCTGTTAAGTGGATTAGCACAAAGAAGTTGTTTAGGATGCTAGATGGCACTCGCGAAGGCTGTGAGTTGTCATTACTATCTAGAAATGGAGGAAGAGAACGGCTGTGTGTGTGGGGGGAAGGGGTGAAGCCAGGACATGGAGCCAGAGACCGTAACACCCATCTTGCAGCATCCAGCCCCCTCCCCCAAATTGTTGTGTGAGCAGTTCACATTTGCTCCAGGATGTTCAGTGGGACTGACCTCACTCTTGGGGATGGGCATGTGGCCAAGGCTTGCCAATCAATGAAATAATGAGTCTAGCAGAAATAATGAGTCTAACTGTCTTTAGAAGAGTGTCAGTAGCAAAGCCAGATTTCTTTTTTTCTGAGATTTCCTAGGAAAAATTTACTAGGATTTACTTCCTCTGTATGGATGGCTAAGCAGGGTGCCTGAGAGACCAACACTGCTGGCAGCCACTTTTGCCATCTCCAAGCACGAGCCTGAGGATGGAACCAGAAGACAGAGAGGACCAGACTCCTGATCATGTTGCTGGAGCCCCTGGGAGGAAAACCCAGTTTCTGGACTTTCCTACAACACGAGTCAATGAAGTCTCTCCCATTGTCTGAACTGGCTTAGGTTTCCTTTTTGTTGCTTATACTGGAAATTTTGTATTTCACTTCTATCTGAGGATAACCTCTCCCTTTAGAAGAGACTGTGTGGCTTTAGGGTGCGTGGTCCACTGGAGCATGTACCCCATAGCCCTCTGCAGGGAGAAGACTGTCGGAGTGTATGCTCTGCTCCCTTCATCCTTTACCTTACCTAGACAGAGAGCAGAGTCATCTACTCTGGGGACAGGACTCTCTGAGCTTTAGTCCCAGCGTCACTGTCATTTCCCTGTCCTGGGCTCCAGGGAAGCAGCTGGACCTCTGTCTTGCTACTTTAATCCTCTCTTGTCTAGAAGCCTGCGCTGGAACCCAGCCCTCTTCCAAGCCTAAGTGTGGTCACTGCTGCCCCCTGCAGGCACCAAATAGCAACAGGTGAATTCCAACAAAGGTCTAGCTAGATTCTTCCAAGGCTGTCTGCCAGGTTGGGAGCCAACCTTTCAGGGAGAAAGGTTCCTCGTTCCCATGGTCCCTCTCTGCAGTCAGGCCTCTGTCCTGCACCCCAGCTTAAAGGGGCTGCTGTGGAGGAGAGGGTTGCTGCACATTCTAAGCCCTCCTAGAGAAGCCACTGGTCTCCCCTTCATGTCTCCATCCTCAGAACCCCAGTTTCTCTCTTTGCCCAGTGGCAACACATTACACAATAGGTGGAGGATCTGAAGTCTGAGGATGCCCCACTCCCAAAAGTCAGAGGTCACACAGAGCAGACGCAGGCTGGAGGCCTCCCACCCAGGATTGCGCAGCACTGGTGTGGGTGTGTCTTCCAGGAGCTCCTCTCCTGCTCCAGCTATGGGTTGGGACCAATTACACAGTTTCTGGGCTGTGTCTGCCTGCTGGCCTTGGAGGTCAAAAGGAAATGTCAAATCTGGCATTTGTGGCCCCAGTTCTGATAATAATAGCTTTGGCACGCCAGCAACAGGCCTGTCATTCTGACGCTATGTCTTTTTAAAAGATTTTATTTTTAACTCGTGTGTGTGTGTGTGTGTGTGTGTGTGTGTGTGTGTGTGAGTGTGTGTGAGTGTGTGTGTGAGAGTGTGTGTGTGAGAGTGTGTGTGTATGTGTATGTGAGAGTGTGTGAGTATGTGTGTATGTGTGTGTGACTGTGTGTATGTGAGAGTGTGTGAGTATGTGTGTGTGTGTGTGTGTGTTTGAACACTTAACTATAGATAACCATGAAGGCCAAGACAAGGCATTGACCCCTGTGAAGCCAGAATTACAGGTGAGTGTGAGCTGCCCGCCTGATGTAGGTGCTGGGAACTGAACTCATATGCTCTGAAGGAGCAGGACACAGTCTTAACTGCTGAGCCATCTCCTCCAAAGCCATACCTTGGCCTGGCTTTATAGTTACCACTCTGCAAAGGCCATCAAAGAGGTCTGAGATCAAAGACACTGCCATTTTCAGAAGCCCCTTCCCTTCCATCGCCAGACTCTCCAGCTCTCCCGGGGCTCCCTTCTCAAAAGGTCCTTGGGAAGAAGAGCCACAGTGAAGAAGACCCCATGTGTTAGACGTGCCAGAGGAACAGCTTCAGGCTAGAGGCTGAACCTCTCTGAGGCCCCAGCCTTCTCAGTAAGATAGAGGCTGCCCTGCCTCGAAGGTACTGCCCACTTGGCAAACCCTTAACAAGGCTGTATGCTCAGGACGGTCCCACAAAGACAGAAACATCTAGGTAACTGCCTGGAGAGGGTTCTAGGAGTTCTCTTCAAGTAAATCAGCAAAGTACCTGGGGTGCCATAGACACATGAAAATGAAACTCTCTCATCAGATCCTCCCCATTCCCAGGGCCTCCATTCTCAGCCCAGGGCAGAGCTCTGAGTGAGCTGCTGAAGGTACGCTTGCCTCAAGATCTAACTCCACTTCTGTGCTCTGCCCTACAACTGAGCCCCATGCATCTAGTTAGTCACTCAACAAACATACATATATCAAGCCCATCTTCTGTGCTAGGCACTGTTCTTGACACTAAAACCACAGAAGTGAGCAAAATCCAAGAGCCTGCCCTCAAGAAGTCTGTACAGCTGGACAGTGGTGGTGCACACCTTTAATCCCAGCACTTGGGAGACAGAGGCAGGTGGATTTCTGAGTTCAAGGCCAGCCTGGTCTACAGAGTGAGTTCCAGGACAGTCAGGGGCTATACAGAGAAACCCTGTCTCAAAAAAAAAAAAGAAGAAGAAGAAGAAGAAGAAGAAGAAGAAGAAGAAGAAGAAGAAGAAGAAGAAGAAGAAGAAGAAGAAGAAGTCTGTACAGATGCCTGCATTTCTGGGCGCTTTGTGCTGGTATCAGCTTGATTGCATCTGGAGTCACCTAGCAGACTCACCTCATGGCCTGCCCACAGAGGATTAATGGAGAGGGCAAGAACTCAGAGTGAGCAGTATCTTCCAACAGGCCCAGAGGTAAGAAGTCAGAGAAGAAGCAGGGTGGCCTGTCTGCCTTCACTTCCTCCTAGCGTGTGCGCTATTGCTGCAGCTGACATCCTCCGCTGACACCGAGCCCTACCTTCTTTGGTCTTCCAATGTGAGCCAAGAATTAGTGGCTCTCCAGAAATCTTCTAGGCCTCCAGCACCGTACTGGGACTCCTGAGGTAGTCAGAGTCATGGACTGATCTGCTACCAGGCTCTCAGCCTCGCCAGCATGCAGAGAGCTGTAGTTAAATTACCTGGCCCGCATCTATTGTGTAAGTCCACCTAGTGGCGACTCTTCTTCTATGCTACACAAATATTCTGTCAGTGTTGTTCCTGTAGAGGACCTCTCTTAGTAAGATCTGGGTACTGAGGAATGGGGCCATTGTGTAGATAAGGCTGACAATGCATAGCTTAGGCCTTTGAAACTGCTCTGTGGAAGAGTTTGGAGTTGTGGGCTTGAGAGAAGCCCTTGGATGCTACTAAGTCCAGAGCTTAGTAGGCCCTTCTGGTAGGAATTTAGAACACAAGGATGCTAAGAGAAATACAGCCCGTGGGGACCAAGATCATAAGGTCTCACAGGGGGAATACAAGCTCCGGGGAACTAGGCCATCAGGTTCATTCCTGTTATATACTGGCAAAGAACTTGACCTCATTCTGTCTCTGTCCTGAGAACTTGGATGAGGCTAAATCCAAAAGCAATAAGAGCTAATTTTTTTTTTTTTTTTGAGAAGACGTTGGCTTTGTTATTTGGACCATTTGAAACAAAGTTTCAAGCATCCCTGTTTGGCCTCAAACTCTCAGTGTAGCTGAGGATGGCCTTGAACTCCTGCCTCTACATGCACACTACTGGGACCACAGGGATGTACCTCCACCCATGTTTATGTGTACTGGGGATGGAATCCAGGGCTTCGTGCATGCTATGCAAATACTATCTCAACTGAGTGACATCCCCAGCCAGGAAGGTTTAACTTAGCTGGGAATGCCCATCCTGAATGTAGGCAGCACCACTCTGTGAACTGAATATGAAGGAGAAAGCTAACCAGCACTCTCCCTGCTTCCTGACTGAGGGCTGGGGAGACTGGCCATCCCATTTCCTGTTACCACAGCCAGTGCTACTGCCACCATGCCTTCACCATCACAATAGACTGTATCCTCCAACTAGGAACCAAAATAAGCCCCTTCCACCTTCAGCTGCTCTTGTCAGGCACTTTGTCTCAGCTACAAAAGAGGTAATCAATATACTTGGGACCCACATCCACCTTCCGCACCAGATATCTCATAGGCACCTCTGATGCAACAGGACTGTTTGGAAAACAGCTCTGAGGAGCCGCAAATTCTTAGATATGGGATTTCACTTGACCGTATACCTTACAAAAAAAAAAATCCACCAAAGTATTAGTCTACAGATACTCAGGGCAGCATTGCATAGAGGAGTCAACAAGTGGAAAGAGCCAAAATGTCTAACCACAGATACGCTAATAAACAAGGTGTGATGAGTCAACACAGGGAATACTATTTACCCATAAAAAGCACTGGGTTACTGGTTTATGCCACAACCAACACAGCAAGAAAAAGAAGCCAGATACCAAAAGGCACATGGCATGTGGTTCTATTTTTAGGAAATGCCCAGAATAGGCAAGCAGTGAGGAGAAGGTGTGTGTGTGTGTGTGTGTGTGTGTGTGTGTGTGTGTGATTTTCTGAGTGATAGAAATGTAATTAGAAGTGGTAATTATACAACCTTGTGAATAATAAGGACAATATGCTTGTGAGGTTTTGCTTGATTTGAGACAGCATCATCCTATACTCCAAACTGGCTTGGAACTCAGCATGTAGCCCAGGCTAACCTTGAATTCATGAAGTCATTATATTCTGGGTACTGAGTGCTGGGATTACAGGTAAATGCCACCATGCCTGATTGGGTCAGAACTGTGGTGAATGTGTGTGTGTGTGTTTATGAAAACTAAGGAATAACTCAGAGGTCGGCAAGTGCTATTAGCATGCTCAAGACCCTGGGTTTAATTCCTAACATCAAATAAATGAAAAATAAGTTAACTAAGAGAGGGGGCTGGAGAGATGGCTCAGCAGTTAAGAGCACTGACTGCTCTTCCAGAGGACCCAGCTATCTTCCTGAGGACGTGAAAGCTCACAAATGTCTGTAGCTCCAAGATATGCCACAGACATACATGCAGGCAAAACAATGATAAACATAAAATAAAAAGAATTACTTTCAGGGTATGGAGAGATGGCTCAGTGGTTAAGAGCACTGTCTGTTCTTCCAGCAGTCAGTTCAATTCCCAGCAACCTCCTGGTGGCTCACAACCATCTGTAATGGGATCTGATGCCCTCTTCTGGTGTGTCTGAAGACAGCAACAGTGTACTCATATACATAAAATAAATAAATAAATCTTTAAAAAATAATGCTTACTTTCTTTCTTTAAAAAGTTAATTAAAAGGGTGGATATTATGGTATTTGACGTCAGTCTCATGCAAGTTCCAGTCACCAAACAAAACATTCAACTGGAGCCAGACATGGTAGCACACACCTTTATTCCTAGCACTTTGGAGGCAGAGATGTGTGAATATCTGTGAGTTTGAAGTGAGTTCCAGAAGAACCAAGGTTATGCAGAGAGACCCTGTCTCAAAAATCAAACAAAAACAAAATCTAACTGCCCTCCCTCCCCCGCTTTTTTTGACTGGGTCTCACTGTATAACCCTGGCAGCCTTAGCGTCTTAGAACTCAGTATGTAGATCGAGCTTGCCTCAAATTTGTAGAGATCCACCTACTTCTACCTAGCTAGGGTTAAATGTGTACTTCCATACCTGGCCAGTCTAGCCCACTTAAACCCACTTAACAAAGTGTTTACTCCATGTCCCCTCTGCTCTCCAGCAGGAAGAGCTAGACCAGTCTGCCTCATAGCCCAGTCCCTCCAACTGGAGCATTCTACCTGTGACATCACCTTAATCCAGACCAGCAGAAGCCCCATCTTCCAGAGCTTCTTCTCCACTTGCCTTGAATGTATAGGAAGAACATGACTAATAGAGACCAAAGCCTAAGTTTTCCTCCTCTGCGCCTGTTTCAGGTCTTGGCATCTCAGCCTCTTGTCTGTCTATCTGTCTGCCTGACTGCCTAAGTCTGAGGCCGCTTTCATCAGAACTGTGTTCCAATGCTTGACTTTGTATCCTTCTCCACCTCCATGCTGCCTGTCCCCAATGTGGGCTTCACTGTGTCCGGTGCCCCAACTTCCCTGCATTACCCACAGGACTAGACAAACATCCAGACAAACATCTAGGAAAGAGGAGGATCTTTATAGCAAAGCTCTTCCCCTTCACAAGGACGAGCATAGTCCTCTCCAAACGCTGTCCTATGTAACAATGCGGGAACTGAGGTTTGAGATGCCAAGGCTTGGGAGTTTTACCTGCAGGAGTCAGTGTAGCATCAGGCAGTGGCCAGATGAGGGCGACAGAGACAGGAGGTGCCATAGCTGGTGCTAATAAGTGCTCCAGTGGGCAGGGAAGCCTGGGTTTGGGGACCTGAAGACCTTGCCTTTGGCTCTGCTGTGTGAACTGGGCATTTTAGAGAGACTAGTTGCATCCCTCAACTCTGATACCCCCACCCTCACACCAAAAAAGAGCTACATCCATTTGAAACTGTTAGGCCATCTCAGGTCCAGAAGAAAGGAAAGAGGGATGGGGGTGAGGGTCCTCTCACGGGAGGTATGGATCAAGACTAAAGGGCAGTAGGGACAGTAGACTGTCCCTTCTGTTCTGACACTGTGACAGCCAGACACTTCTGTGACAGCCAGGCACTGCTCATAGCTGCAGTACTGAAAACACAGTAGAGAGCCCCTGGGGCCTGAGTAGGGACAGCCATTTCGATCTCCCCAAGTGAGAAACAGGCTAAGCTTGAGTAGTGACTTCTCCTTTCTGGAGGAACTAGAAGATAATTAATGGTGGACATTTACGCTCCTCTTGTGCTCAGCATGTGGCTACTGGTGCCCAACAGAACGTTTCCTGGAATCCTTATGAGGGTGGAAAGTGAGGAGGCAGAGCAAAGGCCCAAGGGCTGATTTGCTTTGTGACCTAGAAATTCCAGGGCTCCTCTCTGGACCTTAGTTTTCCTCCTAAGCTTGACCAAATTGATTTGTGACCAAGAGGGAGACAGAGCCTGAAATGCAGCCAAAGGATCCTGGCCTTGGCTGCACCTCTCTAGCTTTGAATCTTAGGGGATCAGTGAACAGAGGAAAGGCTGTTTTGGGGGGCTAGACACTCCCAAGAGGTTAGTGCCACATGAATAGCTCTTTAAGCCCTTAGTCTCAATGGGAATGTGTAAGAACCTCGGAACCACACAGCACAGTCAGGCAAGGGTGCTGAGTGTTCTCTGGCTCCCATTAGGACCCAACCCTTTTAGTGATCCCAGAGCCTCTAGGGACTCTTTTTAGCATGACTGTGAGTAAACATGATGCCCCTGACATGTGACACTTCTGGTACCCAGCTACCTCAGACCCAGGGCAGACAGAGACACAGCCGTAAGCTTGCACATCCAACCTTCATACATAAAACCATTGGTACGTGGCTAAACATATAGGACATGGGAAGTCATTGGACACCATATTAGCCCACACAACACACATGCAAATGCAAGATCCTGCCTGGCCTGTTAGCTTCCCGGATAACCAGACTGAACTTTAAAATACAGCCTTTGCGTGGTTCTCAGGCAAGCCAGATGGCTGAGGGAGACCTGTGCTGCTCTGGCCCTGTGCCAGGGAAGGAGATGTCACACTTGGGAATGGAGACTACTTCCTGCTCCGTGCCTCCATCAAGATGCTAAGTGTTCAGGATCCAGTTGTCTTTTAGCTCCCAGGGACCTGGCTGTCCCAGGCTGTCCTTCGTTCAGACTGGAGAGGTGGGAAGAGAGCCTATCTTGTGGCGAGTAAGATGAGGTGTCTCTTTGTCTCAGTGGCTGTGGGAAGTTGAAGGTGAAAGGAGCCTTGCAGGGAGTGCCACTCACTCACTAGAAAGTGACAACGAAATTTACAATGTCACTTCCTCAGGACCCACAATGGTGTTGGCCCTTGGTCACCATGTACCTAGAGTAGTGTCTCCTATCCTGCATTGGTGTCTCCATCTTGACAGTGGGTTAACAGGGCCTACTCCTTCTTAAGGCATGGAGGCGCACCAGAAGAGCTTTCCAGTGCTTAGAGAGATGAACGGTTCCTCAGTACCCCAGAGCTCTGAGGACTGGCCCACGTAGAAGACTGGTGCCCAAAGGTGGTGGGTGGGAGGGGGACTTAGACTCACCCAATGACGTAGACCAGAACCACCAACTGGATCAGACGGAAAATGACTCCCACCTTCTTGTTTCGTACGAGCACCATCCGGGGAGTGTCATACTCAAAGAAGAAGGCTGACAGCTCATCCTGCAGCCGCCGAGCCATGGTGGGCCAGAAGGGGCTCAGAGATGAGCCCCCCTGCACGGGCTCTGTGGTCAAGGGCAGGCCAGCATCTGTATCTACAACGAGAGCAGTGGAGTGACTGGGGGCTTCCCAGCCCCTTAAGAACAGAGCAGGCCAAGTGGGGCCAGGGTTGGAGGTTCGTTGGTAGGGTCTGGGTTAGGAGGAAAAACCCAGGGTGATCAGAACAGCTTTTGGCTGCTGGCAGGCAGTGGAGTACCGGCCAGTGGTGCCCGTGAAATAAATTCCCAAAGATAGACAGAGGCGGAGCCAGTGAGGCCACCCAGGCCCAGCCCTACTACCCCTCTAGGCTCCGCCTGGGCCCTGCTGGGCCTCCGGAAACAGAAGCTGCTGTCCGGAAACCACCATGGCCATCAGCCACAGGGCCAGAGATAAAGCTACTGGCTACCCCCACTCCAGGAACCTGATAGTACAGAACTGGAGGGTCTGGCCAGAACTTGGGATAAAATCCCTCAGGGTGCTACTTCCATCCTCACCCCTACAATCTCAAGAGTAGACAGCTCCGTCCTGGGGACCTGCCGGGAGATGGGCAGAAGTGGATGTCAAGTCCTGTAGCCTAGAGCTGCCCTTGAACACCCCCTGTGAGTCAGTCCCTTCAAATCGAAGCCTGGCCTATACCCGTTAACTTCAGCCTCAGGCTGGCATCTCCATCTGCAGCCTTGCTCTCCCTCTGCCCCACTTCCTTGGCTGTACTCCTGACACCACTCCCATCCCATCCTTGCCACCGGAACAGACCGGGAGGTAGACATCTAGACGAGCCTAGGGTCACCTATCGCTAGGGAGTTCTGAGACCCAGCTGGGAAAGCCTAATATTAGACAGCTGTGTCACTTGTTAAGGGCTTGGGAGGCATTGTTTGGCCTCTCTAAGTTTGCTTCTTGTAAAGTGGAACAACATAACACTTTCTCCACAGACTGAAGAAGCCCTTGGATGGTCCCAGCAACCCCAGGGACAGAGAACTAGAATATACTTGTTGAGTTAGGGGTTCAGGTCCCGGTACAACCCTTGTCTTCCTCAATAGTAACCCAGACCCTGAGCATAGAGGTCCCAAGAACCTGATCAGGTTGGCTCACACTGTACACCTAGGCTCAGAGGGGAGCAATCTCACCCTTGCCTGCTGGAAGAACAAGGCTGAAGTACAGGTCTCCTTGGTAGCCTTCACTGTCCTGCACCCCAGGCCAAGCTGACCCACGCTGAATGCTGATAAGGAATCTTCTTCCTCACGAGGTACTAGCAGGGCACCAAGCCCTTGTGCAAACTGGGTTGCTTTCTGGATGTCCCCTCCCAACACCCAGGACCAGTCCCAGACTCTTGGATAGAACACACATGCGCGCGCGCACACACACACACACACACACACACACACACACACACAAATACACACACTGACATTCCAGTAGGAACTCTCTCAGCTGTCTGACGCCACTGTCCAGGGTGGTAGGAACCACATCCTTCGCTTTTTTTTCCTAAGGAGCCAGAGCTTCAGCAAGCTCCGTGACCTTGCCTTGCCCCCAAACAAAAGGGCATGTCCCTCTCCCAGCTGACTTCATGTGCAGCTGTTGGAGCAGGAGGCCCAGAGATGAACCGTGTGTGTGATAGGAGTGGGTGGATGCTAAGACTGAGCCATCTCTGTGCCCTCCCTGACAATGTTTACGCTGTATCCTAAAGAAGGACTAGCTCCAACTGAGGTGGAAGAGAAAGGATGGAGAGAAGAAAGGAAGAGGAAGGCAGCCATTTGTGCAGTATGTTGCTTCATGCCACTGCCACCCTCTCCCATATGCCTCGTCTTTCTCTACCTTCACCTCCTCCCTTCCCTTCCCGTCTCTTTCTTCCTCCTTTTCTTCTTTTTTCCCATCCTCCTTCCTTTTCCTTTTCCTTTTCCTCCTCCTGCTCTTTCCTCTTCTTCCCCGTCTCACTCCATCCCCAAGAAGCCAGGTTTATAGCTGGTTGGATAGTCCCTCAGGCCTGTGCCTGGGCATCAGCCTTGTCCTCAGTCAGCATGGCAGAGAAGACCACTTGAAGGGACTGAAAGATCCACTTTCTTTTCTTGATAATAATCCTGCCGAAGCAAGCCAGAACTGCATGAGACTATAGGGGTGGCTCAATGGGTGCAAACACGAGGAACCAAGTTTGGCTCTCCAGCACTCACGGGGGCTCAGCAGCATGCATCTGTAATCCAGGGCTGGTAGAGATAAGTGGATTCCTGGAGCTCATGGGCTGGCCAAGGTCAAAGGTGCTCTAGGTTCAATGAAAACACCTGTTTCAAAAAAATAAGGTGAGGAGCCATTGAGAAAGACATCTGATGTTAACCTGCGGCCTCAACACACACACACCCCTCCATATGCACACCCCTCCAGATGTGCAAGTAACACACACACACACACACACACACACACACACACACAATAAGTCTCTCCTGCACTGGTTCACTCTTAAAGCTAGGCCCTAGGCTTTGTTAGTACAAGTGGAGAGAACACTTGTCAGAATTCCACACAATGGAGTTCAGCAGTCTTTTCTTTACTATGGACCTATAAAGTGGGTGCTAGAATGCCCATTATACAGATGCAGAAACCAAGGCTCTGGAAGTTGAACACCTGGTCAAAGGTCATAGAACAAGAAGTTCTTGAGTTTGCTTGTGGCTGGAAGAGAGGCTCCCCAAAGTCTAAGGGCTTGGCCCAGGTCCCACCCGAAGACTCCAACACTGGAGATCTGCCAGGCCTGCCTTATAAGCCCAAAGGCCGGGTGGCTAGCTCCGGTTCTGGGCCGGACCTTGTAGGGAGACATGGCCCTGCTGCCAACGACTCGGCCTCAGGACAGCCTCCCTGCTTGGCTAAATTTAGCGTCTGTGTGGGTATGGAGGGGGTCAGTGCCCATCCTGGAGCCACTGCCCAGGCCTGGAGGGCAGTCTGAATCCTCAACAGGGTGAGTGGCATCGAATCCCTTAGCCACTCAGGGTCTCTGGCAGTCTGACTCCCACACCATGTGGACCTGCCCTGTGTGTCTTCAGGGAGTTATCCCCAAGTCCCAACTGCCCCTTGGATGCTGATGGAACAAAGCTCTTGACCTAATAGTCAAGGGGAGGTCTGTGGAGAAGTCTGGGTACCAGCCATGGCCCCAGGCCTGGCTTCTCCCCATTGTCTAAATTTTCCAGACCTCTTCTCTCCCACTGTGGGCCTCCACCAGGCTGGCGCCTATTCTTCAGTGCCCAAGGCATCATGGTCTGGTAGTCCATCTCCATTCTTGCTGCATCTTTCTCCGCAGACCTTTTCTGTCCAGTTGTAAGGGGCTTCTGGCTGACATAGGTTCCTCTCCCCAACACTCACTGCTCCCTGAACAGGCTGGTTTCTTGGTCAATTCTCAAGGTTGCCACTCCTCTGCAGCCATGGGCGGCACAGGTTCATGTAACTGTTTCTATGGCTCTTTCTTCTTTATTTAAGATACAGTCTCCTGCATCCCAGGCTGACCATACAGTGGGGAGTGACCTTGAACTTCGGATCCTTCTGCCTCCATTTCCCAAGTGCTGGAATTATGAACATGTACCACTAAGTCCAGTTTATGCGGAGATGGAGATCAAGCCCCAGGTGTTGTATGCGCCAGGCGATCACTTTGCCAACCGAGCTGCTCCTCTAGCTGCCCCCCCCCCAACTTCTTTTAAATCAAACTAAGTTCAAGTGGAATTTACCACTTTAAGATTCCACTTTTGACAGTTCGATGAGTTCTGACAAATACATGCACTGCTCTCTGGACCACTATTTTAGAAGGGTCCCTCCTGACCCCTCATACTTTGGTTTTTCTAGATAGGGTCTCTCAGTTCCTGTAGACCTGGCTAGCCTCAAACTCAGATCCGGCCGCCTCTGCTGGGATTAAAGGCCTGTGCCATCATGCCTGGCTCCTCCTGCCTCTTTGCAGTCACTCTTCCCCCAGTATCTAGGCCCAGCAATCACTGGTCCGCTGTAATTTATATTTACCCGGCCTTTCGTAGAACTCCAGGGAGGTGCAAGCACACAGCTTTATTAGTATCTGACCTTTTACAACCAACACAATGATTATTTCTTTTCTTTTTTCTTTTTTAAAGATTTATTTATTTATTTATTTATTATATTAAGTACACTGTAGCTGTTTTCAGACACACCTGAAGAGGGCATTTGATCTCATTACAGATGGTTGTGAGCCACCGTATGGTTGCTGGGATTTAAACTCAGGACCTCTGGAAAAGCAGTCAGTGCTCTTAACCACTGAGCCAACTCTCCAGCCAGATTATTTATTTATTTGAGACAGAATTTCATTTGGTAGTCCAGGATGGCCCAGGCCTTTGCTGCAATGCTCCTGCTGCAGCTTCTCTGGTGCTGCGACTTTAGATGTGCGTTGCCGTGGCTTGCTCCTGCTGCAGCCTCTCTGGTGCTGCAATTTTAGATGTGCCTTGCCATGGCTGACTTATCACAGTGATGTTAAGCTATCTATGTAGCTGTATGTGTTGATAATCTATGCTTCTTTGTTGTTAAAGATTTTCTCTTGTACAAAGACATTATGGGTGGTTCATCCATCTGAGGATGACTACACTCCTGTAACGGGCAACAGCCTGTTGGGATCAGGCCTCAGGATGCCAGTGTTCCTTTCTTAGTTCTGCCTTCCATTTTGATCTTCCATGTCTCATAACACAGCCCCAATTTGTCCCCACCCCTTGCAGAGCTGGCCCAGAGAGCACAACATCCTGGTTTCCAGAAAAGCAAGGGGACCCAGGGGCATCTTGGCAGCTGCCACCTTGGAGCCAGAAAGGAGTATGCCGGGATTGCCTGGGAATTCCCTCCTGGGTGAGGTGAGACCTCTCTGTTTACCTTGGCTGTCTTGCCTTGGGCTGTGGACGCCATGCTGTGTGCTGGACAGAGATGGATTTGGGCAGGCCCTGATGAGGGTGGAGGCAAAATGGACCAGGCCACCATGCCCCAGAAGTTGCTGGGAAAGCTGGGGTCACATACCTTTTCTGCAAGTTCCCTTAGACTTAGACTATCTCATCTCTGCAACCTGTTATTATGATGAAAGCCAGAAAGATTGGCCCATAGGTTCCTCATTTGTCAGTCCTTGTCACCCATCCCCATGTCACAGGGTTCATTTAAGACTCTAGGCATGCAGGGTTTATATTTGAGAGAACTTAGCGATATCTTGTGACCAAGAATACGTCTAACCATTCTACTGGAAAAATAAATCCCTGGGGTGTGAGCTGTCTCCTCTGTTACAATTAGCTTCATGGATGTATGACTTAGATAACAGACAACATACCAGGCTCAAACACAGAAAACCCCTGCACTTGGCACTGGAACTCTGGCTTTCTTCCTTCCCACAACCCTGTGGCCTTAAAGTGCTCTACCTACCACTCATTTCTGTTCTAGCCCAGTAACACCTCGGGCTGTTTTGTCTGTTTTATCTTACTAGCTAGAGCCCAGCCCAGCTCAGTGACTAAGTTTGGGGGTTCCTTTCACTTTGCAATGGGCTCTGCAGAAGGCAGTCGGTCCTGCCTCTTGCTCTGTGTTTCAGGGCCTGGGTATCCAGATCTCCATCCCAGGACAGCTAAGTAGAGGATTAGATGCTAAACCTTCATGGTGAGCCTTCTCTTCAGAGACACGGCTAGTCCCTCCTCACAGCTGTCTCCCAGGACCACCTGAGGAGGCTGGCTCATATTAAGCACCATCACAGAGATATGCCTGGGTGGAAGGAGCTGAGGAAAATTGTAGGGAAGGGGTAGAAAGAAACCTTTGAGTGGGCACAGGACTGGAAATGGGATAGATTGCTGGGGCCAAGGGGATAAAAAAACATAGCAAGAGAGAAACCCTAGTGAGAATCACAGGCACTACAGAATTGCCTGCAGGCATTTGCCAGGGACTCTGAGGGACAAGTGGGTCTTGGGATGCAGGCTCCAGGCTTAGCTCTGTCTCATCCCATCCCCAGCTCCTTTTCCTTTGAGGTGACATGTTAATCATAAAATATGTGATTAAACTGCCAACAGTAGAGTGGTAAGCATGCGGCTCCATGAGGCGCAAGCTCACCCCACTTCTGCTATTGGGGTGTGGTTCTGGTCTTGACATTCTAGTGTTTCTCACAGCCCCATCTTTGAGTAAGATATGGACTTAGCTTTGGGATGGGATCCCAGACTTTTAATTTTGCTAGTTCCAGGTGGATGCCACCCCCTACCCCACATAGTCACAGAACTAGGGGCCCACGGGGTTCAGAAAAGATACTACCAGCTCCAATCCCCCAGGCGCGAAACTTTATTTCTCCACCAAAAACCATCAACAAGTGGGCACAGGGCTCTGCTCCTGCCATGCCATCCCTCCAAACTGTATTTCTCTCTGAGGCCCTTCCCTCTTGAGCCTGCAGAGGGGAGGGAGGGTGTGCAGAAGAGCGGGCAGCCAAACTCGGAGTTCATCTATCTGCAAGGTAGGCTGAAGGGGCTTTTGTTTCCCGGGGTTAGGACAGTGATGTGAATCTTGATTTACATATAAAATAATCATATTGTACACACTCAAGAAAGAGCTAAGTCACACTGACAGGCGCTTTTACTCCATTTCCCTCCCGGGACACTTTGCTAGCTTTTGTCAAAGGAGCGACAGCAGAGTTAAGAGCAAAGAAAGAGATCCCAAAGAACACCAATATAAGTTCATCTGCTAGACTCCCCACCGGATGCTTTCTTTCAGTGGGGAGGTAGGGGAGGAAGTCCCTTGTGGAGTCACTTCTCTAGTGACATCCCTCTGACTCAAAAATGTATGCTAGGAGGAGCGGGGCAAAGAATAATGCCAGGGATCCAGGGGATTTAGAATCACCCAGCCCTGCAACAAGTAACAGGGTTTCATACCAGGCTGGGTGGCAGGAGAAGCTGACATGGACCCAGGGATACCTGGAGTCTCAGACACCAGGGCATGGACAGTAAAGTCATGCCCTGAGTCAAATGAGCTGAGGAAGTGAGCCTCACGGTGGGAGTAAGGCTGAGCCCAGCCAGCCAGCGCAGGCTGACTCCTGGGAAAGGGGGTCCTTGTCTAGGCCTGCCCCCTGCTTCTTATGTCCCTATCTGTCTGTGATCCTTCAACCCCCTGGGGGCGGCACATATATAAACAGACATGGGAGTGGACTTGGTTGGAAGCTGAGCTAAGTGGAAGGGGCTGCCCCTCCTCGTGTTCACAGCTGGACCCAGATGGTCCCCTCGGACTCCTCCTACCCATAGCTGACCAGTCTCCAGACTCAAACTAAGCAAGAGGTCAGAGTCAGCAAGAAGGCCCCCATGAGTCCTCCATCGGGCAGAGGCACTAGTTACGGAGCAAGTGCCTCCCTCCAAGCAGGGGAAAGGTTGCAGAGCTGAAGGGGAATGTGTGGTGGCTCTGCAGTCAGCTCTGGCTTCTTAGCATCCTCTCCTGGACTCAACTTCTGAGCAGTAGGAAGGGACATACATGGAGACAGGAACCTGGGACCGGACCTAGGGTTGGCCATTCTTATTTCAGGCCTGTTACATTCAGCAGGGTCCGGGAGACAGGTGGCTGAGTGTGGGAGCAGGGGTAGGGACAGGACAAATGCCTGGATACGATCAGTCTGAGGGCCACACTGGAGACTCCCCTCTGCTCCCAGGATTTACTTCAGGTCCTTTTTTTCTGGAGAGATGGAAAAAAAAAAACCAAGAAATTATATTAAGACAAGGAGTGAAATATTCCAGATTGCTCCCTTCAGCTCCTGTTTCAGCCTCTTACCCTCCCCCCACACACACACTCTTTAGGGCCTAGAACCTTCTACACATGGTTTATCTCTAGCTTCAACGGCACACCTGAGCCACAAACCCCAGGAAGCCAGCTGCTCTCTCTGTCCTTTCACTATCCCCAGAGAAAACTCTCATATTTCTGTTTGGGGGGTACCCCCCATCACTGTTAGGGCCACAAGCGGGAAGTCTTTCTTGCATCCTCCTCATTCCACGTGTGCTCTGATTTCAACTGAACACACTCAAGCTGACCTTCACCTTTGCAGCCCATACAGGGACTAAGGACCCACCTCAGTCCATCTTGCCTAGCCACCTCCCTTCTGATGCTGGCATCGTAAAACCCCCCCCTCAATCTGGCCCCACCACCCTTTCCATGGCTCCCATGTCCTTAAATGCATTCTGGTTCCTCCCTCTACCTTATACTCTCCTAGATCCATCCCTCTCAGCCTCTCCATCCCAGCCTACAGGCCTGACAGCCACTCAGTCACACCTGAAGAGTGCCAAGTGTGGAGCGAGAGGACCCCTAGTCCCAGAGCTGACCCTGCACCCACAACTCTCCCCAGGACACTTCCTCGTAAATCACAGAGAAACCACAGGCATCGGGCCTCAGTAAAACTTCCCTAAAAGGCCACTGAGCTGGCTTGGGAACGTAAAGGGTCCCCTCTCTCACCCCCGCCCTGTCCAGCTTTAGGAGGCCCAAGGGATTTCGGCCGGCCGCCTGCCGGCCCGAGGCAGAGCTGCCTGGACTTCCAGCAAACACATCGCTCCCCAGGGGCAGCCACAGGTGCCTAGCTCAGGTCCTGCCTGAAGACCTGTGCTCACTCCCTTTCAAATCAAACATCTCCAAGACCTGGGTGGTCACCATTTCAAGTCAAGAAGGTTGGTAAAGGTGTGACTTGGGGCCAGTTCACCCTGGGCTGGGACTGGTTTCTTCCTCGGGCCTCACAATCTCTTCAGCCTCTATTCCAGTGTCACATCAGTATCTTTACAGTTGCAACCCCCCTCCCCATGTTGACACACCTTTTGTGGTCCCTACTCCCTGAGAATAACCAGGGCTTTGTCCTGGTGTTCTGGGCATTCAGTGTCCTCTGGCCTTCCCCTCACAGGTACCAGCTCATTATAGACACCTCTATAGCCTCTACCCAGCCAGGTTCTATTCTACCCATGTTATCTGCATTAATCCAGAATCTTCTAGTAATGTCCCTTAGCATTAACTGGGCAGCCCTCTAATGCCCCCCGGCATCTAGGCATCCCCCCTCCTGTTGAGCCCAGGAATCCAGTGTGGATATGTATCCCAGACACAGGGCTCCCCCAAGGGAATGAGAGATTTTAGCCACGGGGACAACTTTTTCATTTTTAAATTTCCTCAAGAAAATGCACGGAGCCTCTTGGCTGCCACGGTCACCAGGGATGAGTGCCGTCTCTCAAGGAAGACAAAACATCCTCCAGACGCTTCTAGGGGCCATGCTTGGCAAGGGAGCTTGTCTGTGGGCCGAGTGTGGGGGGAGGGGTTTCCTGGGGGACCCTCTTGTGCTGCCTGGCCAGGGATGAAACTCTGAAGCTCAAATGTCATACCAGCGTCTTCCAGGCCTCTCCAGGGTCCACCAATGGTGAGCCCGGAAAAAAACCCATATATGGAGGGAGCTGAATGGCCTAGTTCAGCTGCCCTTAGCCCCACTCACAGGCTCTGTGAGACTAGCCATTCTTAGTTCAGACCTCTCCAGAGGAGATGGAGAGGCTCATTGAAGCTTTAAAAAAGAAAAAAAAAATTTTTTTTTCAGTATTCAGTAGATTCAGTTAGCATGCGGGTGTGGGGGCCTTTATGGAATGACAGGCATGGGATTTATTTATAGCCTCCACTATTTCCTGGATCAGGGGTCACATTCCAGCTAGAAGTGGTCCCCAAAGTCCCAGATGCCCGAAGGTCTTAGCTAGTGGCTGAGCCCAACCCAGGTCTCTCTCTAGCTCACTAGCGTTCTTCTCTGGACCTAACTCTGTTGCTGTCCATCACTCCTGGATGAAGACAAATACTCCCCTTTGTCCCCACCCATTAAAATGACACCCAAGAAGCCAACCCGGTGTGGTATGGGATCCTGGAAGTAGTCGGCGGCTGCCTGCTCCAAGCCTGCATAAATGTCCCGAGAACACCTGGATAAAGACAGGCCAGTACAGGAGGGTCAGAGGCCAAGGCCAGGACTGCCGTAGCGTCTTATCCACATATGGGTGTGTGAGGCAGAGTGGGGGGCAGTGAGGGCTTGTTGGGGGAGAGGGTATGGCAAAGTGAGGAAGCTGAGGCATCGTGGACCTGAGCAGTGTTCCCCATAGGCCCAGTCAAGGCTCCTACAGTGCAAGACACCTCTCCAGGGAAGTCCTTGGGTCATAGCCACGAGAACCCTTTATGTCCTCCACTTCATGACTGAAAAATAGCTCTCCTACCATGCACCTTGCGTCCAATTCTATGGGGGTTGGGAGCAGAGGCAGGCTGGAAGTAGCTGGTGAGGAAGCAAAAGGGCCTGGGTTTCCCACTTACCATCCATGTGATTTCTGGACAGATATTTGAGGGCCTCATCGAGCAGGATGACAGGCAGAGACATCTGAAGCACCACCCCCCACTGCCGACCGCTCAGTGGGGTCACCTGGAAAATGAGCTGGTGGGGGCAGGGAGGCCCAGTTACAGGCGGCCAGCTGTGTACCTACGTCACTCACCTGGACTCCAGTGGGCTCTCCATGGGCATGGCCTTGGAAGCCATTCCTTCACACCTTTGCCTACTGGGTTTCCCAGAGGAAGTGCTATCCCCCTGCCCACCCAGTCCTTCCCTGACTTCCACCCAGGCCCAAGCGAACCCCCTCAGCAAAAGGGCCCCATCTTTTCTGTCCCCTGAAGGTGGGAATATCTGTGGAATGATGGCTACACACATCTGTCCCTACTGTCACTCCTGCCTGAGGTCTATGAAGGCCCAGCACTCAGTTGGGGCCTCTAGTGTCTGAGGACTACTTGATGACTGTGACTCAAGAAACTAAGGCGGGGAGGAGGCATGGCGGTAACTCACAGGCAGAGGCGGCACCAGAAGGATGAGGAAATGCAGAGCCATGGACATGACCACAGCCCCCAGCAGCCAAGGGTTCAGCCAGGGTGGCATGCGCAGCAGTGACTGGTTCTCCGAGACGCTACGAAAGGCAAAGGGACCCGCTCAGGACAGGATGTCAGGCCACGGTGGGCCCACCCACCTCAGCAACCACCTCTCTACCTAGGCTGGAGAACCCAGGGTGGATATTTCTGCTGCACATGCCATTCACCCTAGAGGCCCATCTCAGGGCTTGGACTCACTTCTCTATCCCTCAGATTCCGTTTTAGCCCTCCATTTTTCATCATGCCACAGAACTTTCTCTCCTGAATCCCAATTCCAGCCCCACTGACTCTCAGAACCTATTATTAGCCTCTCTGATCCAGAGACCTCAAACTTCAGTCTGCTTGGATCTCAATCCAATTCCTGTCTCCTTTGGCCTTAGACCCCGGTCTGTGCTGGGCTCCTCGGCCCCGCCTTACCTGTTGAGGGCATTGCACATTTCAATGGTCACAAGCACAGATAAGGCCATGGTTGTGGGGAAGCGTGACTCAAAGACCTCACAGTCGATGCCAGCGAACAGCGGGTTGTCTTCAGAGCACTTCAGGAAGTTCCTCTGAGGATAAGGTGATAGGGCCAGGGGAACAGCTGTTACTGAGGTGCTGACAGGGGACAGGGGGCCTCCCCACCACTGAGGATGAGGCGTGAGCTCAGCACTGCAAGGGATTGGGTCAGAGAGTGACTATCCTGGGTGGGAATTTGTGGATCACAGGAGCAACTGGGGAAGGCACTAGAAGGCCATAGGGTTGGAGAAGGGTCCGGGCTGGGACTTGTGGGACTCTGAAATGCAGAAGCTGGGGAGGTGATCAAAAGAGACCTCCTAAATACATGAAGCAATTATGCATTTCAAATAATACAATTATGTCTAAATAGGACTGACCTCTGGAGTAGACAAAACCCTCTTTTTTTCTTTTTTTTTCTTTCGTTTTTATTTATTTATTTATTTTATTTTTTTGAGACTGCATTTCTCTGTGTAGCCCTGGCTGTCCTGGAACTCACTCTGTAGACCAGGCTGGCCTCCACTCAGAAATCCGCCTGCCTCTGCCTCCCAAATGCTGGGATTAAAGGCATGTGCCACTACTGCCCAGCTGACAAAACCCTCTTTAACTGACACTGACATCATGTGAGGTTCCATTCCTACTCAGTGTAGCTCTCTGCTCCCTGCTTTCTGCTTATGGCATAGAGAATGATTGCCAGGGCTCAGCCTTAACAAATGCTTCCTCTGTAATTAACGAGCTGTCAGCGCCATAAGGAAGTGCTCCTCCCCTCCTTTATCTCCAGAGACTTTTCCTTTTGCTCACTGGCCTCGCTCAGAGTCTCCCGCAGTAAGATGCCTGAGAATGTCTGGGAGAACATCTGATTCGTTCTCTCCCACACCTTCACCACTGTTAGTCTGCTTGGGTCTCCTGCATAGAATTATATTTTTACAGGTCTGTTTCTGAAGATCTTTAAGGTCAGGGCTTAGCAACAGACACTGTGTGGTAGAGATAAATCCTCCAAGAGAGATCCGTCCAGGGACAGATGGATACCCTTGGCACCAGGCATGAGCCCCTGATGCTGCCCAGGAGAATCCCTATTGACAGCTACGGCTTGGCTAGATCCCTCCTACAAGCTGAGATTACAGCCCCACACCCAGTTTACTGAGTACCAGGAACCAAACCCAGACTGTCATGCTAGTTAGGCAAACACTTTACCAACTGAGCTACACCCTCAGCCCCAGCCCGGCTTCTGAAACTGGGTTGAATCTTTTAAGGGGTCATATGACTGAGGATGGCTGTGGTGGTTCCTTTTAATTGTTGACTTGACACGATGTAGAATCACCTGGGAAGAGTCTCAGTGAGGGAATCTGTAGACCAGGTTGGCCTGTGGATATAACTGTCTTGATTCTGCTGATCAGTGTGGGAGCCCCAGCCTGATACCATGCAATAGCATTTCCTGGACCTGGGTACTATAAAAACAGAGAGAGCAAACACCTCCAGCCCAGGGCCTACTTTTCTCTTTAATGGTGAAATTAGATCTATACCAGAGAACTGGGTATTACTGTTGATTTTGATTTTTAAATGATTTATCTTTATTTTATGTGCATTGGTGTATGCATGTCTGTGTAAAGGTGTCAGATCTCCTGGAACTGGAGTTACAGGCAATGATGAGCTGCTGGGAATTGAACCTGGGTTCTCTGTAAGAGCAGCCAGTGCTCTTAACCTCTGAGCTATCTCTACAGCCCCGGTTCGGGTTTTTAATATATAGATATATAATTTTATATGTATAGGTGTTTTGCCTGCATGTATGTCTGTGTACCACATGAGTGTCCGGTACCCTCAGAGGCTATCAGCTCCTCCTGGAACTGGAGTTGCAGACAGCTGTGAGCTGTAACACATTTGCTGAGATCTAACCCAGGTCTTCTATAAGAGCAGCCAGTGTTTTTAACTGCTGAGCCATCTCTCCATCCCACTTTTGATTTTATTTGAGACAGGGTCTCACTATGTATCTCTGGCTGGCCTGGCACTTGCTATGTAAGCCAGACTAGTCTCAAACTCACAGAAATCCACCTGCCTCTACCTCCTAGGTGCTGGGATTAAGGTCCTAGTTGGCAGAATTATTTTAAAATACATTTCCTTGTGATTTACTATTATTAAGTAATTTATCTGTATATGTATTTTAATACCTATATGCTTGTGGGTCATAGACAAATTTCTTGGGTGAGAAGGGATTTCAAGTAGAAAGAGTTTAAGAAGCCATGAACCAGGAGGCTGGAGGGATACCCTGGTAGTCAGGAGCACTGGCTGCTCTTCCAGAGGCCCTAGGTTCGATTCCTAACACCCACATGGCAGCTTATAACTATAACTACAATTCCAGGAATCTGACTCCCTCTTCTGGCCTTTGCAGGCACCAGGGACACACAATATATAGGCATACAAGTAAGTAAAACACTCCCTACACACGAACTTAAAAACAAACAAAGTCGTTTTAAAAAGTCATGAATCAGAGTGTTCCCTTTTGGAAGCATCCCCAAGGATGCCTCTCTTGAAATCTGACAACTCAAGGCTGGAAAGATGGCAGTGACAGGCAGGCCTCTGGGGTTCACTGACTGCTAGCTTACCTACATCTATGAATCTATGACTTCCAGGTTCAGTAACAGACCCTGTCTCAAGAAAATTAGGTTGAGAGTAATCAAGGAAGACAATCAGTGTAAACCTCTGGCCTCTGTACACATGTGCACATGTACCCACATAAACAAATAACACACACACGCACACACACACACACACACACACACACACACACACACACACACACACAGAGTCTGCCTAAACTCCCCACTGAAAAACTTGCCACCCTGAATATTAGTCTCCACTTCCTCAGGCCATCCCTCAGACTGCCAGCTCTTCGTAGAGACCCTCTGACTAGCACTTCCATAATTAGTTATTTGTGCCCAAGCCACAGTGAGTGTTCGATGGGCAATTCCCAACCAAGTGACTGAGTGAGAAAAGGAAGGCCCTAAAGGACTGCTGAGAAGAAAATATTTCATCAGGCTGACTGGGGACTGAAGGAGATGTCTAATGTGACTCTTAGGTGTCAGCTTCAGTGACCAGGCAGACAGTGGATCTGAGATGAGATGGAAGAGAGATCAGTGTGGTGAGACAGCCTTGGTATGGGCCTTATGGGTTTGCACAAGGCCTGTGACAATCTCAGAGAAGTAAATGGCATTTATGGGGTTGGATCTCAGAAGAGAGGAAGGAGATCACCAGAGATTTGGGATCCTTGTTCTAAAGCAGCAAGGATCTAAAGATCCTTGTTCTCCATCCATGGGTTGCTGTGACCCCACTGGGAGGCATCAAATGACCCTTTCATAAGGGTCGCCTAAGACCATCTGCACATCAGATATTTATATTACAATTCATAACCGTAGCAAAGTTACAGTTAATAAAGGAGCAATGAAAGTAGTTTTATGGTTGGGGCTCACAACGCAAGGAGCTGTATTAAAGGGTCACAGCATTAGAAAGGTTGAGAACTCCTGGTCTAAAGGATAGGTACAGACACAGTGATGGGTGGAGGCACAGTTCATTGCTACCATGGGAGCCAGAGGTGCTGGGGTCATCAAGGATGACCTGATCCCTGGCTGAGGACAAGAGATATAGTAGCCTTCAAAGGAGGTGGGGCTGTGCTCTGTACTGTGGTGAGCTGGAAGGGAAGGCTCATGGGCTTGAGGGCTGCTGGGTGCCAGAACAAGGTGCCTCCTCTCCAACAAGGCAGGAGCATGCTCTAAGGAAGGCAACACTTCCCTCAGCAAGCCCCGTACATTGTTCTGTAATGCCTGCTCCAAGCAAAGGACCAGAAGGACAGACAGCAGCAGACAGGGTTGTTCCCAGACTTGAGCTAAGCTAAGGCTGCTCCACACTGTGCTGTGTGGTTGTAGGTTCCTGCCAGTCATGAGATTCTAGAGGTCCCATCTGAGAAATACTGTGTGGACGATTTGATCGTCCCTTCTCTCCCTTTGATCTCCTCAGTTTGACCCTCAGCCTGAAGTCCCACCGTTTCAGGGCTCACACCTCTGGACCTTCAGTGTTTCGGGGTTCTGTGGTAAAGGTAAGACACCTTCTGCATCGTTATGGCCCTAAGACCCCTTAAGTGATTGTCAGGGAGTAATATTTCCCTGAGCTGAGGGCTATGTTGGCCCCGTGGGCTTCCAGGGCCTACCAAGCCACTTGGAGGGTGGTATTCACACCTGGAGATGGGAAAGGAGAGCTGCAGGCCTGAGTCTCTCTCTGGAACTCCCTCAGCCTCATAATCCATAGCCCCACCTGTCTGGTCTCTACTTGCTCACCAGCTGATAGAAGGTGACTTGAGGTCCCTCGGTGTCATACAGGAACCACCAGGTGGCGGCAGCCACTGTAGCCAGGCCTACATACACTGTGGGCAGGGGAAGAGGGGACACTGTTGTAGGCAGTTGAGGTTCTTCGCTATGCGTATCTCCTTCCCAACCATCCCCTGAATTTTCCTCTCCTTCTCTAAGCCACCGTGTGCTAACATCTATCCTGTGCCAATGGTAGACCCTCAATGGTAACCTGATAGGCCATATTCTTAGGCATAGTGACGGATCCAATTTGTATTAATAAAAACAGGCCTGTGACAGTTATAAAAATTAACCCGCCGGGCAGTGGTGGCACATCCTTTAATCCCAGCACTTGGGATGCAGAGGCAGGCAGATTTTGGAGTTCAAGGCCAGCCTGGTCTACAGAGTGAGTTCAGGACAACCAGGGCTACACAGAAAAACTCTGTCTCGAAAAATAAAAACCAAAACAAACAAACAAAAAATAAAACAAACAAACAAACAAAAAATCAAAATTAATCCAAAGTCTCTTAGGGCTCAGGAGATGACTTGGTGGATACAACTGAAGATCTGAGTTTGTGCTCCCATCACCCATGTAAAAGGCTAGATATGACTATGTGTGCTATAACCCCAGGACTATGGGTTTGTAGGGATACCAATAGTAGGATCTCTGTAGCTTGTTGGCCAGTCAGCCTAAACCTCCCCCAACCCCGCCCTCCAAAAAGGGCAAACTCCAGGCTAGTGAGAGATCCTATCTGAAGGGGAAAACATAGAAGGTGATAGACCAAACCATAGCCAGGATCTAGCCATAGACTGTGCCTAGTTTTTTTTTTTTTTCAGTCACATGAACCCACAGAGTCTGTCAGCAGATGTTGGCTGAGTTGCATTACCTGCAGCCTGCAAACCTAGGGATGCTCCTGAAGGCTGGAGCCCTGCTCACCTCCAATAGCCAGATAGCGGAAAAAGAGCCAGCCACTGATGAGAGCCTCACGGGGGTTCCGAGGCGGCTTCTCCATGATGTCCAGATCTGGTGGGTTGAAGCCAAGGGCTGTAGCAGGTAAGCCATCCGTTACCAGGTTCACCCAGAGCAGCTGAACAGGGATCAGGGCTTCGGGCAGGCCCAGGATTGCTGTGAGGAAGATACTGAAACCAGAGTCATGGGCTCTAGCCCAAGCAGGCCAGCCGCCACTAGAGGGTCCAGCTCCAGGGCTTACCCCAGGCTGAAGGAGGGGCCCCCTGCAGCTTCTTCTGCAGCCCAAGAGTGAGGGACATAAGTATAATAGATACATTTGCCCTTTAGGCCTAACAAAGGACATATGTGTGGGTATATGCACACACACCACATGCTCAAGAATCAGAGATGTACAAACACCTGTCATACATAAACACAAGCAATCACCCATGTGCTGGCCCAAAAGTGCAAAGGGGCAGAGTGCACATGCATTGAGTACACGTGAGCTCACATATCCAACAGGCATCTCTCCCATGCAAACAGAAATGTGAACATAAGCACACTCTGTTATACATCCCATCTGTGTTTACACTCAATGATGCATTAGAGTACACACACATTCCTAAGCATAGACCTCTCACCTGAACACACTATGCATACACACACAGATCAATGCATGCATACACGTAGACACCCTGCTGCCCTGTGGTGAAGTTGCTTCTCCCAGTCTTATGGGTCTCAACGGGAGAAGCTATGAAGAGGAAGACCGTGGCTGGGGGGAAGGTAGAGGATGCTGAATTGCACCACAATCCAGGGGTGGCTCTCTCAGGGACACAGTTGGTACAGGGGCTTGGGAGGAGGAAGCATGGAGCCTCACCAGACAACCTCGCCAACATTGGAGGAGATGAGGTAGCGGATGAATTGCTTCATGTTGTTGTAGATGGCCCTGCCCTCCTCCACTGCAGCCACAATGGAGGCAAAGTTGTCATCGGACAGCACCATCTCTGCTGCTGACTTGGCCACAGCAGTGCCTGAGCCCATGGCGATGCCGATCTCCGCCTTCTTCAGGGCCGGTGCGTCATTTACCCCATCGCCAGTCTGTGGGCCGGGCCAGGTAGGACACACCTGAGAGACTTGCCTACTTCCTCTTACCCCAAGCAACCATAGTTTTAGGGGATGTCCCCAAGGTCTCAGGCAGATAGACTGAAGAAATGGTGGGGTCAAGAATGAGCTTTGAGAGTAAGCCTGTAGTCCCAGCCACTCATAAGACAGAGGCAAGAGGATCACAGTTCAAGACAAGCTTGAGACCTGTATTGAAATGAAAGTATAAAAAGAGAGAGAGAGAGAGAGAGAGAGAGCATGATCTTATAAATTGGTTTGAAAATGAGATTAGAGACAGAGAGAGAGACAGAGAGAGAGAGGAAGGAATGAAGAGAGAGAGAAAGGGCATGGTCTTATAAATTGGTTTGAAAATGGGATTAGAGGCAGAGAGACAGAGAGACGAGGAAGGAATGGAGAGAGAGAGAGAGAAAGAACATGGTCTTATAAATTGGTTTGAAAATGAGATTAGAGAAGGCAAGGGATGTGGGCTAGGGTGAAATTGGACAAGATCAAGCCTAGGTCTAAAGATGCTGAGGAAGCAGGGATAGAGATGAGGTGGACCAACACTGAGGACAGGCATGAGACTCAGGTTGGATATGGAGTAGATCTTGAGACTGAGATTGGAGGGGAAAGCTGAAGTCAATCCAGGGATGAGGTCACGGTTATGGCCCAAGTTAAGGTCCAGCTTTCTCAGAAACATCTGAGAGTCAAAGTGAAGGAGAAGTTCTAGACAGGATTCAGGCTGAAGGTAAAAACACAAAGTAGAGGTTGGAGTCAAGGTCATTGTCCTCATGATCAGTGACATCATCGTCAAGTTTGGAAGCCATGGAGACCAAGTCAAGATTGAAGTCAGCATAAAGGACTGAACAGTACAGGGGAATCAGAGTCAGTGTCTGTGATCAGTTCTGGACCAGGTCAACACTCAAACACATATCATGATTAAGCTTAATGTAAACAATAAGAAGCTCAAAGGGCTGGGGTTCACCTCAATGGTAAAGCACGTGATTAACAAAAACACGTTAACAGTTGGAGATCAAGGTCAGTGTAGAGTCAAGGTTGACAGCAAGACTAGGTTACAGCTGTCATCAAATTAAACAGCTCCCAAGCTCTACCCCTGTAGCCTCACCATGGCCGTGATCTCATTAAAGGACTGTAGGTTCTCCACGATTCGAGACTTATGTGCGGGTTCCACACGGGCAAAGCATCGGGCGGTGCGACAAGCCTGGCGCTGCTGCTCTGGGCTGAGGTCATCAAATTCACGACCTGTGTAGGCCTTGCCCAACACATCCTCTGTGTCCTCAAAGATGCCAAGTCGGCGGCAGATGGCCACAGCTGTCCCTTTGTTGTCCCCTGTGATCATGACCACTCGAATGCCAGCCCGGTAACATCGTGTGATACAGGCAGCCACCTCTGGTCTCGGTGGGTCTAACATGCCCACACAGCCCACGAAGGTCAGGTCTGTCTGTGAGGAGGAGGCAGAGGCAAGCACAACTTGAGTCTATCCTTGACCCGTTGTGCGCCCAGCCACTGCAAGAACCTGGCTCGAAGCACCCACCTCGTACTGTACAAACTGGCTGCAGTCATCCAGTTTCATGTCCTCTTTTCTTGGGGGTGTGTCCCTGGTGGCCAGTGCTAAGCAGCGCAATGTGTCAGAGCCTGAGCCCCAGTCCCGGATCTTGGCCAGGATATACTCTCTGGAGGTGGTGCTCAGGGGTGCTGTTCGGCTACCCACTCGGACTGAGCTACAGCGTTCAATTACACTCTCAGGAGCTCCCTGCAGAGGGAAGGAGAGGAGTCAGTTCTACCAGGTCAGATCCCTGGCCTTCCCTGCCACTCAGGAGAGAAAACTGCAAACCACGATGGACAAAGGCCAACAAAGAGAGAGCACACAGAAGGGAAGAACCAACCATTCTTTGTAAGTTCAAAGAGGGAACCTGGGTGCCCCTCACTATGAGAAAAGCAGATGGGTAGGCAAGGTTATAGCTGACCACTGGTGGTCCCCTGTCTCTACCAGCCCACAAATGAGAAGGCTTGCTACAACATTTTGCAGGTCTGGGTGGGATCAGCATCTACCATGGGAACCTGTGTTTCTCCCCGCCTGCCTGAGACCAATGGGATTCTCATTCTGTAAGGGTCCTACAGCAGCAGGGAGGCATGCTAAGTGCCACTTGAAAGAGAACATGCAGTGAGGCAGGTGTGACCCTGGCAAGGTAGCTCTGGTGGAGGGGTGACTGATGCCTCAGTTTCATCAGGGTCTCACCTTGGACCACATCTGGGCCTAGGATTGCTTTCTGGCTAGCCCATCAGTAGTGTCTTCCTTTCCCATAGCCTAAGAACCCAGGGGCTACCTTCTCTCAATGGCCAGGGTTCCCAGGATGGAAGTCTTGTCCTTTTACGGGTACTAAGATCTTCATTTTAAGACAAAGCTAGGGATGGAATCCCTCTGTCAGGTTTGAAAAGGGCCCTGGAAAGCTGGCATGAGATCCGCTCCTTTCCCTACCTAGGTCTCAGCTTCCAAAGAATAGGAGTACCAACCAGATCCCCACCAACCATCTGTGGCAAAGGGCTTCTGAGAGATTCTAGTACAACTTTGTCATTCCTATAGGGTACCTTTCTGTGGAGAGGAGCCCCAGTGACCCCAGAGTCCTGTGACAAGGCAGTAACCCTCAACCCAAAACTAGGTCTGTGGTCCCTTCACCACTGGAGACTGTTCTCAGTTCCCCATGGCATGCTGGCCATCTTGCTCCAGAGCCATCATGTTGCCAATGGGCCTCAAGCTCCCTGAGCCTCCCAGGACTGCACTCTGTGGGGCTTAGTTTGGTTTTTTGTTTATCTGTTTTTCTTTCCTTTCTTTCTTTCTTTCTTTCTTTCTTTCTTTCTTTCTTTCTTTCTTTCTTTCTTTTTTTTTTTTAAACGCAAGGTCTCATGAAGCCCAAGCCCATGAACTCAAACTCACCAGCCTTCCTACCTCCACTTCCTCAAGTGCTGAAATTATAAGAATATACCACTACGCTTGGTTTATGTCGTGCTGGGGAGCAAACTCATGGCCTCTTGTACTCTAGGCAAACACTATCAACTGAGCTACACTCCCTCGGGCATTTTAGAGACTGAAGACCGGATTGCTTCTCCCTGCCCCCTCCACTCCCCAAATCCAAAGAGTAACCCCGGGTCACACAGGCAGACCCCCCACCTTCACAAACATCTTGCTGCCCTGGGCCTTGGGGTCAGAACGGGTAGGTGTGCAGTACACAGACATGGACTTCCGGTCCCGGGAGAACTCCAAGGTGAACTCTTTCCGCATGAGTTGCTTGATGACCTGCAGGGTCCAGGCAGGTCAAGGCATAAGGGACAGAGCTGTCAACTCTTGCCTGCTCCTCACTAGCCGCTCAAGGAGACTCTTGTTTCCTGTGACCTACACTCTGTACTTCTGAGACTCTGGCATTCAAGGCTCCCACCTTTCTCTCCCAAAATGTGTGCACTTCCCAACCGGAACCCTGCACACACAATCAACCTTTCCCTCTCTCTGTTCTACAGAGTCATCGTGCAAGGTGTCCGAGGTCCTCTATCCTTCCTTGAAGCCTCCGCAAACCTATGCCTTTCTCTTTCACATCTCCAGACACCCCCTTGCTATGCAGCCAAGGCTAAGCCCCGTTCTACTCACCGAGTTGCAGGCGCCAGCACGCTCCACCTGCGACAGTCCTTTCAGGTCTGTGTCAAACACGTTCATCTTCTCTACCAGGCAAGTCAGGGCTGTCTCTGTGGCCTCTCCTACCTTCTCATACACACCCTTAGCCTGGAGGGTCACAGTGCACAGGAAGTGAGGGCTTCCTGCTGTCTTTACTTATTTGGAGAGAGGGTCTTGCTATGTACTCAGCACGGCCTCACATTCACAACTGAGTCTCCAGCCTCAGCCTCCCAAGTGCTGGGATTATATAAGTACATCTGTACGCGGGGCTTCCAGGTTCTTCTTGCTGAGTCTCAAGGCTGTTCTCTCACCACCCAGGGCCCCCTGGCTCCCTGGCTCCTGGGTTGTAACCTTCCGTGCTGCTGTCTGCACAAAGCATCTTTGAAAGAGGTAATGTGGCTACACCAGTCCCCTACACAAACCCTTCAGTAGCTGTCTGCTTGCCCTTGGCTTGGCATGGGAGCTGACCTGGTGTGGCTAAGTATTCCTGGAAGACAGGAGCATCCTCCCATATGTTCCATCCCCCTGCTCCAGACACACAGATGACATTCAATGTGTGCCACATCTAGATTTTGCAGAATGAGCCTTTCCAGTGCTGCGCTTTCTTCTTTAAAGTCCACTCTTGTCCTACCCGCCACCCAATGTCTTTCCAAAGCATCCCTGGCTTTCCAGCCTCTTACATGGCAGCCTCTTCACTCCTGCCTGAAGAGACCCAGGGGGCAAGGATACAGAAACAATCTGAGCAGAATGAGGAGAGTTGGAAGTGAGGGTGTACAAGGGTGATCATGTTCCCGGGGTACGGCCCACTGAAGCAGCTAAGACCACACAACCCAAAATAATGAGACTCTGGCCAAAGGAAAAAGGTCTGTCCTGAGAAACAGAACCTGGGAGGTTATGTAAAGCAGTGGGGGCTAACCTCATTGTAGTCCAGTGCAGAGTCATTGCAGAGGGCACAGACGGTCGCGAGCTCCACAAGTCCGTCAAACTGCCCACAGCGCACAGTCTGCTCCCCTTGCCTCCTGCAAAGAGTGAAAAGTCAGCACAGGGACTGGCCCCGCCCCGGAGTGATGGCCTGCATTGACCCCGCCCCCAGGAAACCTCGCCCAAGAGCCCCTTTGGTAGCTCCTCCCACTTGACCCCACCATAGCCTCACTCCGGCACTCACACTTCACCCTCTGGGGTGTACGTGGTACCCGAAATGGTGAATTCGTGCAAACGGCAGGTGCCTGCCTCTGCTTCAGCCACCACGAACATCTGTGAGCACAAACGTGGGCTCAGGTTAGTGGGTGGCTGCTTTTCTTTCTGCCATCAGCTAAAGCAAAGTCTGACGGAGGAGGATATCTGAGGCAGTTCTGCGAGAATCAACGAAGGGTGTTTCTTCTCCTCTAGAGTGAAGGAGTGGTGCAGGGTCCAGGCTAGGCACCTGAGATGCTGCTCTGCCCAAAGGCACCTGGCTTTTACTGACCATTTGCTCGGGACTCCTGAGGGTTTTGTGAACTATTTTTCAGTGCCAACATGAGACGTCCCTGGTTGAGCAGGATACCTGAGCACTTTCCCATCTCTTTGGGCAGCCCCTTTCAATCTTTTAAGGCACATTTCTCCACCAGTGGCATAAGGAGAAAGTGGGCCCAGAGCCTAGTTGCACAAAAAAACATTCTCTACCTTCAAGGAAGAAACACATTATCTTGCTCTGAGATAGTTTCCTCCCATCCAGAGGTGACCCCAGAGAATGACTCTCGCTCAGAGCCAGCCCCTCCCTGCACTCTCCCCTAGCAGGACAGCTCATTTCCTGGTCCACCAGCCAGCTGAGAAGGATTTATCGAAGCTCTTTCTCAAGCCAGTGACCCTGAGGTACTCCGTACCGTCCCTTCCTTCACCTCTCTAATCTGGGGCAGTCTTCTAAAAAGCAGGATCCATTATCCAACATGCTCAGCCACTGCCACTTCCCCCTACCATGCTCTGATCTTTATTTGAGTCAAGGGACACTGAATAGGTAAATCCTGCTAGGATTTAGTCAGAGGATGCAGGTCAGCAGATCTTGCCCATGCCTCTCTCCTATGTCAAGCTCTGGTGGAATGAATTCCACGGGGCTGTACAGTCTCAAGAGTCCTGAACCAATTCCTAGGGCCTACTAGGCAGACTGTGGGCGCAGAGGCAGGAGAGGCACGATGAGGGCCTGGGGAGATGTGAAAGCCACAGCTGTCACCATCTTCCCAGCTCTCCCTACTGAGCTAGAATGGACCACTGTCCCTTGGAATTCCAGACAGAATCCCTGGACACATGGACAGTGGACCTGGGATGTGGGATCAAGTGCTCAGGAATAAATAATTGCTGCTCTATAGCCCTTCCCAGGTCACTGGAGCCAGCCTATCTGGTGACAGGCATCAGGTGAACAGACAAGCCAGAGCAGGATAGAACCTGGGTCCAATGACATGGGGACTGCACTTGACTCTCTCTTGGATCCCTAAGGTAGTTACCTGGCAGGGCTCAGATGGAGGTTTCAGATGAGGAAACTACGGTCCAAGACTGGAAATGACCTGCCCAGGATACCGCAGTGACACAGAGCCCCAGGGATATAGCAAGACAAGCACTGATGCAGAGGTTACACATGGAAGACCTCATCTGCTGCTCCCCACCGCCCACTGGGAAACAGAGCACAGGTTCTCCATCCTTTACCCCTCAAAAAGGTCGTGCAGCCCAACATCACCTGACACCAGCAGGTCCCGCCCACCCCAGCTGCCACTCACCCTGCAGACTGACATCTGATTGGTGGTGAGCGTCCCTGTCTTGTCAGAGCAGATGACTGAGGTGCAGCCCAGGGTCTCCACAGAGGGCAGGCTCCGCACAATGGCATTCTTACGTGCCATACGCCTTGTGCCCAGTGCCAGGCATGTAGTGATGACAGCTGGGAGACCCTCAGGAATGGCAGCCACAGCCAGGGCCACAGCGATCTTGAAGTAGTAGACTGCACCACGGAGCCAGGATCCACCGTGGGCCGGGTCAGCAAAGTGGCCGATGTTGATGACCCATACAGCCACACAGATCACAGAGATGGCATGGGACAGCTGCCTCCCAAATTCATCCAGCTTGCGCTGCAGTGGTGTCCGCTCAGGCTCCACGGCTGCCATCTGGCTCCGAATCTTGCCCAGCTCTGTGTGCAGGCCTGTGGCCACAGCCACACCCAGGGCTTTGCCTGATGCAATATTGGTGCCCTGACCAGAGAAGGACAAAGAAGTTTGCTCAGCCTCTGGCCAGGGCCTGGAATCCCTGACTTCAAACCAGAGCAGGCTCTTCTGTGTGGTCAGTCTTTCCAGACTTACATAGTTTGATATTTATTGGATGGCTGTTCAATGGTGACAAGGATTTAGAGGGTCTCCACATGTCCTGCACCTAGCACAGTGCCTGGCACAAAGGGGGCTTCAGGTCTGATATCAGCCACATGTCTCCCATCAGAATAGGACTCATAAACAGTCACTATGGCCACACGGGAAGGTGCATGACTGGCAATGACCTCAGGCAAGTAGTTTACAAATATTTACTGAAGAATCTACAAAACCTGAGGCTTGGCACTCACATTTGCAAGGCCCTCTACCTAGTGTAGAGGACAGGTAGCCTTACACCCCAGTGTCCTGTTCTTCAAAATGGCCCTACAGAAGCCCAAGATGCATTCTCCTTAGAGGCTGCCTGGTGCCCCTTTGGATGGATGTGGAGATGGTAAGGGTACAGGTGTTAGTGGCAGGCAACCTTGCCTTTCCTTCACCCAGAGCAACGCATCTTTACCCCACTCGTCAGCCACAACCAAAGCAAAGACCCACAGCAAGCCACAGATACCCCCATGTGTCCCTCCCTGTTCAAAGCAGCTCATCTGCCCTGAACTCAGGCAGGGCTCTCAGCAGAAGCTCTGAGGACCCATGGTGTTCACTTCCAAGGATGCTCCTCAGTCCCCTATGCCTCGGTGTGCTGGCGCATGGCCTAGCTGAATTGTAGCTCCCTCTATCACTTCTGCTACCCTCTCCTGCCTGGAGTATTTCCATTGAGTGATTTAAGGCACTGTCCCTCTCCAGTCAGAGGCACAGTGTCCTAGTAGGAAAGAGAAATCCCTAAGACCTGGATGTCTGAGCTCACATCTCAACTTTGCTGCTCGTTCACTGTGACCTTGGGAAACTGACTTAACCTCTCTCAGCCAGTTTCCTTGCTGGGAAATATTAGATAACCTGATACAGACAACCTTATTTCAAGTTTGTTGTATGGGTTAAATAAACTATCAAGTTAAAGGACTTAGAAGAATGCCAGGCAGGCAGGGCTCAGTAAACACAGCATTATGATTACTATAAATGTGCATGTATTATCAATAACCAAGAGGTCCATTGCTATAGGACTTTGAAAATGTAAAAATAAATAAATAAATAAATAAAAATTACATGCCAGCACTCAGGAGGCAGAGGCAGATGGATCTTTGAGTTAGAGGTCAGACTGGTCTACATAGTGAGTTCCAGGCAATAGTGTGTGTGTGTGTGTGTGTGTGTGTGTGTGTGTGTGTGTGTGTATACATATATATGTATATGTGTGTGTAAGCATATGTATACATATACATATATACACAGAGCTGTATAGTAAGACCCTATCTCAAAAAAACTAAGTAAAAATAAATTTTAAAAAGTGACAAACAAGCCGGACAGTGGTGGTGTACGCCTTTAATGCCAGCACTTGAGAGGCAGAGGCAGGAGGATTTCTGAGTTTGAGGCCAACCTGGTCTGCAGAGTGAGTTCCAGGACAGCCAGGGCTACACAGAGAAATCCTGTCTTGAAAAACCAAAAAGAGAAAAAAGAAAAAAAAGGGGGACAAACAAAAAAAACGCATTATATTTTGTTTTTTTGTTTATGTGAGTGGCAGGTAAGCATGTATATGCCACCATGTGAGTGTGGAGGTTGGGAACAACCTGTGGGAGTCAGTCATCCCCTTGCAACCTGTGAACCCAGGGATCAGGCTTGGTGGTAAGCACTTTTATCAGCTGAGCCATCCCACCACGGCTCCTACGGGCCTATTTTTTACTTCCCAGGCTGAGCCCCAAGCATCCCAAAAACTTACAGAAAACAGCATGTTCTTCTTATCCTGGTTCACGGCTCGGGGGTCTGGAATGGCATCCGTGTGCTTGGTCACAGACACGGATTCCCCTGATTACAGGACGAGATATGAGAAGCTCCACCAGGAGACAAGCCCATCACCTGGCCCCGCCCCCACCTTACCTGAGCCCTCGGGGCTCACCTGTCAGGATGGACTGGTCCACTCGAAGTGTGGTGGACTTGATTTCGATGAGGCGGAGGTCTGCGGGTACCTTGTCTCCCACTGCACAGGGAGAATGGCAAGGCTGAGAATGGTCTGGAGCCCTAGCCCCAGCAAAGCCAAGAAGGCTCCCAGAAACAAAGCTAAGACCAGAGGTGGAGTCCTGAGCTAGGATCCTTCAGACAGATCCCAGACACTCTGGCCACAATCTCTGGATCTGTCCAACAGGGTCTAGGGACGTTCTAACAGTCACTCCTCTGAGGTTCAAGATGGAAGCAAAGAGAGAAACAAGGCTCCCTCGTGTCAAGTAGTGAAAAGAGAAGGACTTGGACATACCCACCTGCTACTTCCACAATGTCCCCAGGGACGATGTCCCTGGCTCGGATCCTCTGCACACCCTTGCGGTCAGAGCGGATCACCTTACCCATCTCAGGCTCATACTCCTTCAAGGCCTCAATGGCACTCTCTGCGTTGCGTTCCTGCGGGACAGAAGCAGGCAGGTGGTCTCCCTTTGCTCCCCCAGGAGGCCTTGAGAGTAAAACTTTTGTGGCCTAAAATCGACCTGAAAGTAAGAAGCCCACTTAGCCGATGGGAGACCCCAGAGACGGCGACCCCGGCTCCTCCCACCTGCCACACTCCCACGATCGCATTGGCCACGAGGATCAGCATGATGACGAGGGGCTCCACAAAGGCCGTTGTGGTCTCCTCACCTTCCTCGAACCAGGCCAGGACCTGCAGGGACAGAGATGTCAGCCTGTGTCAGGAGTCCCCTGGGATGAGCCCCTTGACTTAGTCTCGGAATTCTGTCTATTCCTTTGGGGAATCCAGGCCTTAGAGAGAAGACCTTGGTGGAAGGAGAATGCCCACCTTATAGATGTGGTGGACATAGCCCTCATCCCAACCAAACCAGCCTCTGAGAGGGCAAAGGCAGCTGGAGACCCTTCCCTGTCTTCTAGGATTTTCACTGTGGTCTTCAATCGGCAACCCCAGATACTCCTGGGAATTTGGCAGAACCAAATTTTTCCACCCAGCCCAGATATCCTGAGCAGAAATCACTAGCAAGCCTTCATGATTTTGGTGGATGTTCATATTCAGGGTCCTCCAGTCGGAGGAACATTATTCCTACTACCGGGTCTAAGTCTTCATGGGACTCAGGTCAAGTCCCTCATCCACCTCCTCTTGGCCCAACTGGAGACTTGTCACCTCCCTGCCAGGCCCTCAGTGCTTGCTTCTGTTCTTTGAAGGGTAGAGGCATCCCTTCAGCTTTGCCATTTTAGACATCTGCATGTATGCATTTGTTTATCTTCTGTAAGAGTCTCAGTTTGCACAAGGACAGTGACCAGGACAGCCACCACCACTGCACAGGAAGAACCAGTCCCAGTCAGGATCATGGGGCTCCACACTCTGAGGTCTCCTCCCCAGGAACAAGAATCCTACCTGCCCACCTTGCATTAGCCTTGTGCTCAGCCATGGAAGACACTGACTCCCCCCCCCAACTCTGAACCCAGGAACTGTGGTCCAGAAGGGCTCTAGACAGCAAGAATGAGAAACGCACAAAGAAAGAAAAGCCAAGACAGAGGCTAAAGACTGTTTGAGGAACCTACAAAGAGACCGGGGGCCTTCAAACAGACACATTCGACACATCACCGGGAGGTAACACTGGTACCTGATAGGGAGGCCAGGATGCTCAGTGTGTCAGACCATCCCCAACCCTACCTAGAACCATCTGGTTCAAATGTCAAGGGTGCTGAGGTTGACAGGGCATAAGTGGATTAGCGGGATTCAGGTGGGAGCCAGAGAAGGAGTATCCATGACTGAGAGGAGAGTAGCCTGTGGCTGAGAACTGTGGGGACCTGCCTCACCTCACAGGATGGCGGGGGGAGGAGGGGTTGGTTACTTACGAAGGAAACCAGAGCTGCCAGCAGCAGGATGCGCACCAAGAGGTCCTCAAACTGCTCCACCACCAGCTCCCACAGGGATTTCCCTGGAATAGGAGACAGTGAGGCCCAGGTCCCTGGTCATCTCCCCTCCACCCCTAGCACCCTCACCACTCACAACTAGGGACTTTTAGGAACTCTCTCTCTCTGTTAGTCAGAGGGAAAGTCCACCAATGTTCTGAAGGGTTCAAGACATCTCTCTGGGATGGGGTGTCACAGCCTGAAGGTGTCTAGCTCAGGGGTTTCATTGCCTGCAGCCTCCCCAACCCATGCCTCACCTTCTTCGGTAGGGAGCTCTGCAGGATCCAGGCAGCCGTGGGAACAGGAAGAGACAGGAGAAGACTGGTTACTAGTAGGACCTTCCGGCATCTGAAAGCCCCTCCCGTGGAGCCCACTGGGCCTACCATAGTGTCTCATGTGTCCTCTCAGCTCCGAGGTTACAGAATCAATGTTCACGTTCAAGGGCCACCCTTTACTCCACCCCACCCTGTTAAGTAGTCTAGTGTGGCCTGGCTCACCTTAAGATGAGACCAGAAGGGAAAGGGGCTTCCAGCCCCACCCCCCTTTCACAGAAGTGAAATTGAGGCCCGGAGAAGAGAAAGAATCCAAGGTGACCGAGTCCATAGTTCTTGAAACGTCATCACATGGATCTTCCTTGTATGGCTGCCAACCCTGGCCGGAGCCTCCCTGCCTTAACAGGTTCTCGGTGCTCATCTGTCTCTGTTCCTCATAATGCCCAGAAAAAGGCCACCTTAAAATCCCACCCACCCATCCTCCCTGGACACCCCTCATATTTCTAAACACAAAGGAGTCGGCCATGTTCAGGTCCTTCTTGGGGTCCCTCTTGGGACTGCACGCTAGACAAACTCAAGGAAGATGGTCCTCATGTGTCCAGTCCCATACAGCACTGTGAGGACTACTGTCTCTAGACACCAGTAGCCTCCGTTTACTAGCCAGACTTCTTTAAAAACTTTATTTTTAATTTTTATTTTGTTATGTGTAAGAGTGTCGCAAGTGTACCACATCCATGCCTGGTGCCCAAGGAGGCCAGAAGAGAGCGTCAGATTCCCTGGATCTAGAGTTACAGACAGTCGTGTGCTGAGAACTGAACCTGGATCCTCTGCAAGAGTAGCCAAGTGGTTTGAACTGCTGAACCATCTTTCCAGCACCCCTGCCAAACTTCTTCTTCTTCTTCTTCTTTTTTAAAGTTTATTTATTATTATAAACAAATACACTGTAGCTGTACTTCAGATGCACCAGAAGAGGGTGTCGGATCCCATGATGGATGGTTGTGAGCCACCATGTGGTTGCTGGGATTTGAACTCAGGACATTCAGAAGAGCAATCGGTGCTCTTACCCGTTGAGCCATCTCTCCAGCCCAGCCTGCCAAACTTCTTTACCACTTACAATTCTTAAATTAACTTTATGCCAGCTGTAAAATTACTGGCTGGCTGCTTTGGGTACCTGGGAACATAAACTTTTCCCAGCAGCCTCTGACAGAGGCATGTGGATGAGCCAGGGCTTTTTCACATATATAAGGACCGGGGATCAAAGTGGACAAGCAGCTGAAACAAAGTTCCCCAGCAAGTGTGTGACTGCATCTGTGTGCAGGTGGCAGGGGCTGGACCCCAGAGCTAGGGCTCTGAGCGACTCCCCTCTTTGGCAGAGCCCTTCCTCAGCTGAAGCTGTCTGAAGCCCCCATGTGATCAGTCTTTCTGAACTCTGACTCACTCCTTCAGCCCTTGGCCACTCGAAGGTTAGCATCCTCAGTAGCACCCGGGACCCATCTGTACTGCAGACTCGGAGGCTCCCATCCTCTCCATTCCGTTTCCTGACCATGGCCCAGTTCCTCACATCTGTCCACATGTTCTTGGCCCACAGACATTTTCTTCCTGTGGGAACTCTTCCCAGACCATGCACAGGGGAGGTTTAGGGTCTGCACCTGTCAGCTGAACCAGGGACAGCAGCAAGCAGCCACCGGCCCTCAGGGATCCAAGAGGGAAACATATAACCTAAAAATACACTTTCTAGCATTTTCTCTAAAGTCCTATTTTAGGCAATGGCTGACATTTTCCACGGAAAATGTAATCTCCAGTGTCCTGCATTGAGATTAAAATCAAACAGACTTTCCCTGCTGATCTATTTAGCTGAAGTGAACAGGAAAGGCAGGGGGAGGTTCAGGCCCAGTTTCTGGGCCAGTTCTTCAATGGAGCAGAGTCCCTTAGAGGTCATCTTAGCCATGCCCCTGCATCAAACAAAGCAGTGCCCACCCCACAGCGCATATCAGCAGCTTCTACTGGGCTCTACCCAGGAGTCTCTTGCCTTACTAAGGCCCATGACCAAAAGAAGGGCTGTCAGTCTAACCTAACTCCCTTCTGCTGTTTCTAATGTTTGTTGTGAGGCAAGCCCCTACCCTCAACCCCGCCCCTGCCCCAGGATTCCATGCTCCTTGGGACAAAACCTTGGCCAGAATCAGGCCTGGGGGTGGAGTATGTGTCACCGGCACACACACCAGTTCTAGACTTCAGGTTGCTTTCTGCCTGCCCCAGGGGTATCTCCCTAGTCCCCCTTTTCTCCTTGTCCACCTGGATCCCCCCTCCGGTTCCCTGAGGCATAGTGGCTCACTCTTTAAAGTCACCACATTTCTCCATACACTTCTGTTGTGTCCCCCCCCCCCCACACACACACCCTCAAGGCCACATTGTAACTGTGCACTCCTCCGCCCATGAGAGTTTCCAAAAAAAGGATGTGTGTTAGTTCCCAGTTGACAGACCAGGTTTTCAGTGCAAGACTCTCTAGGGGCGTCACGGTCCCATAGACTGTTCTGTGAAGATGGACGGAGTCTCCGTCCATTCTAGAACAGCAGTCGCTAGCCAGATGTGAACGCTGAGCTCTGGGAATGTGGGTAGTGTGGCTGAGAGGGTACATTTCTAACTTTATTGACTTACTTCATTTACACTGAGGGTCGGTGTCCTACCCATGCTGTCTTGGCAGTGGGATACTGACCTTTTGCTATAGTGAGGTAACCCACAAGTCAGGGTGTGCTGTGTCATCCTGTATCGCAGATACCCAACCTACCACCCTACACAGCAGGAGTGAGTCTCTGTCCTCTTAGGCCATTGAGGAGGTTGTGTTTGGGGTTGCTTTCTTGTTCGGTTTGTTTATGAGTTAGGGTCTCACTCTGTATAGGCCAGGGAGCTCACGACCCACCTACGTCAGTCTCCCAAAAGCTGGGATTCCAGGTATGCACCACCATACCTGGTTAGCTACTGAGATCTGGGGGTTGTTAATGCAATGACTGGCCTCTACAGTTATAACTAGACACTCTCCAACCACTCCTAGGAAGAAGGCTCAGCCAGCTCTGTGGGTAGCTCATGCCAATCCCTGCCCAGGGCACGAAGGATTAACAAACTTTCAGTGCAAGCGACTTTCTCCCACGGAAAGATGGATTCTCCACGGCTACCAGGAAGGGCCACTGGGACAATCAACAACAGCAGAACCCACATCTACTATGATCAAGCAGGTGGCCTTACCACACTCTGTCCAGAGGATAAACAGAAAGACTGGTGTGCAGCCTGCAAGGTACCCTGCATATCTGGTACGGTAGCCGGCACTGACCATACCAGCTGCCCCGCTCCCTCTTTGCCCATGACATTCTCTAGGATTCTCACTCAGCTTGAGGAGACACTAAGGGTATTCCTGCTTCACAGTGCCTGAGCACAGACAGGCTGAGTTGAAACTTCACGATCACAGAGCTGGGAAGTATCGGGATATTTCTACACCCAGGCCATCTGACCCTCCACTTCTGCTCTGGTCCTCCTGTGGTAACTCCTTGGCAGTCCTGCCTTCTTTCCCCGGGTCCCTTAACTGCTCAGTCAAGGCCACCTGAAAGACCTTGAGATCCTGCATATTTACCAGACGCCCGTTTCCTTTGTATGGAGCTCAGATCCATCTACCCAAATCACCTGGTCTCAGAGGATCTGCTGTCCTCACAGGTAGGGTTTGGGGGGCCACAACATCCTGCCTACTCAAGTCTGATCTGCTTCAAATTCTGAATTCCACTAAGACCCTGATGGACTTGTTCCTTTCTTTCATGTGAGTAAGTTCCAGGGTCACAGAGGAAGCCCAGGTCTGGAAGAGTCCCCATTGAAGAGAAGGATGCTGGCTCTCCTACCTGTCCCCAACTGATCCTGAGGACTGATGATGTGCTGCCAGGCAGGCCTGCCTTGGTACAGACATCCTATTTGCAAATAGAAGGACGTCTGCCCTGTGCTCCCAGTGCTGACAGCTACACAGGGCAAAGGCAGTAACTTGGCAGGATCCTACCCCAACTCTATCCCCAAGTCTCGAGCAAAGAGATGAGTCTCTCAGGAACATGAGTCTTCTGAGGAACATGGAATCTGGTCCCGAGGACACAAATTCAAATCCTGCTCTAATTCTTGTTCTGCTAAGACCACCGACAAGCCCCATGGACCATGTCTGTTTCCCATCTGCACAAAGGCTGTGGTGATAGGAATGGCTCTTGAGGCTGACTGAAGTCTGGATGATTGGCCAAAGTCTCCTGAATGGACATAGCACAGTCACCAGACATCAACACCCTGATGGTTATCCAAAGGTCAGCTCCATAGCAGTCCCCAGCATCCAGAACAGCGCCTGGCACACAGTGTGGAGCCCTGTCTCTATTCTGTTCAGAAACTTCAGAACCTAAGAGTAGGCTCTGAGGCTCCCCCTGATCTTCCCTACCTGTCCATCCAGAGGTGCCCCTATCTGACGTGCTTGTTTCTCTACAACCAAGCAAGAGGTCCCATGAGGGCCACCATCCTCTGTTTCCCTCACTACCTCATCAAAACTCTAGGAAGCCAGGGGGGCCTCTCACTCCACCCTTGTCAGTACACCACTCCTCTCTGGCCAGGAGTTAGTACTGGGCTTCTAGCCACCAAGGCAGGCTGAGCCACCCCTGGAGCCACATTGCCACCATTCCATCCCCCCATCCCCCCAGGGCCATTGTTTATTTAGTTGCTTAGGCCAGGGTGTGGGCCTACTGCCCATATCCAGGAGCTATGGACCAGAGGGTACAAAGCCAGGTACACCACTGGGCTGCCCCCCACTAACTCCCCCACCCCTTGCGCTCCATGCACCACCTGCTCCTCTAATTTCACCCTCTGATTCCTTCCTCCTCTCAACACTGAAAACTGGAATTTCGGCTTCTAAATGTCAGTTCCAGCTGGGAGAGGCGGGCACTCATCAAGGTCTTCCTCCAAGGCAAATTTACAGAGCAATTAAATTGTCACTTGCAGAGGCAGGGAGAGGTTCTAGCTAAGCAGGGCCCGCCCAACCCACCTGGCTCTGTCCGGTCTCCAGGGTCCACCTAGAGTGGATAGCCTGGCCTGGCTCTGAGGGGGACCTGTAAAGGACCCAAGGGGAGGTGGCTCCTGTGCTGCAGAGGGGCACCCCAGCCTACCCCGAACTGGAGGTGAAGGGCTTGTCAACACTAGTGTGTCTTGTATCACAGGGTAAACCCCACCCTGCTCAGGGTACACAGGGGTGAGAAGTCCCGATGGGGCAGGACTGACACTGTAGCTTGGTAGCCCTCAGTTAAGGGGCCAGGAGATATGACAACTCAGGTGAAGCCCAAAATACCGAGAGGCACTTAGGAGATGGGGTTGGGGTGGGAGGGGAAGTGTCATACCTCTGCTAGGCTAAAGACACTGAGACCCAGGAGAAAGAATGTCAGAGATCAGCCAGAGTGTGAGGCCACACCTGCCCTATCCTTATTATCTTGTTTCTGGGGGTCATGCATATAGGTTTCCTGTTCTGCTGCCAACTAGGGTCTGGGCTAAAGGCAGAAAACAAGGCCATAGCTGAGGCACTACTGAGTCCCTCTGGGATTTTGCCCAACCCAACATCCTTAGCTCTCCAGGGTCCTCAGGGGTGGATCTTTGTGTCAGGATGAGCCTAGCACTATCTAGCCTCTGGCCTTGGCCTATGCTGACATCATACAGACGTCAGATGGCTTCTAAGCATCCAAAGATCCCGTACTTGACTTGAAAACAGGTAAAAAAACAAACAAACAAGGCGAGCAATAAGAGGATCAGATCAGCCCAGGTCAGGTCAGACACAGGCTTTGATACCACTGGCTAGGCATCGGAAGTGGGCAGGTTGACTGCTACAACCCCCATGGACATCGGCTCAGCCACAGACAATCCTAAAAAAGTATAAACAATCCTTTTTTGCTCGACAGTTCCATTAGGAGCTTGTCCTGGAATGCCACTCACAGTGGAGACATGATATGGGGACAGAAGTCTCCTGGTAATGCCACAAAGGCCACAAACCACCCAGCAGCTCAGGAAATAGGGTAAAGAATCAGCAGCCAGCCGTGCTGAGACCCTATGACACTAGCTAGCTACAAGGAAGCTCAGAGGAGCTGTAGGCAAGAGGGACCAGCACATCCAGGCTACCTCCTTCACTGTAAAATGACAACAAACAAAAACAAAACAAAAAACAAAAAAACTGGGTCCTAGTGCCCTTCTCCTGGCCCCTGTGTGTATCCATGGGGAGACCTTACTGTATACTTTTTGATCTCTTTCATTTAAAAAAATAAAATAAAATAAATTTAGGATTAGGGATGTAGTTCAGTGGTTAGAAGGCTTGCCTGGTATGTGCAGGGCCCTGGGTCAATCCTGAGCATAGGTAAAAAAACAAAGATATCAGTCAAGTTGGGCTTGGTGGCACAAGACAACAATCTCAGCACTCAGGAGGCTTAAGCAGAAAGACCACAAGTCCCAGGGTCTCAGGCTGCTGTGTTTCCCTGTGTGCTGGACTTCCTGGTCTGTTTAATAGGTTTTCTGAGGCTTCTACCTAGCTTTGAGGTTTTCTATCAGGGGAGGGAGGAGGAGTTGAGAGGGAGAGATTCCCCAGTGCCCCCACCATTTCTCCACCCCCGGCAGAATTTGCAAACTTGGAGGACTTAAGCAAATGACTTCCTTGTGGTTTCCAGCATTAACGACCTTGCAGGTGTGCATAGCAGCCTGCAGGGTAAGGGGAACATTAGTCCCTGGGGTGTCCCCTTTGCCTGCACACCCTGCCCATCCTATCACCCAGCTTTTGGCCCAGAGCTCAGCCCCACCTCCTGGCTACAGGGCAGGATGACTGTATGTAAGTGACCTCACTAAGCACAAACAACCCTGACTGACATGGGTTCTCCTGCATAACAAGGAAGCCACGGCAGAGTGTCCAAGTGGTTTGCCTAGGACAGGGCAGAGCTAGGGTGCTCACTCCTATCTGCTCCACTCCAGAGGCTAAGCAAAGACTGGAGGACACCCAAGCTTCCCCCCCCCCACGCTCTCCCCACCCCGCTCCTCAACCCCGACACATAGGCAGAGAACAGGAGACAGAGACAGCTGGTTCCCCTCTGCTCACCTGACAACTTCCAGAGCCCTGGATGGCTTCCTGAGGAACAAGCCAGTGATGGGAGGAACCCGGAGGTCAGAGGCCCAAAGGAAGCAGGAATAGTGGCTGCCCACACAACCCTAACACCTAGCACAGGTGGCAGCACCTGAGGACAGAAGCTGCGACTGCCTGATACAGACAGGGAAAACCAAAGAGAGGCCCCAGGACCAACTCCACCACCAACTGTGACCCTGGCAAAATTCTTAAGCTTCTAAGTGTCTCATTCACCTCCTCCGTGACAAAGTCTTTACTTCAGGGTTGTTCGGAAGAAGAAATGAGCTAATTGATGAGGAGTGTTGAGAGCAGCTTCCGGCATGAAGCAGTTATTCAATGAAGTCGGAGCTTCTACTATTAACAATACCGACACAGAGGTACCCGAAATACCTCTGCCAATGTGTTCTGCCTGTCCCATCACATGCCAACCCAGTATCCTCTCCCATCATCAAATCCATACCTATACACTTGAGATTCCCTCACCAGACAATACTACATGGTAGGAGGGGTCTAAGGGCTACCTCTTTCCTGGTTATCTCCTCTTCTGAACCAATGAAGGCAGAGCCAGAAAAAAAAAGAGTGAACTAGGCCAGAGCCCTCCAGAGACAGACTCTGTGTGACCTGGGACAGAACTAAAGGCTGAGCCTCCAGCTTCATATGGGAACCACGGAGCACAGTAACATCAAATAGACTGCAGACCCCAGACGTGCCTCCCTCTCCCTCAGGGTTGAAGCAGGCCCTGCTACCCCTGTCTTCCTTCGGCAAAGGGCACCATCACTGCCAAGTCATTAATGGGGGATATTAAATAATATTTATCTCCTAGTTCCTCCCACAGCTCAACTAAATATAGCAACTAATTTTTTTTTGAAAAAGGATTTCTGCTCCAGAAAGATAATATTTACATAAGAGGTGGTTTTCATAAACCAATACAAACCCGAAGCATCCTTTCTGACAGTTCTTCCTACTTTCCCAGCCTGCCTTGAGCAGAGGGACACCCAGGCCAGTGCGTGGTTCCCTCTAGTGCCTGGCGACTCTCAAGGGTGAGGGGCTCTCCAAAGAAGATAGAAGTTTGGGGTGGATGAGATCTCTCTCTGTGTCTCTCTCTCTCTTCCTTTCTCTCACCTTCTCTCTCTCTCTCCCTCCCTCTGTCTGTCTGTCTGTCTGTCTGTCTGTCTGTCTTTCTCCTTCCCTCTCTCCTTCCCTCCCTTCTTTTCCCTCAAGCTTACAGGTGCTGTGGCCCTGAGCCAGGAGTGACAGGTCTAGCTCAGGAGGACATTGCAAGGGACCTCTGTATGTCCACCCCGCAAGCTCCTAGCAATGTGTGGGACACATCTAGATGGAGTCTACTGGCACTGGCCAGGCAACACTCTAGGCAAGAAGGAGAATCCCGTGTTCCTTTGATGGAGAGGAGGAAGTCATACCTCTTTCAGTAAACTGAAAGAGTACGTGGGCTCCCTCCGTCCCCAGAGAAGGGGCAGGTACCACTCCAGATCACCAGCTGGGGGAAAGGCTCCGCAGGGGAGCTCCTCTAGGCCTCCGACCTGCCCCTCTGAGAAGGTGGCTCTTTGCCTCAGCAGTTCAAACCCACATCAACTCCCGCCAGCCACATCCGCTTGGGGTTGCAGAAAGAGGAAGACCTGGTACTGGGGTTAAGAGCACCAAAGCTGACAGCTGACAAGCTGCAACTTCTCAGGCGCCTTAGTGAACCTTCCGGGGGAGGGTGGGGGGTGGGCATCGGAACCCCTTGATAGGCTGGGCCTCGGAGTCACTGGCTGGAGGGCCTCAGAGTCTGCACCTTCAGGGTGTGCGCGGATGGCACTGCAGGTGCGGGCTTCCAGTGAGGCTCTCGGATAAGATGGGCTAAGGCTTACAGGGGTGCATCGAGACGGGGAGTGGAGAGCTGGATCCTGCCCCTTCCCCCGAAGGAGGCCGGGAGGCCCCGCCAGGTGCCCCATGCTCACTTGCAGAGGCTTACTGAGCCCCGGCTTCCTGCCGAATCAGGAGGGGGACCACCGCTCTCCACCGCAGGGCGGGGACCCACGCTCACCGTTGGGGCCGTAGCGCTCCCGGGCATCGGTCACCTGCTCCAGGCTCAAGCCGCCCTCGGCTGTCACCGAGAAGCGATGCAGCACGTCGGCAGCCGAGAGCAGGTGCGCCTCCTCCATGCTGCCTGCCCGGCTGTCCGCGACGTCCAGGCCGCTTCTCCTTGGGGCTACTGTGTGGAGTGCTGCGAGCTTGGGTCGGGGCGGGCGCCTCGGGAGGCCATGACCACGCTGGGACCTTCCCCGACGGCAGTAGCTGTGGCAGCCGGGCCCGCGCCAGGATGCTGTGCCCGGGGCTCCGTCCTCTGGGCGGGGCGGCGCGGGACCCGCCCTGCACCCACACCCCTTCCGGCCGCACTCGCAGCCGCCGCCCCGCCCCGCCGAGGGTGGCTGGGGACCGAGTGTGCTTCCCTCCTGTCCTACCGAAGCCCATCCTGAAGCTAGAGCCAGGGAGCCTCGAACCCCGTCTGCAAAGCCGGGGGGACGTACAGCTTCCATGTCGCCGCCTCTGTGTCCTAGAAGCTCGAGGGGCGGGGGAGGGGGAAAGGTGGTTGGTGGCGATGGGTGTTGCAGATTGCAGCCGTCCGTTTGGTGGCATCCCACTTCCCAGCTCCACCTCTGCACAGCAGGACTCCGAATCTGGCGGGAAGCAGGTGCAGTGCCCTCAGGGGTCTCTTGCGGAAGAAACAACCTGAGGCTTTCTTTCCTCCGGTGCTGAATGTGTGCTCTTTACACTTTACACCCAGAGGTCCTGCGACGAGTGCCCACTCCTCATATACTCGCATCTCTAAGATTTTAAAAATGGCCCGGTGGGGAAGGGAGGTAAAGCGCACCAGGCTGTTAGCTACCACTCCAGCGTCCCCAACAGGTGAATGGTGGGGATGAGGATTCAGAGAGATCCCCGGGAGCAGGAGCGAGGCAGAGGGGTTCCCTGCTTAGGGTGCCTGGCGGGAATGACCCTGACCGAGGGAGGGACGGAGGAAACTCTCCTCTATCAGCACTACCAGGGAGTGCCAAAGGGTTGTAGGCCTGAGGAGTTGGAAGGCAGAGGCCACTCACCTTCCGAGAGGGGGAACCAAGAGGACAGCAGTCATCTCATCTCCGCTCCTCCACTATTAGTCTCAGGGCAGTCGCTGGATCACCAAGGCTGCTAGGACAGTTCCTACCTTTTTGCACCTGAGCCCCAGAGCACCCGTGCACTCTGAAGCTTCCAGCCCGCCTGAGCGTGGGCACCCCAGAGTCGGGTATTTTCATCCTCTCTTACCACACCTCTATGCATTCCAAATATTGATGGGTGAGGACAGGGACAGATTGGACCTTCTAGTGGCTTTGGAAGGGTTGTCCAGACTGTATGACATCAGCTGGGTCTCAGCTGTTGTGGGGATAAAGGAATGCTGCTTTTATGGCTGCGTCTCCTTCCAGCTGACATTTTAGTTGTTTACTTGGGATTTTTTTTTCAAAGACAAGGTCTTGTTATGTAGTCCAGGCTTTCTTCAAATTCTTGGCAATCCTCCTGCCTCAGCTTCCAGAGTGCTAGGATTACAAGTGTATGCTACCATACTCTGACTCCAGCATCTCCAGGCATCGTCCTCCTTCCCTTTCCCTCTGACCAGGACAGGACACAGACAGTGTCTCTCCATTTGTAAGTCGCTAGGAAACTTGGTAGGACTCTGCTGGAGACAGAGCCACCCAGGGACACTTCCCCAGCTAGAGACTTCACTCCCGAGACATGGAGGTATAGACATTCAAGCAGCAGGCATCTCTCCATTCTCCCAAGCACACACATCCTGGGGGCTGACACCTCCTCTGCCAACCTCAGGGGACATCAGCCCTAGCCTCTCCCACTTTTCCCATCCCACAGCTGTGAGCTGGCTTTGCTAGAAGGCAGAGCCCCAGGCCTGATTGTTTGCTCTGGCAGCCCCACCCCTTTCTCCAGCCCACTCCACCCTGTCTTCAAACTCCATGGGCAGAGTGAAAAGGTGGCTCCTACCTGGCAGGTGACTATACCTGTCAGCATGCCCACCTGCCTGCCCGTCCTCATCCGGACTTCTGAGCACCCCTCCAAACTTGCCCAAGTCCCACACAGTCACTTCATGCTCCCTGTCCATCCATCACTTCTGTGTTCCCAATTGTATCCCTGCCTGCACCTAGACGACAGCTCGAGGCTAGGGTGACATGAGCAGGCTGTCCAAAGGGCACGTCTGTTCTCCCTGCTTCCTCACGGCTCCAGGCCTAGCTAGCCCCAGAGCTTTTGAACTCTCCCACAGGGCAGATGGTGGCAATTTGCCAGCAGAATCTCTGCCTGGCTACCTCATGTGAGGAGCCAGGACAGTCAGGAGGAGGCAGGTGTTCCCTGGAAGGGTTTGGGTGTGGCAAGCTGTCACAAGCTGTTTGAATTAAATGTGGGAAACATCAACCTTGTGTCCGGATGGAGACCCAGTCCCAGCACAGCTGCATCATGGGAGCAGAAGATGACAAACTGGAAGATAGATGGGGGGGGGGGGGGGGGGAGGTCAGTTTAGACACCAATCCTTGATTAGACTGGTCCTTATCCTCAAGGCTTTTAAGCAATGAGAGATAGGATCAGATAGATTTGCCTTCTAGAAAAGTCTTCCATGGAGTTAATCTGGGGAAGTGATGGACTGGGGCGGGGTGGGGGGGGATAGGGAAAGAGTTTCTGGTTTCAGCTTGCTGGGTATGGGTCAGGCTAGGGAAAATGGCAACAGGGTGAGGCAGAGAAAGGCCAAGTGGGGGTTAGGGGCCTGAGGTACTCTAGGGGTGTTAAAGAACACATCTGTACATGGTACTGAAGTTTTCCTGAGAGGCAGCCTAAGCCACCTGTAAACATCTCAACACCACACACACACACACACACACACACACACACACACACACAAAGGGGAAGAGAAGTCCAAGCTCAACAATACAAAACAAGGTGAACTTGTTTTGTTTGACAGAACTTACAGTCTCCTGACAGTGTAAGCCTTAGGCCAGAGCTCCAACCAGGAGGGGACCAGAGTTCATTAGGGTTTCAGACTCTGCTGTGTCTGGTGGGAGAGTAGGGGAGCTAGAGTAAGTCAAGGAGAAACAGTGAGCAAGGTGCAGAGAGTGGGGAGGAGAGAGAGTGGGGAGGGAGAGGGGGAGAGCGGGGAAGGGAGGGAGAGGAGGGAGGGAAGGAGAGTGGGGGAAGGGAGGG